>NC_048591.1:2340000-2692500 GCF_013265735.2 Oncorhynchus mykiss | reverse complement strand
ACCAAAATTGAACTTTTTGGCAACAATGCAAAACGTTATGTTTGGCGTAAAAGCAACACAGCTGAACACACCATCCCCACTGTCAAACATGGTGGTGGCAGCATCATGGTTTGGGCCTGCTTTTCTTCAGCAGGGACAGGGAAGATGGTTAAAATTGATGGGAAGATGGATGGAGCCAAATACAGGACCATTCTGGACGAAAACCTGATGGAGTCTGCAAAAGACCTGAGACTGGGACGGAGATTTGTCTTCCAACAAGACAATGATCCAAAACATAAAGCAAAATCTACAATGGAATGGTTCAAAAATAAACATTTCCAGGTGTTAGAATGGCCAAGTCAAAGTCCAGACCTGAATCCAATCGAGAATCTGTGGAAAGAACTGAAAACTGCTGTTCACAAATGCTCTCCATCCAACCTCACTGAGCTCGAGCTGTTTTGCAAGGAGGAATGGGAAAACATTTCAGTCTCTCGATGTGCAAAACTGATAGAGACATACCCCAAGCGACTTACAGCTGTAATCGCAGCAAAAGGTGGCGCTACAAAGTATTAACTTAAGGGGGCTGAATAATTTTGCACGTCCAATTTTTCAGTTTTTGATTTGTTAAAAAAGTTTGAAATATCCAATAAATGTTGTTCCACTTCATGATTGTGTCCCACTTGTTGTTGATTCTTCACAAAAAAATACAGTTTTATATCTTTATGTTTGAAGCCTGAAATGTGGCAAACGGTCGCAAAGTTCAAGGGGGCCGAATACTTTCGCAAGGCACTGTATACAGTGAAGAGGTGACTCCGGGATGCTGGCCTTCTAGGCAGAGTTGCAAAGAAACAGCCATCTCTCAGACTGGCCAATAAAAATAAACATTAAGATGGGAAAAAAAGCAGACACTGAACAGAGGAACTCTGCCTCTAAGGCCAGCATCCCGTAGTCACCTCTTCACTGTTGACGTTGAGACTGGTGTTTTGAGGGTACTATTTAATGAAGCTGCCATTTCAGGACTTTTGTGAGGCGTCTGTATCTCAAACTTGACAGTCTAATGTACTTGTCCTCTTGCTCAGTTGTGCACCGGGGCCCCCCACTGCTCCTTCTATTCTGGTTAGAGCCAGTTTGCTCAGTTCTTTGAAGGGAGTAGTACACAGCATTGTACGAGATCTTCAGTTTCTTGGCAATTTCACGCATGGAATAGCCTTAATTTCTCAGAACAAGAATAGACTGAGTTTCAGAAGAAAGGTCTCTGTTTCTGGCCATTCTGAGCATGTAATCGTACCCACAAATGCTGATGCTCCAGATACTCAACTTGTCTAAAGGAGGCCAGTTTTATTGCTTCTTTAATCAGAAGTTTTCAGCTGTGCTAACATAATTGCAAAAGGGTTTTCTTCTAATGATCAATTATCCATTTAAAATGATAAACTTGGATTAGTTTACACAATGTGCTGTTGGAACACAGGAGTGATGGTTGCTGATAATGGGCCTCTGTACGCCTATGTAGATATTCCATTAAATATCAGCCGTTTCCAGCTACAATTAGTCATTTACAACATTAACAATGTCTACACTGTATTTCTGATCAATTTGATGTTATTTTTATGGACAAAAAAAGTTGCTCTTCATTCAAAAACAAGGACATTTCTAAATGACCCCAAACTTTTGAACAGTAGTGAGTATATATAACACTTTGAAAAAGACCCAAGACACTTTACAATAGTGACTGGGAAAAGAATTCAAACATCTCAAACCACATGGTACAAAACAGGAATAGGGTTGAAGAATGTTGCGTTGTAGCGGTGGAGGAAGCCAAGGAAATACCCACCCAGTATCTACTCCTCTAAATCAGATAACATAGGCCAAGGAGGGGATATAGAAAGAGGGGGCATGCCCAGCTTAAATAACCTCAAATGACCTCATAGTGATGTGCAGATTTATTGCCCTGTCATGAAAAAAACTGTACCTTGTTGTGAATATCTATATTTAAATCTGCCTGAATGAATGTGGCACATAGCGTGTCAGTTTCATCAAAGCGCTTCTCTGCACGTGTGCCCTCCCCTTCCCAATCACCCACAGCTCACGTTTCTACTCTCACATTGCACAAACAGCCATTATAGCCATTCAGCCAACCCACAGCCAATAGGGTGCCTAGTAGTCCCCTGCATCACAGGAAGCAAACATGCTATTGGCTGCCACTGCCAGTGAGGCTGTAAGTGGGAGGGTCTAAATTATGTAAACAATTTAAGCCAGGCAGCAGGGGGATGTAGGGGCTGCTAGAGATAGAGAACAACGAATAATATACTGGTGAGTATGTCGAGAGATCTAGTGTGGTTGAGGACAGAGAGATGGAGATAAAAAAGGGCAGGGAACAAAATAAAATACTTTGTACAATTTACCATGAAAACGTAAGAGAAACCCCTTTCCTATCCTGCTGACTAATGCTGACAGGGAACGAGGAGGGGGGTGGGGGGTGACAAAAATGAACAAACACAAAGGGTTGAGCACTTAGAGCGACAAAACAGCTGTTCCTCCATTTTAACGGGGAACTGACACAGGTCCTTATCACGGTGGTCCACTCCGCATGTGCATTTGTCAGGATGACATTTGTTTTTCCCAAAAGGGGTCATTCTCTCCCCCCCTCCCCCCATCATCAAAACGACCCCGCCAAGAGGCGAGAACAGCCACTGGCCCCACTAAACAATTAACATTTAAAAGAAAGATAGGATGATTATGAATAACAGTTCACGACATGCCATAATGAAATGCAATAATGAATCATGTTGTCAAATAAGGTGCCACAGAATTGTTGTGACAAAACTAAGCTTGAGAAAAGACTACGTTATGACTAGGACAACCGCCAACACTTGGGATATTTGAATAATGGCAAGATGTTTAGCTGACTCTTCACAATTCTACAGACCTCTCCCAGTACCTCAACTTAATCAACTTCAGGCTCATTACCCTTATGCCACAAACAAGACAGTGGGTGATTTAAACTTGGATGCAGAAAACAAACAAGTTAAATAGCATGTGCTTTTCAAAGTATTCAATATTTTATTGCAATTACTCAAACACACCCAGTCTGAGTGATGAGTTGTGCAGAGAAAGAAACATCTAATTCATCCTGCCCATTATGATAACAGAGCATCACAAACATTAAACTACCACCACACAGACTCACCTGGATCTTGGCGAGCTCCAGCTGGTATGGGGTGACCTCTGTGCCTGGTAAAGTAGTGTCTCTGCTCGGCACGGCCCGGTACACAGGCCCAGGTACCAGGTAGTCCTTTCCCAAATCATGCTCTTTCATCTTCTTTCACCAACATAGGAGCTGACTGGCGTTTCCACTCTGTGCTTTGTTTTCAACTAATTGATATGGAACAAGGGGAGTCGTGTTTGGAAAACATGGACAATTAGACAATCAGTATTGTTATTAACAACGTTAAGTTGGATTGCTTGGTTTCATTTGCCAGGTTTTTGATGAAATGGTCAGCACCTCACCATCAAATAGGGTATTTTCCAATTAAGGACAGGAACGATGATCCCATCCTATCCATGAGCCTTCTAGGCTGCCTGGTATGGGGTGAGCGAGTGGAGATGGATGACTCAGAAATGCTCATGTTTTTTTCCAATAGCACAGCAATATAACTGGTGATGCAGAGGCTGTACCGGTTACCACTGATACTGTCCCAAATATATACAGATGTTGCAGAGGGGCCAACTGCAAACTAGAAGGGTTATCCTCAAATGTTTTTAGGCCAGCTATTTCCGACATGGATTAGGGGGGTATTTTTGAAAAACTCGTCTATTTCCAAGCTTTCTTGCTACGCATGTGTCAGATTCCCTGCCCATATATTACAAAAAACAGAAGGGTACATGAAGTTCCGGATTATTATTTGTATTAGGGTGGGGGGGGATACGTGACATAATCGGAGGATTCAATAATGTCGATGTGGCCATTTGAATTTATACATTTGAGGACATTATGTAAGCCAACTTCATAGTGTCATCACACGATTCTTCAATTTGTCCTCTATTTATAAAATCGACCTAAAAAAAACTAAAAGGGAAAACAACCATTTCTTCACGAACCCCGTGACATACGACACTGCTTCGGACTGAGCTGTACAACCTGAGCATCGTTGCAAAATAAGCATCCTCAAATATCTTAAAATCATCAAATTATGTATGGCCGCTTTGGCAGAACCCGATTGACGGAACTAACAACCAACCTTTTCAGGACTATGCTACTATGCGCAAAACGTTTAGGTTTTATAAAACGTAAGCATGCAAAATGTCACTGTAAAATATGAAGTCTACCGATTATACAATCTTGTACATCTAAAAAAAATATATTTTTTAAGTGAATAAAATGAGAATCTCGTTGACAAATACCTGCGTCTCGTTGTCAGCCAGCAGAACCCGATCAGTGGCCACAGAATAACAATTTATTTATAAAGCTGCTCTTTGATGCAGTCGCTGTGTTACTGTAACGGAAATGTAGTTCAAGAAAAATACCTAATAATATACGGGAAGAGGTGGCTACAATCCAGGAGACTACAGTTCCCAAGTGCGCTTGATGGCGAGCATAGAAATTGTAGGTGTAATTTATGCTCTGCTATCATCCTGCCCCTGTGGTCTGGATGCTGCATTGGCACATTGAAGTAGAATATTCATTCAACAAATGTTTATTTTTCTATTCCGGGATTGCGAATTAACTTCCATCGGTAGATCTCCTTGGCACAAATTGGGTAATTGTGCGCTGCATACTTAGGCAGTTTGCCGTTATTTTGACAATTTAAGGCACATGGAAAGACGCCGTCAACAGCATCAACGTTTTGAGTGCAAAAGAGCGTAAATTCACAAACACCGAGTAGTGTATGCCTGTTTTAGTCATTAGAATCAATTTTAATAGTTGTATTTGTCATATTCGCCATGTTGCCCATTTATATTGTGTTCCTTTTGACTCACCTTATGTCCTCCCAACCTGGTCACAGAGCATTTCGTATTGTTCTGTATGTAAATCCGAGATACTCCATTTCCACGTTCAGTTATGGTATTTATTCATTTGTGGATGTCCGTCACCGATTTCGTATTATACGTTACAAATTAGCTAAGCGTTTGTTACACATTCTAGCTAGGTGGCTGAAGTTAGCTAGGCTAGGAGTACGTTTAGGAGTTAGGTTAAAGAGTACATGTTAGCTAACATGCTAAGTTATTGCAAAGTAGAAAGTAGTTGAAAAGTTGCTAATGGCATAAAATGCTAAAGTTGTCTGTGACGAGATTCGAACTCTCAACCTTTGGGTTGCAAGATGTTCGCGTTATACGCACGCCCATCCACCCAGACCTTATACAAGTAACCACCGGTTTTATGCAACCATATCCAATGAAGTGTCTCGGATTTACATACAGAATAGAAATGCTCTTAAACCCAGGTTGGCTCTATGGGAGCCGCAGTATTCCCTCTTGAAATCATAGTCCTATATGCGATCGAAAACAGGTCGGCTGCAATTGTGAAATATATATCCCATTTGACTGAAACCTTAGTTTCAGCCCAATACATTATGAACTAAATCTTTAGCTAGTCTATTTAGCATTAGGAAGGTCATAATCTCACATTTCTACCCTACAAATTAACATTTGGCAGTACCTCCAACCGGCCTCACATCCACAGACCACATGTAACCACACCAGCCCAGGACCTCCACCTGCAGGGTTTTCAGACCAGCCACCTGGGACAGCTGATGAAACTGGAGGAGTGTTTCGGTCTGTAATAAAACCTTTTTGTGGGGGAAAACTCATTCTGATTTTGCTGGGCCTGGCTCTCAAGTGGGTGGGCCAATGCCCTCCCAGGCCCATCCATGGCTGTCATGTGAAATCCATAGATAAGAGCCTAATCAATTCATTTCAATTTACAGATTTGCTTATTTGAACTGTATCTCAGTAAAATTGTCATCAAAAATACAATATTAGTTTGATTTGGGGTTAAACAGTGGTTTGCTCCTCTTGTAATATTCTCATATGTATGATACCTTTTGAATGTGCAGCTGGGCTTTTTTGCCAAGAAATAACATAACGCTGGTCAGCGCATCTGGATTGCAATACAGTAAATTTAAATTAAATTATGTGCCAAGCTTAGCAATGAAGCAGTGAAAAAAATAGTTGCTAGTTGTGTCATATTGAAATAATTAAGTGCAGGTGCCAATTGCAAACTAGAGGTTTGAGCTATGGAGACTTGGCACCCCCATAACAAATCCTGGACGTCCGTGTTTTGTCAATATATTTTTGTATGTTTGACACCATAGCCGGCTTTGAAACACTGAGGAACAGAATTTAGATCTGGACACAGAGAACCCTGTCCGGCATTAAAACATTTGAGGTTTTAAACTAACTATGAAATAAATAGCCATCCCTGAGGTTTAGAATTGAGACCCTGTTACCCAACTGTGTATATGAAAAATGTATTAGCAAGGCAAAATTATTTCCCCTGATTAAACCAACAAAGACATTGACCTATACCGTTGTCCAATCTTAATTTTCTTGAGTTTATAATCCTCAAAATCCAGCACTATTCAGAAAGCACAACAGTAACTTGTTTTTGTGTAAAAACACTTGATTGGTCAAGAAAGAATGAAGGTTAACTAAACAATAAATATTGTAAAGCCCTGAAAATAACATTATTTGAAAATGTGTTCACACCTCCCCCATGCCATGCTACCGTAGAGGCCAGTGATGGATTCCCACCCTCCCAACTGCCAAGAGAACACAGAACACCAATTGTGGACCTGACTTGTTTATTGTATGTACACAAAAACAGCACATTACACACGAGATGGGTACAGCATCTGAAAGACAAAAGCAGAGAGAGCAGTGAGTAGAGTTCATAGGCACCAAATCAATACAAACCACAGCAATACAGTAAGTGGGAAATTGGCTCTTCCAGATGTTTTTCCAAGCACTTGCCCAATATGTAGTGGTCATGTAGGAAAGGTAGAGAGGGTAAGTATTAAAATGGGGCCGACATCATTCTTATCACTAAAAACAATACATTAAGTAGCATTTAAATAAAACTAATGAAAAGGTTAGTGATTTCTTTGCTTTAACTTTTGTAAGGAAAACAGATCCCTTATTTTTCAGCAGTGGGTTTCCCAAAGCGTTTGTAGCTTCAGTAGTACGTTGTTTCTCCCCACAACAATAATAAGTAGTGCCCCACGGTGTAACGCTGCCAATGAAACATTTCAAGGAAACCGACGTGCCTTTCAGGGAAATCCTACCCTTTCCCAACATAAAATGTATGATCTACAGCACCACCCACAACATCTGAAAAGTTGTTTTTTAAATCTCAGCACCTCCCAGCTGGCCTCATACACAACCAGTCACTGGACATGTCCAAATACCCATACAAGCGTACTATATACTTAAACTGCATACTCGTTTTGACGTTTGATGTAGTAGAATTAACTAGTCTTTACCGACTCCCATGCTTGACAACAGCCGATAAACAGCACATATGGGTCGGCAGATAGCCTAGTGGTTAGAGCGTTGGACTAGTAACCGAAAGTTTGCAAGATCAAATCCTCGAGCTGACAAGGTAAAAATCTGCCTAGTTAAATAAAAGGTCAATTAAATACACTCACACAATTTAGTACCCTACAGGGCTTGACAATTAACTTTTGCCACTTGTCCAGAGGACAATTTTTTTTACTTTATTATTTTTTAAAACTTGTCCATGACCCCCAAAAAATGGTCCGCAATACAATTTTTATATCATTGTATGATGCAGGGAACCACTTTCCTACTATTTCACATAGGAAATCAGACAAAAATGAAGCCTACACTCTGCTTATTGGATTTGCATATTCAAGCCTGTCTCAAAATACAACAACTGCCCCTTTAAAACCCCTAGAGTCGATTGATGGACCAGTGCGTCAATAAAAAAAACACTAACAAATCCGTCAGTTTAAGTTAGAGATATGTTTCTTTGAACGGGCTGTGTCTCAATTCGCATCCGCCTGTGGCAGCCTTCCACATCTGCAGTGGAAGACAGCCGAGCAAAAGCAGTGTTTGTCAGACTGAGGAGTCCTAAAAATAAGCATTTTCACAAAAACGTATACTGTATGAACAGTATGGCCTACAAAACTATTATGACTACTATATGGAAAATGGGAGACTCACAAACACAATGGTGTCCTCAGTTTTGCTCTACGACCCCCACAAGTGTCACGGGACTCATTTTAAGGTTACAGTTAAAATAATAATAAATGGAGTATTGAGGTAGTTTTGTGCCTAACCAAAAAAGGGTTGTTAAATAGTGTAAAGAAATTACATAAAAAAAATCCGGAGCTTTCTTATATCTCCTAGATATAGGACAGAAACAAACTTGTTCCTAAGATAACTTTTTGACTGTCTTTTACCATTTATGAATGTTTTATTCAATGCATTTCTATAGACTACAGTAGTAAAAGCCAAATTCAATATTTTATCAAATCATTTTGGGCTACCTAAAGGGGTGCTAAAATTGAAAATCAAATAGCTAAACGATCCACAGTATGACCATCTTAAAACAATTCCATAAAATAATTCCCTCCAAGCTCAAAATTAGCGGCGTTCCGTCGTCCCTGGGACAATAAAAAAACAACAACATTCGAAATAGACTGGAATGACAGATACAAAATTCATAGAACTATGTAAAATTTTAAAAGCAATGAGGCTGATGCAACAGATTAGACAGTTTATCTTAAAGTATTGATCAAGTTTAAATTTCTTCATATTATAAGCCTAACAATGCACACATTGGCTGTGCGAGAATGTTCCAAAATGCAATTAGCAGGAAAACACTGTCCTTCAGTCTCTGGTCATGAGCATTTGATCTAGATGAACCATGCCTCGAGTATGTCGAATGAAAGCTTTTCGAAATTAATTAATTATCATTTATTAATTATAACCCTCCTTACATTTTTCAAACATGACTGGCGTTTACCCTTCAACCTATATTCTTTCAACATGTCGAGCCCTGCGCTGGTATGGGTATTCGGACATGGCCACTGTCTGCAGCCCAGAACCGGACTGCAGCGAGACTGGGCAGGTTAATAAGCTGCAGGAAACAGTGGGATTCTATCTTTCATAGTCAAAAAGATAGAAAACAAGTTACACAATGACATAATCGAGAGATACTGAAGACATCTAGAGTGCATCATGTGATTTTTAAAAACTATGGGCAGGCAAAGGTTAGTAAAGTGATTTGCCTGCTCAAAGGTGGTTAAAAAACAAACTTGCTGAACCAACCAAATTTGGGAAATGAAGCACTTTGCCATTCTACAAGTTATTTGTAATGGATGTTGCATACAAAGTCACATACTTTTCATCCAAAGTTTAAACCAATGAACAGAAGGCCTTTTCCCCTGACAACATATTTTTTAAGAGGGGATCTGGAATTACATGGTAGTTCCTCGAACTAACCAAAGTTAAAGTATATCTAAATTCATTCCTAAAGTACCTCTGATTTTAGACATTGTTGTTCAAGCCCTACAAAAAGCACACCTGAATTAAGTAATCAAAAGTCTACGGATTAGCTGTGTAGTTTAAATCGGGTAGGGTTGGATAAAATATTCTACACTGTTGGCTCGCAGCACTTCCTTTGAGCTGTATTCGTTTTTGCTTGAACCCAGCACAGTGCAAAAAAAGGGCTGTGCAGGGCTAGAACAAAACTGGACTGTCTGCTGGGTCTGGAATTAAACCTTGTGCTAATCATCAGCGAAGAACAGAAGAAGGTACCACTCACCACTCTGACTCTGTGTCCCATGGCTTTTGCTGGGAGGTTACTGCTGAACTTGGCCCGCACCATTCCACTGTTGCCATGAGCACGCATGACTTTGCCCCAGATTACCCGCGTCTTGTTGGGCTTGCCACCAGGAGTCACTGTGTTCCTGATGAGATTGAAGGAGACAGTGAGCAGAATCAGTCTTGTGTCATGGAACTAAATTAAAACAAGAAAAAATTAACTCAAACTGCAAAAAAAATAAGCTTGCTAGAGGGTGTGTGATGTGCATCCTGAGTGGACGCATATCAAAGAGTGAGCAAGATATGTTGAAACCTCCTTTGGGTAGTCTTAAGTGCCACTTTGCAGGGTGGGGCCATGCTCCCAGAAGTTCCATGACATGTACGCTGAATGCAAAGTGACAGTGTCCTACAAATCTTTAGTCTCTGAACAGTTGTGTTTTGTACCTTCTCTCTTTAAATCGGTCTCTAATACTTGTTATATTCACTGAGTTGTCAAAGTAGGCTACTATTTCAACATTGTGTCAGGCCTAGTCTATACTGAATCTTTTTGAGGTTATCTACATTTTGAAATAGTCTCTGAATAGTTGTTTGCATTTTTACAGAAGTAAGAATAGCAGTCAATCAAATAGCCTACTTTGTGTGGGTTTTGAAATAGTTTCTGAATATTGTCCTCTGGTCACATAACAATTATTATTTACATTGAAATATTACAAGTATAATATATTTGGTACATTTTAAGTGAGCAATTTAGTGACATTTACTCAAATTGTTATTAAAGAACAGGTTGTGCCCTTTAAAACTAAGTTGTAATTGTAATTTGAGAAAATGAGCTTTATCTTATTCTCAGTAATCTACAGCAGCATTCAAGAATTCTATTGGGGTCCTGTTATTTTTGGGAAACTGTACATAGCGATTTAAATGTCATGTAAACGCCAGCTGAAAGTACCAGCAGCCCCAAGTCAAAGCAGGTCCACTGAGGCCATGTGACGCACTGGAGGCAGGCCATGGAGGTGGAAACGCAAAAGCCGTCTTTTTGGCAAAAAACTACCGTGTCCTTAGTTGAAATTCGCAATGAAACAGAAGATGTAAAACTTACTTCTTAGCCTTGTAGACGTAAGCACAGCGCTTGCCTAGGTAGAAGTCAACCTCCTCCCGTGTGTACACTCCCTCCACCTTCAGCAGGGCGGTGTGCTCCCGCTGGTTCCTTAGGCCGCGCTTATACCCGGCAAAGATGGCCTTGCTCCACAGTCTGAAATATTAAAAGAATACATAAACCAGAGCACTCAACCGGTGTATCATCAGTCCCACATCCTGGAGCCATAGTAATCCAGTCAGCAGTCAGTCAACCATATACCCTAAACACTCAGCAGAATCAAACAACTCACAATTGAACAAACTACATTTAAAATTCAGTATAAACTAGCTTGAAACATTTACCTTACTAAGCTAAGTACTGACTCGCAAATATGTCTAGTAGCAACAAAAAAATCTTGGTCGACAGTCGTTGTCCTGTTCTATTGACCAATCGATTGGTCTAAATGTTTAATATATATATATATATATATAAAAGACACTGTTTCAATAAAATAAAAACATACACTAAGCTTGTCTGATGCTTTAAGCACACTGATTAATGATAATGGACAAATTACTTAAAAGCCAAATGGTCACACTTAAAAAAGAAAGAAAAGGTGAGTGCCTGTGTGACTGGCACAGGTTGTCTCGTTCTCCTCCCTACTGCAGCTAAAAGGCACCACAGCAAGTGTATATTGCGCTGGCTATGCTTTAGCTAAAACAATTTAAGCCATTTAGTTTGTTTCTTTGGTTATCGAAATCCTTAAATTGGTTTACAAAAAATATTATTTATTGTCTCAATCCTTGCTCTCTTTACATGACCAATAGGGCTTGACCTACAGTGCATTTGGAAAGTATTCAGAGCCCTTGCCCTTTCCACTTTGTTACATTACAGCCTTATTCTAAAACGGATTAAATCATTTTTCCCATCTCTCAATCTACACACAATACCCCATAATGAAAAACAAAAACAGGTTTTTAGAAATGTGAAATATTACATTTACATAAGTATTCCGACCCTTTTACTCAGTACTTTGTTGAAGCACCTTTGTCAGCGATTACAGCCTTGAGTCTTCTTAGGTATGACGCTACAAGCTTGGCACACCTGTATTTGGGGAGTCCCTCCCATTCTTCTCTGCAGATCCTCTCAAGCTCTGTCAGGTTGGATGGGGAGTGTCGTTGCACAGCTATTTTCAGGTCTCTCCAGAGATGTTCGATCAGGTTCGTGTTCTGTCCGGGCTCTAGCTTTGCCACTCAAGGACATTCAGAGACTTGTCCTGAAGCCACTCCAGCGTTGTCTTGGCTGTGTTCTTAAGGGCATTGTCCTGTTGGAAGATGAACCTTAGGACTGGGGCTGAGCAGGTTTTCATCAAGGATCTCTGTACTTTGCTCTGTTCATCTTTCTCTCGATCCTGACTTGTCTCCCAGTCCCTGAAAAACATCCCCTGCAGCTGCTGCCACCACGCTTCACCGTAAGGATGGTGGTGCCAGAAGTAACTTTTGGCATTCAGGCCAAGGAGTTCAATATTGGTTTCATCAGACCAGAGAATCTTGTTTCTCATGATCTGAGAGTCCTTTAGGTGCCGTTTGGCAAACGCCAAGCGGGCAGTCATGTGCCTTTTACTGATGAGTGGCTTCCTTCTGGCCACTACCATAAAGGCCTAATTGGTGGAGAGCTGCAATGATGGTTGTCCTTCTGGAAGGTTCTCCCATCTCCACAGACAAACTCTGGAGCTCAGTCAGTGCCCATCGGGTTCTTGGTCACCTCTGTGACCAAGGCCCTTCTCAACTGATTGCTCAGTTTAGCTGGGCGGCCAGCTCTAGGAAGAGCCTTGGTGGTTCTAAACTTCTTCCAATTAAGAATAATGGAGGCCATTGTGTTCTTGGGGACCTTCAACACGGCAAATCTTTTTTGGTACTCTTCCCCAGATCGGTGCCTCGACACAATCCTGTCTCGGAACTCTATGAATATCGAGTCTCAGGTTTGAATACGTATGTAAGCAAGGCATATTTTTTTATTAATACATTTGCAAACATTTCTAAAAACCTGTTTTCACTTTGTTATTATGGGATATCACTAAATTAGTTATAACACAGTAATGTCGACGGCAGGGTAGCCTAGTGGTTAGAGCGTTGGACTAGTAACCTGAAGGCTGCAAGTTCAAACCCTCGAGCTGACAAGGTACAAATCTGCCGTTCTGCCCCTGAACACTGTTCCTAGGCAGTCATTGAAAATAAGAATTTGTTCTTAACTTGAGGATAGGGGGCAGTATTTTCCCTTTGGATGAATTGCGTGCCCATATTGAACTGCATCCTACTCTGTCCTAGATTGCTAATATATGCATATTATTACTATTGGATAGAAAACACTCTGAAGTTTCTAAAACTGTTTGAATTATGTCTGTGAGTATAACATGGTAGGCTTTTTCCGTAACGTTTAAAAAAAAATCTGACACAGCGGTTGCATTAAGAACCAGTGTATCTTTAATTATATGTAGAACATGTATCTTTAGTCAAAGTTTATGATGAGTATTTCTGTTATCTGGCGTAGCTTTCTATAATTCCTCCGGATATTTTGGAGGTAGTTCTGAACATGGCATCATTGTAAACCGAGATTTGTGGATATAAATATGCATATTATCGAACAAAACATAAATGTATTGTGTAACATGTCATATGAATGCCATCTGATTAAGATTTTCAAAAGGTTAGTGATTCATTTTATCTCTAATCCTGCTTTTGTGACTATCTTTGGCTGGAAAAAATGGCTGCGTTTTCCCTTTGATTTGGTGGTGGTCTAACATAAATATATGTTGTGTTTTCACTGTAAAACATTTTAAAAATCGGACATTATGGGTAGATGAACAAGATGTTTCTTTCATTTGAGGTATTGGACTTGTTAATGTGTGAAAGTTAAATATTTCTAAAGAATATTTTTGAATTCCCTGCACCACCTTTTCAGCTGAATGGGGGGGTGGAGTTCCCCTTGGGGAACTACTTGCCATAACAGGTTTTAACTGACTTGCCTAGTTAAATAAAGGTAAAAAAAAAAAAAACATGTTTGACTTAGTTGTGGAAACTAAATTTACAAAAAAAATTAAAAAAGTTAAACTAGTCAAGTCGGTTAAGAACAAATTCTTACTTACAATGACGGCCTACAGGGGAACAGTGGGTGGGCAGAATGACAGAGTTTTACCTAGTCAGCTCAGGGATTTGGTCCAGCAACCTTTCGGTTACTGACCCAATGCTCTAACAACTAGGATACCAGCCTGTTGTAATGGGGGCAACAATACATTTTGCAAAGCCTTTATTACAACACAGCAAAGATTGAACAGCCAAATCTGTGAAATTGCTTTATCCTAGGCGTTTTGCCACAGAACCAGTAGGCTACTAAACACTCAAACAGGCAACAGAAGCAAGATCCATCTTATTTCTGTAGATAGTTTGGACACCTACTCATGCAAAGGTTCTTATTTCCAAAAAAATTGACATTGTAGAATAATAGTGAACACATCAACACTATAATAACACATATAGAATCATGTAGTAACCAAAAAAAGTGTTAAATCAAAATATATTATATATTTGAGATTCTTCAAAATAACCTCTCTTTGGCATGATGACAGCTTTGCACACTCTTGGCATTCTCTCAACCAGCTTCATGAGGTAATCACCTGGAATGCATTTCAATTAACAGGTCTGCCGAGTTAAAAGTTAATTTGTGGAATTTCTTTCCTTCTTAATGCATTTGATCCAATCAGTTGTGTTGTGACAAGGTAGGGGTGGTATACAGATGATGACCCTATCTGGTGAAAGACCAAGTCCATATTATGGTAAGCATAGCTCAAATAAGCAAAGACAAACGACAGTCCATCATTACTTTAAGACATGAAGGTCAGTCAATCCGAAAAATGTCAAGAACTCTGAAAGTTTCTTCAAGTGCAGTCGCAAAAACCATCAAGCGCTAAGATGAAACTGGCTCTCATGAGGACCACCACAGGAAAAGAAGACCCAGAAGACTCTTATCCTCTATAAGTTCATTAGTTACCAGCCTCAGAAATTGCAGCCCAAATAAATGCTACAGAGTTCAAGTAACAGACACATCTCAACATCAACTGTTCAGAGGAGAATGTGAATCAGGCCTTCATGGTCGAATTGCTGCAAAGAAACCACTGCTAAAGGACACCAATAAGAAGAAGAGACTTGCTTGGGCCAAGAAACACGAGCAATGGACATTTACTCCTCTCTTATTTAACTAAGCAAGTCCGTTAAGAACAAATTCTTATTTACAATGACTGTCTACCACTATTATTTGATGCTGCTGGCCCGCTATGAACATGATGAAGAACAATCTGGCCTTATGTGGCCATGTACTCTTATGGTTCTTATGGTAAAGAGGACTTTATACATACATGTGATTGATTAGACTGGTGGAAATCTGTCCTTTTGTCTGACGAGTCCAATTTTGAGATTTTTGGTTCCAACCGGCATGTCTTTTGAGACAGTAGGTGAACGGATTCTCTCCACATGAGTGGTTCCCACCGTGAAGTATGGAGGAGGTATGACAGTATAGGGGTGCTTTGCTGGTGAAACTGTCATGGAATTAATTAACCAGCATGGCTACCACATCATTCTGTAGCGATACACCATCCCATCTGGCTTACGCTGAGTGGCACTATCATTTGTTTTTCAACAGGACAATGACCCAAGACACACCTCCAGGCTGTTTAAGGACTATTTGACCAAGGGGTGATGAGTGCTGCATCAGATGATCTAGCCGCCACAATCACCCGACCTCAGCCCAACTGAGCTGGTTTGGGATGAGTTGGACTGCAGAGGTTAGGAAAAGCAACCAACAAGTGCTCAGCATATGTGGGAACTCCTTCAAGACTGTTGGAATTGCCTTCCAGGTGAAGCTGGTATAGAGAATGCCAAGAGTGTGGAAAGCTGTCAAAGGCAAAGGGTGGCTACTTTGAAGAATCTCAAATATATTTAGATTTGTTTAAGGGATGCACAATATATCGGTAAGCATATCAGAAACGGACAATTTTACCTAAAAATGCCAACATCGATGTCCAGTTTAACGCTGATGGGCAAAACCAATGTCAAAGCTGACGTGCATACTTACATAACGTAGGCCCATGACCTAATAACGCCACGGCAAATATAGTGCGACACGTGCAACACTGCATTCCTAACCTAGCCAAAAATGTCTGCTGTGTGGATCGTGCAGTCAACAAGTGCAGCAGTCATTTGAAAAAGTAAGAACATTTCAGCGAGACAACGCAAAGGCGAAATCCATTAACGCCAAGATAATGGAAATCATTGCCTTTGACAATCAACCGTTCTCTGCCGTGGATGAGGTTGGCTTTCGCCGAATGGCCGAGCACTGGTACACACTAGCAAGTAGGCGCTATTTTTCAGATGTTGCCCTACCTGCGTTACACAGTACTGTTGAAACGCACATCCATGAGCTACTTGCTTTGGGCATCACTGCTATTAGCTTCACAACTGACATTTGGACCAGCGATGTCAGCCCCATGAGCATTATGAGTCTGACAGCACAGTGGGTCGACGAGGATTTCCTACTGAGGAAAGCTGTATTGCATGCTCAAGAATGTGCTGGTTCTCATACCACTGCTGCCCTTTCAATTGCATTTGAGAACATGTTTGAAACATCAACACGCCAAGCTTCATTCAAACAACTGACTCGAGAAATAACGGCGCCTGCAGCAGACGCGATACCCTGTCATGGCATTGAAACGCCTGCAACAAGAACGCCAACAGAGACAGTCGGGTTAACTTGGAAAAGTACTCTATAGAGTAGAGGCTGTGAACAAGCGAGTCGGTGGCATTCTCTGAGCCTCTACTGTGTTGCCGGGTTTACGTGAAATGTTGAAACACAGCTGGACAAGATGGAAACGGATGCAGTGACAGTGTGCACCGAGGAAGAGAGACCACAGACAGACAGAGCTGAAACTTCACTGCTTGACATGTATGATGAAATCCTGGTTGAGACTGAACCGACTGAACAGCACAGCAAGTAAGTGAAAGAAGTAGGTTTTAATTATGTTTTACTGGTAATGGGGACATACAGTTGATTTCGGAAGATTACATACACCGTGGCCACATTTAAACTCAGTTTTTCATAATTCCTGACATTTAGCCCTAGTAAATTCCCTGTCTTAGGACAGTTGGGATAACCACTTTATTTTATTTTAAGGACTTTGTGCATGACAACTCATTTTTTAGAGATTGTTTTCACTTATAATTCACTATCACAATTCCAGTGGGTCAGAAGTTTACATACACTAGGTTGACTGTGCCTTAAAACAGCTTGGAAAATTCCAGATGATGTCATTGCTTTAGAAGCTTCTGATAGGCTAATTGACATAATTTGAGTCAATTGGAGGTGTACCTGTGGCTGTATTTCAACGCCTACCTTCAAATTCAGTGCCTCTTTGCTTGACATCATGGGAAAATCAAAAGAAATCAGCCAAGACCTCATCATTGGGTCTGGTTCATCCTTGGGAGCCATTTCCAAACACCTGAAGGTACCACGTGTACTATTGTTTGTACAGATGAACAAGTATAAACACCATGGGACCACGCAGCCGTCATACCACTCAGGAAGGAGACGCATTCTGTCTCTTGGAGATTAACGTACTTTAGTGCGAAAAGTGCAAAACAATCCCAGAACAACAGCAAATGACCTTGTGAAGATGATGGAGGAAACCGGTCCAAAATATCTACAGTTGAAGTCAAAAATGTAATGAAATGTCAAAATCATAGTAGAGAGAAGGATTCATTTCAGCATTTATTTCTTTCATCACATTCCCAGTGGGTCAGAAGTTTACATCCACTCAATTAGTATTTGGTAGGATTCCCTTTAAATTGTTTAACTTGGGTCAACCGTTTTGGGTAGCCCTCCAAAATTTTTTGGACCATTCCTCCTGACAGAGCTGGTGTAACTGAGTCAGGTTAGTGGGCCTCCTTGCTCACACACGCTTTTTCAGTTCTGCCCACAAATGTTCTATAGGGTTGAAGTCAGGGCTTTGTGATGGCCAATCCAATATCTTGACTATGTTGTCCTTAAGCCATTTTGCCACAAATTTGGAAGTATGCTTTGGGTCAATGTCCATTTGGAAGACCCATTTATGACCAAGCTTTAACTTCCTGACTGAGGTCTTGAGATGTTGCTTCAATATATCTAAATAATTTTCCTGCCTCATGATGCCATCTATTTTGTGAAGTGCACCAGTCCGTCCTGCGGCAAAGCACCCCCACAACATGATGCTGCCACCCCCGTGCTTCACGGTTGAGATGGTGTTCGTCGGTTTACAAGCATAACGATGGTCATTATGGTCAAACAGTTCTATTTTTGTTTCATCAGACCAGAGGACATTTCTCCAAAAAGTACGATCTTGGGCACCATGCGCAGTTGCAAACCGTAGTCTGGCTTTTTTATGGCGGTTTTGGACCAATGGCTTCTTCCTTGCTGAGAGGCCTTTCAGGTTATGTCAATATAGGACTCGTTTTACTCTGGATATAGATACTTTTGTACCTGTATTCTCCAGCATCTTCACAAGGTCCTTTGCTGTTGTTCTGGGATTGATTTGCACTTTTCACACAAAAGTACGTTCATCTCTAGGAGACAGAATGCGTCTCCTTCCTGAGCGGTATGACGGCTGCGTGGTCCCATGGTGTTTATACCTGCGTACTATTGTTTGTACAGATGAACGTGGTACCTTCAGGCGTTTGGAAATTGCTCCAAGGATGAACCAGACTTGTGGAGGTCTACAATTTTGTGTCTGAGGTGTTGGCTGATTTCTTTTGATTCAAGGTAGGCCTTGAAATACATCCACAGGTACACCTCCAATTTACTCAAATGATGTCAATTAGCCTATCAGAAGCTTCTAAAGCCATGACATCGTTTTCTGTAATTTTCCAAGCTGTTTAAAAGGCACAGTCAACTTAGTGTATTGTAAACTTCTGACCCACTGAAATAGTGAATTGCAAGTTAAATAATCTGTCTGTAAACAATTGTTGAAAAAAATCACTTGTGCCACGCACAAAGAAGATGTCCTAACCAACTTGCCAAAACTATAGTTTGTTAAAAATAAATTTGTGGAGTGGTTGAAAAACGAGTTTTAATGACTCCAACCTAAGTGTATGTAAACTTCCGACTTCAACTGTACGTAAATGCCAACAAAATAACTTTTTGGTCAGTGTGTGCGTTTCAACAATTTAACTGTACTAGAATGCTTAAAAAGGCAGCTAAAATTTTCAATATCGGTTATCGGCATTGTTTTTTCGTCAAGGAAAATATCAGATATCGGCCAAAAATGTCATATTGGTGCATCCCTAGATTCCATGTGTTATTTCATAGTTGATGTCTTCACTATTATTCTACAGTGTAAAAAATAAAGACAACCCCTTGAGTGAGTTGGTGTGTCCAAACTTTTGACTGGTACTGGATGACTTATAAAGCCAGGCACCTTTTCGGCCTCCTGAGTGGCGCAGTGGTCCAAGGCGCTGCATCTAGGTGCTAGAGGCGTCACTACAGACCCTGGTTCAATCCCGGGCAGTATCACAACCAGCCGTGATCTGGAGTCTCATACGGCGACACAAAATTGGCCCAGTTTCGTCTGGGTTAGGGGAGGGTTTGGCTGGGCTAGGCCGTCATTGTAAAATAAAAATTTGCTCTTAACTACTTGGTGACAAGGGGCAGTATTTTCACTTCCGGATGAAATGCATGCCCAAATTCAACTGCCTGCTATATAATCCTCAGAAGATATGCATATTATTAGTAGATTTGGATAGAAAACACTGAAGTTTCTAAAACTGTTTGAATCATGTCTGTGAGTATAACAGAACTTATTTAGCAGGCGAAACCCAGAGGACAAACCATTCAGATTCTATTTTTTGAGGTCATTCTCTTTTCAATTAGTTTTTATTGGGAATCCAGATTTCTAAGGGACCTTCTTGCAGTTCCTACCGCTTCCACTGGATGTCAACAGTCTTTAGAAATTGGTTGAGGTTATTCCTTTGTGTAATGAAGAAGTACGGCCATCTTGAACGAGGGTCACTTGAAGTGTACTGTTAGATAGAGGAGCGTGACCAGAAAGCTAGCTAGTTTGTTTTCTTCCTGTATTGAACACAGATCCTCCCGTCTTCAATTTTATCCATTATTTACTTAAAAAAAATACCTAAAGTTGTATTACAAAAGTAGTTTGAAATGTTTTGGCAAACTTTACAGGTAACTTTTGAGATATTTTGTAGTCACGCTGCGCAAGTTGGAACCGGTGTTTTTCTGGATCAAACGCACCAAATAAATTTACATTTTGGATATATATATATATATATATATATAGACGGAATTAATCGAACAAAAGGACCATTTGTGATGTTTATGGGACATATTTAAGTGCCAACAAAAGAAGCTTGTCAAAGGTAAGACATGAATTATATTTTTATATCTGCGTTTTGTGTCACGCTTGCAGGGTTGAAATATGGTTTCTCTCTTTGTTTACGGAGGTGCTATCCTCAGATAATTGCATCGTTTGCTTTCGCCGGAAAGCCTTTTGAAATCTGAGATGTTGGCTGGATTCACAACAGGTGTAGCTTTAATTTGCCATCTTGCATGTGTGATTTAATGAAAGTTAGATTTTTAGTCATTTATTTGAATTTGGCGCTCTGCATTTTCCCTGGCTTTTGGCCAGGTGGAACGCTCCACATATCCCAGAGAGGTTAACTGACTTGCCTAGTTAAATAAATAAGCATTAGGCTATTGATTATAGACATAAATAAATTGGGGTTTCCACTGTCCTCAATTGTCCTAGACAATTACGTGTTGATCACACTGCTTGCACTGTGTGCAAGTTTTGCAAAATAAATCAACATAAACATATTTTTCAATCATTGCACACACACTGCTCGCGAGCGTCTGCCCTACCAGGCGCAAAAATAGAGGTTGCTTCTATTTGTGGCGCAGAACGCGCTTGCAAGTCCTGCCTCTCATCTCCTTATTGGCTTTTAGAAGCATTTGCGCCCATGCCATCTCCTCATTGGTTATACCCACGTGGGTGACTGAAAGATGAATGGAGGTCAGTAGTGGTAATACACCTTATGCAAGTTAGTTGCCAATCGCCATATAATGTCCAAAAGAAAAAGCCTGGAAGGAGATTTGACTAGAAACAATTCGGTTGACTGTTTAATGTGTGGATTAATAGTCAGTGTATAGGATTTTATGCATTTCATTTTAAAATAACGTTTATATCCCAAGACAAATTAGCTTACGTAAATTGAATGGTTTCCGACCTGTCCCCAAATTAATATAATTGGTTCAGTTTATTTTGATATTTCAACCTGCATGTTGTGATCGCGTTTGGTGTGGGGGGACAAAATCAAATTTGGCACAAGCGTCCGGTTTGGGTAAGTGCATTTGTTAGAAAATAATATTTAATGTTACACCATTCTTTTTTACATAATCTATACTATTTCAGTACCACATGTCTTAGTGATGGCCTGTGCCACCCACAATGCATTAGTCCAATGAGACAGGCGAGAATCAGACAGGGGTCTTGTTCACCATAGAAAAATATGCTTGACTAAAGAAATCTCGGTCGACCAACAGCCCATCAACCAAATGGGGTCAGCCCTAAACAACTCAGTATCGTTAGTGGTAGGCTAACATTGGCTACTCACCTTCCTGGCATCTTGAGTCTATTCCCAGGCACGGAAAAACCTAATGAGAAAAAATGTAATGTAGTATGGTGTGAACGTGATAACTTAGAACACTACATATCTTACGTTAGCTAGCTACAAAAACGTTAAAGACTAAGACATTGACGAGATCTCATTGGGTCTAGATGGCTGTCGCTAACTAGCCACAGTGGTAGTGTTTGTCCGTTAAATCACCAACACACAAAATAAGGGAATACTGTTGTATCCTAATTAACATTGAAATACTTAGGCTAACTAGAGATGCATTTCGTTAACCTCATCCCTGCAGTCCGGCGCTTGCCCATTAGTTTCGTAAAACTATCCAAGTTATATCTTTGTCATCACACCCTCTCGGACTCAAAAACCAGACTACATGACAAGCGTAAGTATATTTATCGTTAAAATGACGTACATTTATGCCCAAAGTAGACTTAATAACGTTGACATTTCGATTTTAGAAAATTGACTCTTTATATTTCTCACCTGCACTGTAAGAAAAATGGAGGAAAAGGAAGTCGGAACGGAATGCTGGGAAATGTACGTAGTCGGTGACGACAGAGGCGCATGATAGTGATGGGTACTCCGGCTCTTTTCAGTGAGCCAGCTTGTTCGGCTCAGCTCACCATAATGAGCCGTCTCTCTTGGCTCTCAAACGGCTCTTTAAAAAAAAAACATGTTTTGTATTTTTTCAAGTCAAACAGTTTGGGATAGTTTGACTATGATTGGTGTTAAAACAATTCTAATTAAATTATTAAATGAAAACATACTCTACCTTAACCACAATGTATTTAAAAATGCATTGGTTTGTTATGAAAAAGAATGCTATTAAACATTTGCATTTAAAGTATAACTTTTTAATGTATATAAACAAAGTGCGTATAAATCTAACCATTCTAAATGAATACAATCTGAACAGCATAATAGAATATTGCACCATATCAAAGAAAAATACATAACAATTTGCAAAATTGCAGCATCCCACAAATTGAAATGAATGTAAAAAAAAGAAGGATGCTATTACACATGTGCATTTAAGGTAATTAAAAAAAAAAAATGTATATAAAAAAAAGTAAATATAAATGTAACAATTCAATATGAGTGGGTCTAGGGTTTCTGGGATAATGGTGTTGATGTGAGCCATGACCAGCCTTTCAAAGCACTTCATGGCTACAGATGTGAGTGCTATGGGTCGGTGGTCCTTTAGGCAGGTTACCTTAGTGTTTTTGGGCACAGGGACTATGGTTGTTTGCTTGAAACATATTGGTAATACAGACTCAGTCAGGGACATGTTGAAAATGCCAGTGAAGACACTTGCCAGTTGGTCAGCACATGCTCCGAGTACACGTCCTGGTAATCCGTTTGGCCCCGCGGCCATATGAATGTTGCGTCGGAGCCGGTGTAGTACGATTCAATCTTAGTCCTGAATTGATGCTTTGCCTGTTTGATGGTTCGTCTGAGGGCATAGCGGGACTTCTTATAAGCGTCCGGGTTAGAGTCCCAATCCTTGAAAGCGGCAGCCCTTTAGGTCAGTGCGGTTGTTTCCTGTAATCCATGGCTTCTGGTTGAGGTATGAGTGTACGGTCACTGTCGGGACAACGTCATCGATGCACTGATTGATGAACCCAGTGACTGATGTGGTATACTCCTCAATGCCATCGGAAGAATCCCGGAACATATTCCAGTCTGTGCTAGCAAAACAATCCTGTAGCTTAGCATCTGCGTCATCTTAACACTTCCTTATTGGCCGAGTCACTGGTGCTTCCTGCTTTAGTTTTTGCTTGTAAGCAGGAATCCAGAGGATAGAATTATGGTCAGATTTGCCAAATGGAGGGTGAGGAAGATCTTGTACGCATCTCTGTGTGTGGAGTATAGGTGGTCCAGAGTTATTTTCCCTCTGGTTGCACATGCTGGTAGAAATTAGGTAAAACGGATTTAAGTTTCTCTGCATTAAAGTCCCCGGCCACTAGGAGCGCCGCCTAGTCAAGTCAGTTATACAACTGAATGCCTTCAACTGAAATGTGTAACCCAGCCCCTCTGAATCACAGAGATGCGGGGGGTTGCCTTAATCAACATCTACGTCTTCGGAGCCCGGGGAACAGTGGGTTAACTGCCTTGTTTGTGGGCAGAATGACAGAATTTTACATTGTCAGCTCGGAGATATGATCCAGCTACCTTTCGGTTACTGGCACAACGCAGAGGCCATATCACTGTAAATGCTGCACAGCCAATGCAGACATCAGATTAATCATGAAGAGCCATTAAGTCTTCTGTCTGGTGGTACATGTTCGTCACTGTCACCGACCGGGTAGGAAATATTTTGTAGAAAGTTGTTCCATATGCTAGCTAGTTTGCAACATTGCTGAACATTGAAGATAAAATGGGGGGGAAATTGAATTCTGCTCTATACACAAATTATACAGCAGGTGGGTCTAATCCTGAATGCTGATTGGTTAAAAGCACATTCCAGGTATCTATTCCACAAATGAACTCATGCTTGAATGAACTGCATATTTACTCTGTTCTATCTGACTGTGCAATCCACTGTCTCATCAGCCCAGCCAGGCACTTTATATTCACTATAAAAAGCATTTAGACATTCTCACATTTATTTTAGACTAACATTTAGTTTAACAGTGAAGATTTGTATAAACCTTGCTGTATGTCTCTTCCAGTATGGAACATTTAGAACGAACGACTGGGTCGCGTTCATAGATACTGAGCGACAGGGTCGCATCTCTAGCAACCGGACCGATAGCAGGAATGACCAGCCAGTTTGGGTAGCAACCCTAGATTTGTGTTGGGACTATATTTTGTTTGCTAGCTAGCCAACTTACAGTCACGTCAAAGTATGAAATAGTATGAATTAATTCATTTAAAAAAAGCTTTTAATGAAAATATGTCAATCATTATTTGAATATGTTGGAAACCCATTGTATAAAACAGATAATGCCCTCGGAAGCCGGTGTTTGCAGGATAACGTAAACTCACGCACTTTTGTACATTGCCTTGGTCCGTACAATTGACCTTATTTTAGCGCCCAAAAAACGTAATACTTCCAGATCAACTGTAATGTCAATACCATTGTAAAGCACAATTTCTCCCCTTTCCAACAAATTCCATGCCGAGGCCTCCACGATGCCCGTTTCTGCATGATTCAAGAAGGCAATGAGCTCCATAGGGTCTTTTAAAAATGGCAGGTGGGGAAGCGAAACTAATACGTGATAGTGAGAAGGAGAGGAGTTGTGTGGGAAAATTGCTTTTTTTCACTCGATCTGTCCAACTTATCACCTTATCGCCTCTAAAATGTAAATAAATCACTATAAAGAGTTTATATAACGTGTCATTACATACCTATTTGAAGGTTTGTGTCGAATTTGAAATTGGGTTTTTAGGGCAGTGCTAAAGTGTTCTTAGAAGTAAACTGCGGCTTTGAGGATGATGATCGCATGCAATGATGACGAAAAAATGACTAGGTATCTATCCCCCTACCCCCGTCACTGTCCATTTCTTGTTTTTAAACGATGAGAAGTGCTACACCTGGTGGAGAGAGATTGTAAGACAGAAATAGTTGCTTTATGCGTGCTGTACGTTACGACATGACACGTCACGATGTAACGGAGGGTCCGTTTTTTGAACTTTTCTCCAATATTATAGAGCCATTACCATGTTGATCAACGCTTGAATAGAAACATAGTTCACATCCCAGATTTTGAAGTCAACACAGTTGCTACAGTCCCATAATTTTTCTTTGCAGCCTCGTATGAATGTCGCAGTTGTGTACATTTGTACGGAATGGGGTGAGTTTACGTTATATTGGCACAGTTTGCCAGCCGAGACGAATATATCATCCAAACACCGGCTTCGAGGGTATTATCCCTTAAATAGTCGATGAAGGCACTACAGCTCCTCTGCGTTAACACTAATTTACCAAAGAAAAGAGACGTTTTGGGAAATGTTTAGTGTATCAACTGTGGCTGGCAGTCTGCGATTTATTGAAAATGAAAGTGGAGCAATGAGACAAGATAGTAGCTACTACAACAATTGGATACCACGAAATTGGGGAGAAAAAGGGGTAAAATTATTATTATTTTTTTTTAAATAAAAAATAAAAATGAAAGTGGAGTAATTGGTAATAGTAGTTTCTCAGATGTCAATAACCGAGGATTAGGTTAGTGTTCTTAACTCTCAAGGGATCGCCGCCACATGCGCTGGTCAAAGTGAGATGGAGGACGAGAAAATGTTTGGTTTATGACAGTCATAAATACCTCTCCCCCCTTTTTCCTCTCTCTAACCTACTGGACTATTGAAAATCCCTTGGTTAACATAGAGATTCTGGGAACATCAGAAGGTGGGGGAAATTAACTATATTTTGGTAATCCAACCAGTTGAACACATTATAGTTATCAGATTCACATGGAATTGTTGTGCAATTTAAAATGTTTGAAAATGAAATTATTCGTGATGGGATGAAATGTGAGCTTTGGTTGTGAATGGTAAGAACTTTGAACTCTTATTCACTATGATTCATTCTGTGTACATGTAATTCTGTGTGATTAGTTGGGAATTTAGTAAATAAATAATTAAACCCAATTTTGTACTGCTGATTCAAATTTTTAGCCAGGGTCCGTGAAGATAACCAAGAATTTACAACTTTCAGATGAGACTGAAATAAGGTGCCGATTAATATTGACTGCTATTGATGTAAAATATTACTAGGTCTTTAAGAGTTTATTCGGAAGATAAGTGCTCTATAAATATTATTTCGTGGTGCCCAACTCTAGTTAATTTCATTTACATGATTCGCTCAATCAGGTAAAATTAATTACAGAGAAAGGATTTTATAGAATAGCATGTCATATCACTTAATCCGGCATAGCCAAAGACACGACACAACTTTAAGGTGTATTACCACCACCAAATGGACTGAAGCCAGTTCAGCTTTCAATCACCCACGTGGGTATATGCTCCTAAACCCCAATGATGATGGGAGAGGCAGGACTTGCAGCCCATCATGCGTAAAAAAAACTAGAACCAAGTTCTATTTTAGCACCTGGCTACGCAGACGATCGTGAGTTTGGATGACATGATTGATGTGTACATTTTATTTTGCAACACTCGCACACGTAATGCGATTGGTGTGGTCAGCATGTTACCCAGAGATTATAACATGAATTGACTCAGGGGAGTGAATGCTTATGTAAATGAGATATTTCTGTATTTAATTAACACGTTTTCACATTGTAATTATTGGGTATTGTGTGTATTGTGGAATTTTGAATTCAGGCTGGAACACAACAAAATGTAAAATAAGTCAAGGGACATGAATAAGTCACTGTACGTGCCATTCAATCATCGTTGTGTTGTCAGGACAAGCTACACTCCCTGCAGTCTGGACCTGGACCCTCCATATCTCTCTTCCCCTGGAGACATTTCTCATCCCATGACTCGCCAATCTGTTTAAATTTTGTCATTGTACTCTTCCTGAACACACAGACAGCGAGCGTGGATAGTTGTGCAAAGCATTCCATCTTGATGCATGACAAGCGCATTACGAAACATTAGTGCACACATACATTTCAAACATGCTCTTAAAAGGGTGGCACCTGCCACGGCCATTGTACAGTTATTTGCGCAGTCAGGCCTCTTCCTTGTTCCTGTAGCCACAGCCATGGAGAAAGTGCTTACACATTGCAAAAACTTTTTTTTTTACTCATCTAAAACCTTATCCCATGAACACTCTCAGTGCTGAGGAACTGTTGCGATATTGAATCCACCTTATTACTGGCCAATCCTATACACTCTTCACCCACAATATTCAGTGCTTGCTTGATAACAACTTGTGACGAACCTGGAACTTCCTTCAAATACTTTGGTATTTTTCTGGGTGAATTACCTTAAAGACATACCAATTCTTTCCAAATGACCTCTTTGTATCCAAGACTTTGTTCCAGAAATAGTTGTAAGAGTGACCTTAAATCAAATAATAATTTCTGCGACTCGTCCTGCATTATGCAATACATTTGCAATCATACACTTTGTATAAAAACACTAACTGTATAAATGATCTAGCCTACAAATTGTCACCGTTGATCAACTAAAGATATTATTAAATGCATTCTACAATTTGAGCCTAGGACTTGTGCAACATTTGTCTACCTACAGTGGGGCAAAAAAGTATTTAGTCAGCCACCAATTGTGCAAGTTCTCCCACTTAAAAAGATGAGAGGCTTGTAATTTTCATCATAGGTACACTTCAACTATGACAGACAAAATGAGAAATAATGAATTTATTTGCAAATTATGGTGGAAAATAAGTATTTGGTCAATAACAAAAGTTTATCTCAATACTTTGTTATATACCCTTTGTTGGCAATGACAGAGGTCAAACGTTTTCTGTAAGTCTTCACAAGGTTTTCACACACTGTTGCTGGTATTTTGGCCCATTCCTCCATGCAGATCTCCTCTAGAGCAGTGATGGTTTTGTGGCTGTTGCTGGGCAACACAGACTTTCAACTCCCTCCAAAGATTTTCTATGGGGTTGAGATCTGGAGACTGGCTAGGCCACTCCAGGACCTTGAAATACTTCTTACGAAGCCACTCCTTCGTTGCCCGGGCGGTGTGTTTGGGATCATTGTCATGCTGAAAGACCCAGCCACGTTTCATCTTCAATGCCCTTGCTGATGAAAGGAGGTTTTCACTCAAAATCTCACGATACATGGCCCTATTCATTCTTTCCTTTACACGGATCAGTCGTCCTCCGGGTCCCTTTGCAGAAAAACAGCCCCAAAGCATGATGTTTCCACCCCCATGCTTCACAGTAGGTATGGTGTTCTTTGGATGCAACTCAGCATTCTTTGTCCTCCAAACACAACGAGTTGAGTTTTTACCAAAAAGTTATATTTTGGTTTCATCTGACCATATGACATTCTCCCAATCTTCTTCTGGATCATCCAAATGCTCTCTAGCAAACTTCAGACGGGCCTGGACATGTACAGGGGGACCCGTCTTGCACTGCAGGATTTGAGTCCCTGGCGGCGTAGTGTGTTACTGATGGTAGGCTTTGTTACTTTGGTCCCAGCTCTCTGCAGGTCATTCACTAGGTCCCCCCGTGTGGTTTTGGGATTTTTGCTCACCGTTCTTGTGATCATTTTGACCACACGGGGTGAGATTGCGTGGAGCCCCAGATCGAGGGAGATTATCAGTGGTCTTGTATGTCTTCCATTTCCTAATAATTGCTCCCACATTTGATTTATTCAAACCAAGCTGCTTACCTATTGCAGATTCAGTCTTCCCAGCCTGGTGCAGGTCTACAATTTTGTTTCGGGTGTCCTTTGACAGCTCTTTGGTCTTGGCCATAGTGGGGTTTGGAGTGTGACTGTTTGAGGTTGTGGACAGGTGTCTTTTATACTGATAACAAGTTCAAACAGGTGCCATTAATACAGTTAACGAGTGGAGGACAGAGGAGCCTCTTAAAGAAGAAGTTACAGGTCTGTGAGAGCCAGATATCTTGCGTGTTTGTAGGTGACCAAATACCTATTTTCCACCATAATTTGCAAATAAATTGATTCAAATTCCTCTACAATGTGATTTTCTGGATTTTTTTTTTCTCATTTTGTCTGTCATAGTTGAAGTGTACCTATGATGAAAATTACAGGCCTCATCTTTTTAAGTGGGAGAACTTGTACAATTGGTGGCTTTTTTGCCCCACTGTATATGAAGTCTGAAGTTTGCAATGATTAATACTGGGTTTAATAACAATCAAACAACCTCTAGCTATATGGCCTATTGCAGTGACAAAAGTTAGCTGTAGATAGCTATGTTGTTCCAAGGTAGAGCACTTTAATGATGCGGTGATCACTTTTGTTGTTATCACAGCCGATGATGCACCAAAAAATGGTGCTTGTAGCGATTGAATTCCTATATCTGGCGGTTGATCATGTCTCAGGGTCCATGAATAGGCTTAGTCTCGACGGACTCTGCTTTCTTCAACAAACACTAATTTGGTACTTCTGGGGGTCGAGACAGCCGCGATATATTTTTGTTCTAACTCTAGAATTTGCTCTATTACAAACAGGACAGACAATTCTTTCAACGTCATTGGCACTTCTTTTAAATTTCTTTGCTGATTTTGTGCTATGGGCTTCCCATTTCAGGGAAGCCTGTTTTTCAACGAGGCTAGGTGAAATCCAATAGAGCACAGAGTGAGACCCTTTTTATTTTCAAGTAGTGGTGGCAGCATCATGTTATGGTTATGCTTGTCATCGGCAGAGATGGGGGAGATTGTTAGGAAAAAAAAAAATATTAAAGGAGCAAAGCCCGCCTCAGTCTTCGGAAAAACTAACCGTGGGATAGTAAATAGTATTTTTCAGCAAGACAATTACACAAAAGTTAATGCCAAGGACACACCAGAATAGCTATCCAAGAGGAGATGAGTGTCCCTAAGTGGTCTATTCTCAGTCCTCAGTCAAATTTGCTTGAAAATCAGAGACATGGTTTGCGTATTGCTGTCCATCAATGATTCCCAACCAAATGTAAAATGAGCTTGAACAATTTTGACAAACAATGGATAATACCTTCCTAATATTTAGTTGCACCCCCTTTTGCCCTCAGAACAGCCTCAATTTGTTAGTGCATGGACTCTACAAGGTGTAGAATATGTTCCGTATGAATGCTGGCCCATGTAGACTCCAATGCTTACCACAGTTGTCAAGTTGGCTGGATGTCCTTTGGGTGGTGGACTATTCCTGATACACATAGGAAACTGTTGAGCATGAAAAACTCAGCAGCGTTGCAGTTCTTGACACTCAAACTGGTGTGCCTGGCACCTACTTCCATACCCTGTTTAACGGCACTTAAATATTTTGTCTTGCCCATTCACACTCTGAATGGCACACTTACACAATCCATGTATCAATTGACTCCAGGCTTAAAAATCCTTCTTTAAACCTGTCTCCTCCAGTTCACCTACACTGATTTAAGTGGATTTAACAGGTGACATCAATTAAGGATCATAGCTTTCACCTGGATTTACCTGGTCAGTCTGTCTGTCATGGAGCAGGTGTTCCTAAGGTTTTGTACACTCAGTGGATGTTGCCCTAAGAGTTGAAAATGAAAATGATTCCCAGCTGTAATGGCTGCCAAAGGTGCTTCCACCAAGTATTAACTCTGGGGTGTGAAGACTTATCCAAGTATGATAAAACATTTTGAGGGGGTATCTTCAATCATTTTCTTTTACTTTGAAAAAGTGGAGTAGGTTATGTAGATCTGTAGGGGGAAAAAAATCTAATTGAATCCCTTTTTAGATTTAATTTTAAGGCAGCACTTGTTGATTGTGCCATCTCATTCTGTTCTGCTTTGAATATCTTTATAGATATGATAGGGTCAGACTTCTCACGCTTACACATTGGGCCTGATTGCGGTCTGTGTGTATTGCAGGGAGAAGTTTCTTGAGGGTGTCAGATGTTGATGTCTTTGAAAATCGGGGTGAGAATTAGCCTCTCTGTTTCTCGATCTCGGGTAAATGCATTAAAGGATTGGCAACTTAAATAATATTTGGAGCAAACTGTCTTGATGTCGTCCTTTAGCGACGGGAGGAAATTACTGCCCACTTGAAAGACCAACTACAGGAGATGAAGGCTAAGACTGGCCTGAAGAGGAAGTATGTGAAGAGTAGCACGGAGCTGCTGGTGTACCAGGGACAGAAGATCAACACACTGAGAAGCATCTGGAGGATGAGATCAGGGTGTGTGTGTGTCTTTGTGGCGCTGTCCAGAATAATTCCCTAGCTCCTAAGGCTGTGTTTACACAGGCAGCCCAATTCCGATCTTTTGCCCAATTAGTGGCAAACAAAAGACCAATGGCGAAAAATCTGAATTGGGCTACCTGTCTAAATGCAGCCTAAGCGCCTCAAGCAGGGGCGGATTGGCCATCTGGCATATAGATGGGCTGGAATTTTTTTGTTGTTGGGTGGGCTGGTTGACATTGACACAAAAATAAATAAAAAAGGTGACATGGCAGGCGGCCCATGGGCCTGTTAAGATTTGTTGTACAGATTATTGCGCAATTTCTCTGTTATCCTCAATGGGATCGGTGTCCCCCCCACGGGACGGTTGAGCTAACATTGGCTAATGTTATTAGCATGAGGTTGTAAGTAACAAAGAAAATACCAGGACATCGACATATGTGATATGGGCAGAAAGCTTAAATTATTGTTAATCTAACTACACGGTCCAATTTATAGTAGCTATTACAGTGAAAGAATACCATGCTATTGTTTGAGGAGAGTGCACAGTTATGAACTTGAAAATGTATTAATAAACCAATTAGGCACATTTGGGCAGTCATGATACAGCTTTCTGAACAGATATGCAATGGTTCATTGGAGCAGTCTAAAACGTTGCACATACACTACTCCAGTGGGCAAAATCTAAATTGCACCTGGGCTGAATATTACATTAAGGCCTACATTTCAAAGATGATACAATACAAAAAAAGCATGCTTTTTTGTTTTATATTTTACCAGATCTAATGTGTTATATACTCCTACATTAATTTCACATTTCCACACACTTCAAAGTGTTTCCTTTCAAATGGTATCAAGAATATGCATATCCTTGCTTCAGGTCCTGAGCTACAAGCAGTTAGATTTTAGGCAAAAATTGAAAAAAAGTTGGATCTTTAAGATTTATACTAATCTATAATGAGCCTTTGGCTGATCAGTGGGCAACAACCAGCCTGCCTACCTACCAAGATGGGCAGGCCTGGTTTTCTGATAGACCTAGGTCATGCAAACTCACATTCAAATTTAAACAGAGTTTATTAAATGCTTTTTTGCAAATATCTACACATTTCTTGTAGCTATCCCATCCTTTCAGATCTACACAAGTGGCTAGGTGCCTGGGGGTGTTTCTGAACAGAGCCTTTGGTGTGACTTGGCTACAGACTTTGTAGTAACTGAGGTTTGGCCGTACAGAGACGGTTAACACTACATGTGCATCTGCGTAATCATTGTTCCTCTGTCCTCAGCTACAGCAGGAGAGGTTGGAGGAGAAGAGCAGACTTTCCTCAGAGATGGTTGGAAATTGGCATGACTCGTGAATATGAGAATAATTGAACTTGTGTGACATATACAGTACCAGTCAAAAGTTTGGACACCTACTCATTGAAGGGTTTTTCTTTATTTCTAACCATTTTCTACATTGTAGAATTATATTGAAGACAAACTATGAAATAGCACATATTATTCTACAATGTAGAAAATTGTAAAAATAAAGAAAAACCCTTCAATGAGTAGGTGTCCAAACCTTTGACTGGAACTGTATATTGGGTGTAGTAGGGTGACTTATTACGTTATTTGAGCTGCCATCCTAAAACTTCTGTTGAATTTTATTGAGATAGTCGAATCCCAAAATCAATCCCTAGCCCCTATTTAGGGGTTGGCAACCTTTACAACAATAATTGATTTTTTTTCAAAAGTACACGAGAAACGAGAATTGAGGGAGCCGTACAAGAAATTGATGAGTCCTTGTTTAGAGCAATACCGGCCATCGCTGAGATTCAGCACCACGGACAGCAACCCATCAAATCACAGCAAAATCAGACATTCAGAACCACAGAACATTGGACAGCAGCCGTCAGCAGAGCCATATTTGGCTGTTAGGTGAAGCTGCAACAACTGGTAAAATGTGTTTGTGTGTGCCGCTCAGTCTGGGGGAGAAGCTGGAGGTGTGGATGGAGAGCTATGAGAGAGACACGGACGACAAGCAGCAGGAGATCAACAACCTGAGGAACAACAAGGCTAACAATCTCTTCCAGCTCTAGGAGCTGGCCAAGAAGGTGAGGACAGATCGCCTGGGTCGATTTCATTAGGCACCAAACAGGGAAAAACTGACTGAAACAGGGAGGGACCACCTGGACTTTTCTAAAAATAAACGCTCATTTGTTTTCCGTTGCATAATGTGTTTCTATGGTGTGCCTGAATGAATACAGCCCTGGTCTGCATGTTTTCAACCCATTGCTCTCTGGAGTATACGGTTCAGGGCACTGACACTAGGGAATAAATAGCATAGTAGGCCTAATGTACACCAAGTATACCAAACATTATGAGCATCTTCCTAATGTTGAGTTGCACGCACCCAATGACATTGTAGACAATCCTGTGCTTCCAACTTTGTGGCAACAAATTGGGGAAAGTCCTTTCCTGTTTCAGCATAACATTGCCCCCATGCACAAAGCGAGGTTCATACAGAAATGGTTTGTTGAGATTGATGTTGAAGAACTTAACTGGCCTGCACAGAGCCCTGACCTCAACAGTATCTCGGACCTGCCTTGTGTGTTCCTTGTTCTTCATGATGCTCTCTGCGCTTTTAACGGACCTCTGAGACTATCACAGTGCAGGTGCATTTATACGGAGACTTGATTACACACAGGTGGATTGTATTTATCATCATTAGTCATTTAGGTCAACATTGGATCATTCAGAGATCCTCACTGAACTTCTGGAGAGAGTTTGCTGCACTGAAAGTAAAGGGGCTGAATAATTTTGCACGCCCAATTTTTCAGTTTTTGATTTGTTAAAAAAGTTTGAAATATCCAATAAATGTCGTTCCACTTCATGATTGTGTCCCACTTGTTGTTGATTCTTCACAAAAAAATACAGTTTTATATCTTTATGTTTGAAGCCTGAAATGTGGCAAAAGGTCGCAAAGTTCAAGGGGGCCGAATACTTTCGCAAGGCACTGTAGGTTTACTTGCTAGACAAGTGTGGTTTAAAGCCCATCACATCTAGTGGCAGTGCAGTGTTTTATGCAATTCATCTTTTATTTTATGACACTATTGACAAAAAAAAACATTCTGAATTCAAAGGGGATAACCAATGCCACATTTTTATTCCCTCCTGTTACTGTTTGTTTGTTTAGATGAACGGCTTATTGTTGCTACAGTTGATGTCGGAGTATGGAAGTATGCTTGAGGTCAAAGTCCATTTGGAAGACCCATTTGCGACCAAGCTTTAACTTCCTGACTGATGTCTTGGGATGTTGCTTCAATATATCCACATACCTTTCCCCCCTCATGATGCCATCTATTTTGTGATGATAAAACAAGTCCTATATCGACATAACCTGAAAGGCTGCTCAGCAAGGAAGAAGCAACTGGTCCAAAATCACCATAAAAAAAGCCTGCATATGGGGAAAAAGATCATACTTTCTGTAGAAATGTCCTCTGGTCTGATGAAACAAAAATTTAACTGTTTGGCCATAATGAACAGCATTATGTTTGCAGGAAAAAGGGGGAGTCTTGCAAGCTGAAGAACACCATCCCAACCGTGAAGCACAGGGGTGGCAGCATCATGTTGTGGGGGTGCTTTGCTGCTAGAGGGACTGGTGCACTTCACAAAATAGATGGCATCATGAGGCAGGAAAATTATGTGGATATACTGAAGCAACATCTCAAGACATCAGTCAGGAAGTTAAAGCTTGGTCACAAATGGGTCTTCCAAATGGACAATGATCCCAAGCATACTTCCAAAGTTGTGGCAAATGGCTTAAGGACAACAAAGTCAAGGTATTGGAGTGGCCATCACAAAGCCCTGACCTCAATCCCATATAAAATCTGGGCAGAACTGAAAAAGCGTGCGAGCAAGGAGGCCTACAAACCTGACTCAGTCATGCGAGCTCTGTCAAGAGGAATGGGCCACAATTCACCCAACTTATTGTGGGAAGCTTGTGGAAGGCTACCAGGAATGTTTAACCCAAGTTAAACAATTTATAGGCAATGCTACCAAATACTACTTGAATGTATGTAAACTTCTGACCCACTGGGAATGTGATGAAATAAATAAAAGCTGAAATAAATCCTTCTCTCTACTATTATTTTGACATTTCATTACATTTTTGACTTCAACTGTAGATATTTTGGACCGGTTTCCTCCATCATCTTCACAAGGTCATTTGCTGTTGTTCTGGGATTGTTTTGCACTTTTCGCACTAAAGTACGTTAATCTCCAAGAGACAGAATGCGTCTCCTTCCTGAGTGGTATGACGGCTGCGTGGTCCCATGGTGTTTATACTTGTTCATCTGTACAAACAATAGTACACGTGGTACCTTCAGGTGTTTGGAAATGGCTCCCAAGGATGAACCAGACCCAATGATGAGGTCTTGGCTGATTTCTTTTGATTTTCCCATGATGTCAAGCAAAGAGGCACTGAATTTGAAGGTAGGCATTGAAATACAGCCACAGGTACACCTCCAATTGACTCAAATTATGTCAATTAGCCTATCAGAAGCTTCTAAAGCAATGACATCATCTGGAATTTTCCAAGCTGTTTTAAGGCACAGTCAACCTAGTGTATGTAAACTTCTGACCCACTGGAATTGTGATAGTGAATTATAAGTGAAATAATCTCTAAAAAATGAGTTGTCATGCACAAAGTCCTAACCGACTTGCCAAAACTATAGTTTGTTAGCAAGAAATGTGAGAAGTGGTTAAAAACGAGTTTTAATGACTCCAACCTAAGTGTATGTAAACTTCTGACTTCAACTGCATGTTCCCTCTACCAAGTATTTTCAGCTCTTATTCTCTGAAAGCAAAAAATAAGTCACAATTGTCCCCTCTTGTTTATTACACCCCAACAGTCTTATTCCCTGTCTGTCGCCTGCAGATCCAGTCACGGTGGAGAGGAATGTTAGTACGACGCAGCCTGGGCCCCTGTAAGAAAAGCAAGTAGCCCAAGTCCAATAAAGGAAAGAAAAAGTTAAGTTTTCAGGCTTCAGGTGCTCCAGTGAAAGTAAACTCCAAAAAAGTATTGATCCCAATACAGACATGTTACTTTTGTTACTAGTGTTGAATTCCTGATTACAGACAATCGAAGTCGACACTTGGCCTGTAGTTAAATATATATTCAATGAGAACTGCTGTTTTTCTTTGATCTAGAGTATAAAGTTGGCATGGCTATTTTGAATACGACTACCACCAAGGTCCTCACAGTCCAACAAGGTCCTCACAGTCCAACAAGGTCCTCACAGTCCAACAAGGTTCTCACAGTCTAACAAGGTCCTCACAGTCTAACAAGGTCCTCACAGTCCAACAAGGTCCTTACAGTCTAACAAGGGCAAGAAATAAAGAAGCACAATCAGGAGACTGAAATGGGAAACTTTTATTAATGCACTTGAACGATAAATACAAATATTAATTCCAGAAAATAATTCAGTTTTCGGGGACAATTTCAGCAAACTGTAAAAATGTAAAGACCATGTTACGGTCATTAAAAAGGTCCTCTCTGTATGTGGGAAGTAGTACATACTTGTAAACAAATGGAATGCATCTATTTTACTGTACAAATGTCACATGGTCCAGACCCAGCAGTAGGGGCACATGATTTCTGCTGGAGAAAGTCCAAGTCAGGCAGGGGGGAAAAACACTCAAATATCTATACAAAACATTTATATTTATACACCTTTAACTTCCCTTTTCACAACTCAGTCTATCCAAAAGAAAGTTCATGGTAAAAACATACCAATGATATTTTTTTCCCTTCAGAAGCTATGTAGGCAGAATCCCAGCCTACATCGATGCACATCCTTACAGTAAAAGCTATGTAGGCTGCATAGAGATATTACCATTTTAACTTGATTTTCGATAGACTACGAGTTCTGAAAAGGGAGGCTGGGAATCTGCCAACAAGAGCCCATTCAATCAGTTGTCCTCGGGTCAGCCCTGACCAGTATTATTGTCAGCTCTGTGGCTAGCACTCCCTCATCCCCCTCCCTGGGAACGAGAGGTTGTGTCTGCCTCAGAACTAAGAGTCAGTCCGTTAACCTGTCTTTCTGTAGGTAACACTGCAACTGAAAATCTTTAGCAATGGATAACAAAAATGAAAATTTCTTATTGGACAAAAACAGGTAGTCCCTGTTTTTTTATCTTCTGTTTGGCGCCTAATGAACAGACCAACTTATCAACGTGTGCAGCAAGAGCCACATTTGTGTCCATAAAAAAATGATTGAACCATACACTAAAAACAACTTGAGAATCGGAAGGGTGTCTTGAACACTGTCAATAGCAAAATCTATAGACCGCTTTTAATCTCATGCAAATTTAGCAACATGTAGTGATAAAAGATGAGTTCCGTGCATGATGCAGACAGTGTTCTATTCACTACTACTTGTCTATGGTCTCAACTCTCCATGTTGAACACAACTGTGAAGGTGATGAGGTGGTTTGTAAAAAAATACAAGAATAAAACAGACTTTTATTTTCTACAAAGTTAGTGTATGTTTAGCCCCAGACCCTGGCCGGCCCCAACCGCTCATCACTAGAGTGGACAATAATAAGTAAGAACCGTTACTTCAGGATAGAAACACGGAGACAAATGCAAAGGTGCAGGCTATGATGTCATGCTGTCAGTCAACCTGCCCATACATAGGCCCTTGATAAGAGACTTGATTGAGCTGCACTCAAGGAAGAACTTGCCTGTAAACGCTGGTCTAGGATCAGCTTGAACCAATCCCACTCAAAACACAAACCTTTTAAGAGGCTTGTTTTCTTATAGAACTTTTTATTTGACTTGCCCTGGCACAGCACTTAGGGACAGTGTCTACGTACACCCTGGGGTGCGGTGTCCAATCCATGTAGCTACACGAGACTGCAACTCCTTGTGGCAAAACACATAAATTGAAGCTTTATATACGAGTGATTCTACAGAAGTGGTGCAAATTGCAGTCCCACCCCCCAAAAACTATATATATAAAAAAAATGTTTTATTTACTTCATGATATGTTGTATTTCAATCCAAGGCAATAACAAATATAGTTCAATTCATATAGTACAAAGTCATTTTTTATACACCTATTTCTATTGAGTTGGCTGTCATACACCGATTCCTAAACGTCATGTTTGAAAATAAAGCATTTAAGTAGTTTTTATTATTTCAATAGAACATCTTGAATGGTTCTATTATTACATTGAAAGATACTGATCTAATTTGCACTAAACATCTTTCTATACAAAATGCTGTCCCACCTTTTGATGTCACTACCGAAACGCACACATTAAAAGACAATAGAATTAATGTACCTTAAGCCACACCCCTAAAAGTATCACCAGGTGATGGGATTGCACCCTTCTCCAGCATGGCCACATGGTGAGTAGTCCATCTGCAGACATTTTGGAGAAAATGAGTGAGCAAGTTGGTAAATCATCATCTATTTTGAATTAGTGTCATTAATTACATGTTTGGTGGGATGTACATCTGTCCAAATGAAAGAGAGCTATGGGGTTCTTTGAAGTCCGAATCAGTCACAACCAAAACAATTGACACCATATAAACTCAGCAAAAAAATAAACGTTCTCTCACTGTCAACTGTGTTTATTTTCAGCTAACTTACCACGTGTAAATATTTGTATGAACATAACACGATTCAATAACAGACTTAAACTGAACAAGTTCAACAGACATGTGACTAACAGAAATGGAATGATGTGTCAAAGAACAAGGGGGGGGGGGGGGGGGTCAAAATCAAAAGTAACAGTCAGTATTTGGTGTGGCCACCAGCTGCATTAAGTACTGCAGTGCATCTCCTCCTCATGGACTGCACAAAATTTGCCAGTTCTTGCTGTGAGATGTTACCCCACTCTTCCACCAAGGCACCTGCAAGTTCCCGGACATTTCTGAGGGGGAATGGCCCTAGCCCTCACCCTCCGATCCAACAGGTCCCAGACGTGCTCGATGGGATTGAGATCCGGACTCTTCGCTGGCCATGGCAGAACACTGACATTCCGGTCTTGCAGGAAATCACGCACAGAAAGAGCTGTATGGTTGGTGGCATTGTCATGCTGGAGGGTCATGTCAGGATGAGCCTGCAGGAAGGGTACCACATGAGAGAGGAGGATGTCTTCCCTGTAACGCACAGCTTTGAGATTGCCTGCAATGACAACAAGCTCAGTCCGATGATGCTGTGACACACCGCCACAGACCATGACGGACCCTCCGCCTCCAAATCGATCCCGCTCCAGAGTACAGGCCTCGGTGCAACGCTCAACCCTTTGACGATAAACACAAATCTTACCATCACCCCTGGTGAGACAAAACCGCGACTCGTCAGTGAAGAGCACCCTTTGCCAGTCCTGTCTTTTCCAGCGACAGTGGGTTTGTGCCCATAGGCTACGTTGTTGCCGGGGATGTCTGGTGAGGATCTGCCTTACAACTGGCCAACAAGCCCTCAGTCCAGCCTCTCTCAGCCTATTGCGGACAGTCTGAGTACTGATTGAAGGATTGTGCATTCCTGGTGTAACTCGGGCAGCTGTTGTTGCCATCCTGTACCTGTCCCGCAGGTGTGATGTTCGGATGTACCGATCCTGTGCAGGTGTTGTTACACGTGGTCTGCCACTGCGAGGACGATCAGCTGTCCATCCTGTCTCCCTGTAGAGCTGTCTTAGGCGTTTCACTGTACGGACATTACAATTTATTGCCCTGGCCACATCTGCAGTCCTCATGCCTCCTTGCAGCATGCCTCAGGCACGTTCACGCAGATGAGCAGGGACCTTGGGCATCTTTCTTGGTGTTTTTCAGAGTCAGTAGAAAAGCCTCTTTAGTATCCTACGTTTCCATAACTGTGATCTTAATTGCCTACCGTCTGTAAGCTGTTAGTGTCTTAACGACTGTTACACAGGTGCATGTTCATTAATTGTTTATGGTTCATTGAACAAGCATGGGAAACAGTGTTTAAACCCTTTACAATGAAGATCTGTGAAGTTATTTGGATTTTTACAAATTATCTTTGAAAGACAGGGTCCTGAAAAAGGGATGTTTATATAGAGTTCTCGTTTTTGTATCTATGCCATTATGGCATCTGACAGCATGGGCAGTGCCATTGAGGCTATCTCCATTTTAAAGTTGCAAGCGGCATGCTCTGCCGACTGAGCTACAAGAGGACCACCATGTGGGTAGGGGACAAGTCCACACTTTATGAAAAAGTGTAGAGTATTAGGATGCATATCCAGCAGGGCGATCCAACCATCCAAGACCCCAAACATTAGCATCGATTTAGCCAAAACATAGACGTCTATAATGTACTATGCTCTACTGCAGGGGTTCCCAAACTTTTTACTCAGGCCCCCTTCCAGCATTGGGGAACATCTGTGGCACAAGAACATTACTGAAACTGTTCACACCCCTCTTGTTGGCTGAGAGAACATTTTGCCATTTTAAATCCTATTTCCTGCAAATCAATAGTCTAAAAAACATTGCTAAAATATTTTAGCTGACATGGGCTAGTTGATCTGGACATTTCTGACATAGACAGCTCTCTAAGGTCTGCAACGACAAGAGAAACTGCTTTTGCACTATCCACTTTCAAAATGGCACCTTGTGCAATACACTACTACGACTTTAAGGAGTAAGTTGAAAGCCAGACTGAGATCCCCCCATAAAACACTTATTTGTCATCGTCTCAACTCACTGGGTCTGGATCTTGGGACCAATGTCCTGGTATAAATATCGGTCTTGGCTCCTTGATATTACTTTCGTCTTTGGTTTTCAATTTGAAGAAGACAATGCTGTCTGATCATTGGCTGAACTCCGAACCCATAGGAATACACACCCAGTTCACTACTTTTAAATGGTTGAAGCCCTCAATAGCAACGTCTATACTAAAACAAATTATATCCATCGGAGTCCTCTATTGACACTGAAACAGGTTATTTTGTTAATTTGGTATGCAAATATTTCTCAAATGAATGTGTAATAAGGTTAATCAAAATTATCACTACTGTGCTGGTTCTCCCTTTTACACTGTGTTCCAGAAATGACATCTAGTGTTAAGGTAAAGATTTCAAATATGCAATACAAAGTGTGAGTAGTGTGTGTGTGTGTGTATGTATATATATCTCCCAGACATATGTTGGATGACGTGTGCAGAAAGTTTGGGGAAAATAGGATACAAATGCAATTTTTTTTCCAACCCCCAATTTGCACCACTTCTGTATAATGACCCATATACACTGTGTACAAAACATCAGGAACACCTCTTTCCATGACAGACTGATCAGGTGAAAGCTATGATCCCTTATTGATGTCACTTGTTAAATCCACTTCAATCAGTGTAAATGAAGGAAGGAGACAGGTTAAATAAGGATTTTTAAACCTTGAGACAATTGAGACATGGATTGTGTATGTGTGGCTTTCAGAGAGTGAATGGGCAAGACAAAATATTTAAGTGCCTTTGAACTGAGTATGGTAGTAGATGCCAGGCGCACCGATTTGAGTGTCAAGAACTGCAACGCTGCTGGGTTTTTCATGCTCAACAGTTTCCCGTGTTTATCAATAATGGTTCACCACCCAAAGGACATCCAGCTAACTTGACAACTGTGGGAAGCATTGGAGTCAACATGGGCCAGCATCCCTGTGGAACGCTTTTGACACCTTTTAGAGTCCATGTCCCAACGAATTGAGGCTGATCTGAGGGTAAAAGGGGTGCAACTCAATATTAGGAATGTGTTCCTAATGTTTTGTTCACTCAGTATATATTTGTACACAACACTGTGAGAAAGAATAAAACAGAGATTCCCAGAGCTCCCTCTCTCTTTCTACTCCAGCATCGCTTTTGAATCAGCTAGCTTGTGACTTGACCACACAATAAAAAAATGGAGAAGACGGGTTCATTTCATAACAGCCATTGTAAGTGTTGGCAGCATCAACGTGACTGTTGCTCACATGACTGTGTTACTTAGACAACCGACAAGTTCCTAGTCTCCGAACCCTTCCCCCTACCTGACCCCGCTGACCTGCAAGGATCTGACATGTGACAGTAAAATGAATATGAGAAATGAGATGCAATAATAATAGTAATGGTGTAAAATAAAACAATCCCTGGTGTACATCAGTAAAAGGAGGATGGAGAGAAAAGTGAGAGAAGACAACTGACTAATATTAGAAAAAAAAAGAACCCTCTTCCTTGCCGTCCAACTGACCGTTTGTCTGGAACAATCTTGGTTGTCTGTCTCTCTTTAGAGGCTGCAAGTCATAAGCAGTCTGTGTGGGGACACTGGGGGAAAGACAGTCAACCCTTTCTTTTACCTACTTGTGTTCCCTCTCTCTCTCTCCATTGGGGAAGACCTGTCTGGGAAGGCTGGGGTGCCCCTGTATGGCTGAGGAGGCTGGGGGAAAATGGGGTAGCATTTTTTAGGGTGTCTTCTCTTCACACCCTTGTGCCAGGGGTGGTCGAGAGGGAAAGTCATGTAACATACCCTCGGAGAGGGAGAGAGTGGGTCCTGTGTCTGTCCATCCATGAGAGTGAATGTGGAACTCCGCTGCACTAAATTGCCAGAGGGGTAGTAATGGTCGTGGTGGGGGAAGTTGTGTGTTTGGGCGGGGCCAGCTCCAGGAGCGCACACACCGTCCCGGCCACCTGGGGGAGCCCTCTCTCCTCCAGGATGTGGAGGGGCAGGCACAGCTGGGTCTGAGGCCAGACGAAGAGCACATGCACACACATACATAAAAACACGCACACACACAGAAACACACACGCAAGGCAAAAGGAGGATGGAAAACAGGAGAGGGGAGAACAAAAATGGATATGTCAATGGATGGGTAAATAATAATATCAAAAACCACCACCAAAAGATAACAGAAATCATCATCAACAAAAATGTAAAGACATCAAACGCAACATAATGGAAAAGGTGAATGGGATCCAAAGGCATGACCTTGAGGAGAGCATGGAAAAGGTGAATGGGATCCAAAGGCATGACCTTGAGGAGAGCATGGAAAAGGTGAATGGGATCCAAAGGCATGACTTTGAGGAGAGCATGAAAAAGGTGAATGGGATCCAAAGGCATGACCTTGAGGAGAGCATGGAAAAGGTGAATGGGATCCAAAGGCATGACTTTGAGGAGAGCATGAAAAAGGTGAATGGGATCCAAAGGCATGACCTTGAGGAGAGCATGGAAAAGGAGCAGAGGTGTGATTACAATAAGTAGGGACTGGTGCACTGAGATACCCACTGAACAACATATCCCACAGGAGCAAATACAGGTGTGAGTGAGTGAGAGAAAATGTGGTAACACAATCTAAAGTAGCGCAGAGAGAAGACAGACTGCAGAGAGAAAGGAAGTAACACCAAATATTTGGTTGATTTTATTGTGAAAGGAGGAGCTCTGGGAAAGAGTTGAAAGGTCAACAACAGTAGAGATCGACACATCCTCTAACCAAACAGACCACTGACACAGAGAACATACACACCGCTCTTGAGAGCCAAAGGAGACATTACTCCTTGTCATTCAGCATAGACCAACAATAAACTACACACGCAGCCTGCCCGAATGGCAACCTATTCCCTATTGAGCGCACTACTTTTAACCAGGGGGCCCATAGAGTTCAGATCAAAAGTAGTACACTCTAAGGAATAGGGTTCCATTTGGAACAAACCCAGAGTCACTTGCTCGCTCTTTCTCAGAATATGTGCTTTGTCTATAGAACAGTATAAGAGCACTCATTGCAATATGCAGTGCCTTCAGAAACTATTCACACCCCTTGACTTTCCACATTTTGTTGTGTTCCAGCCTGAATTTAAAACTGATTACACACAATGCCCCATGTCAAAATAAATAAAAGTCTGAAATATCTTTAACCCCTTTGTTATTGCAAGCCTAAAATAAGTTCAGGAGTAAAAATGTCCTTAACAAGTCACATTAAGTTGCATGAACTCACTGTGTATAATAATAGTGTTGATAATGATTTTTAAATGACTACTTCATCTCTGTACCCCACACACACAGAATTATCTGTCCCTCAGTTGAGCAGTGAATTTCAAACACAGATTCAACCACAAAGACCAGAGAGATTTTCCAATGCCTCGCAAAGAATGGCGCCTATTGGTAGAAGGGTAAAATAAAACAAAGCAGATATTACATATCCCATTGAACATGGTGAAGTTATTAATTACTTTGGATTGTGCATCAATTCACCCAGTCATTACAAAGATACAGGTGACCTTCCTAACACACAACGCCCCAGGAAGGAAGGAAACCGCTCTGGGATTTCACCATGAGCCTAATGGTGACTTTAAAACAGTTTAATAATGGCTGTGATAGGACAAAACTGAGGATGGATCAACATTGTAGTTTCTCCACAATACTAAGCTAATTGACAGTGAAAAGGAAGCTTGTACGGAAAAATATTCCAGAACATGCATCCTGTTTGCAACAAGGCACTAAAGTAATACTGCATAAAAAATTACAAATCAATACACAATTTGTCCTGAATACATTACTCTGTAATGCATTCATTACTCTGTGCCACTCCACATATGTTCAAGCATAGTGGTGGCTGCATCATGTTATGGGTATGCTTGTAATAATTAAGGACTGGGGAGTTTTCAGGATAAAAATAAATGGAATGGAGCTAAGCACAGGTGAAAACTTGGGAGATAAATTCACCTTTCAACAGGACAAGAACCTAAAACACAAGGCCAAATCTACACTTTAGTTGCTTACAAGGAAGAAAGTGAATGTTCCTGAGTGGCATAGTTGTAGTTCTGACCTAAATCTGCTTGAAAATCTATGGCAAAACCTGAAAATGGATGTCTACGAATGATCAACATCCAATTTCACAGAGCTCACATCTGTAATCGCTGCCAAAGGGGATTCTAACAAGCATTGGACTTATGTATTGAATACTTACCTAATCAAGATTAGGGTTTGATTTTTCATAATTCCCCCCCCCCCACTTTGTCAGAGTATTTTCTGTAGATCGTAGACAAAAAAATGACAATTAAATCCATTTTAATCCCACTTTGTAAGACAACAAAATTTGTAAAAAGTCATAGGGTGTGAATACTTTCTGAAGGCAGTCCAGTCTTATCCTGACACTGATCGTGGGTCAGTTTTCTCTACTAATGGTTAAAGACGAACTGAAACATTTTATTAAGTCAAATGTGGTAAAGAAGCAAACATCAATTATTCTGGAGCTAGCCAGCTGAAGAGTTCCATCAGTCACCTATCCGGACCCGTTTTACTGCCGATGCGGAGGCCCACCAGAACTTCACGACTGGACTACAGACGTTATCTGCCCGAGGGAGTTATCCAACTGGCCCCTCCATCGCGATGTTACCTGAACGCCCATCTGCGGCCCACTAATCGTTAGCTGTCTTATCGGCTGCTATCTGAATAGGTCACTCGACTAAGCATGCCTCTCCTTAATGTCAATAAGCCTTGTCCATTGCTGTTCTGGTTAGTGTTTATTGGATTATTTCACTGTAGAGCCTCTAGCCCTGCTCACTATACCTTATCCAACCTTTCAGTTCCACCACGCACACATGCGATGACATCACCTGGTTTCAATGATGTTTCTAGAGACAATATCTCTCTCATCATCACTCAATACCTAGGTTTACCTCAACTGTATTCACATCCTACCATATCTTTGTCTGTACATTATACCTTGAAGCTATTTTATCGCCCCCAGAAACCTCCTTTTACTCTCTATTCCAGACGTTCTAGATGACCAATTCTCATAGCTTTTAGCCGCACCCTTATCCTACTCCTCCTCTGTTTATGTTGAGGTGAATCCAGGCCCTGCAGTGCCTAGCTCCACTCCTATTCCCCAGGAGCTTTTGATGACTTCTGTAACCGTAATAGCCTTGGTTTTATGCATGTTAACATTAGAAGCCACTAGGAAGCCATTAGGAAGACCACCAAAAATTCTGAAATCTTCATCCCTAACTACAACATTTTCAGACAAGATAGAACGGGGGGAGGGTGTAAGGTGTTGCAATCTACTGCAAAGATAGCCTGCAGAGCTTTGTCCTACTATCCAGGTCTGTACCCAAACAATTTGAACTTCTACTTTTAAAAATCCACCTCTCTAAAAACAGGTCTCTCAACATTGGCGCCTGCTATAGACCACCCTCTGCCCCCAGCTGTGCTCTGGACACCATATGTGAACTGATTGACCCCCATCTATCTCCAGAGCTTGTGCTGCTAGGCGACCTAAACTGGAACATGCTTAACACCCCAGCCATCCTACAACCTAAGCTTGATGCCCTCAATCTCACACAAATTATCAATGAACCTACCGGGTACCACCCCAAAGCCGTAAACACGGGCCCCTTCATAGATATCATCCTAACCAACTTGCCCTCTAAATACACCTCTGCTGTTTTCAACCAAGATCTCAGCGATCACTGCCTCATTGCCTGCATCCATAATGGGTCAGTGGTCAAACGACCGCCACTCATCACTGTCAAACGCTCCCTGAAACACTTCAGCGAGCAGCCCTTTCTAATCGACCTGGCCGGGTATCCTGGAAGGATATTGATCTCCTGGAAGGATATTGATCTCATCCCGTAAGTAGAGGATGCCTGGTTATTTTTTAAATGCCTTCCTAACCATCTTAAAAAAGCATGCCACATTCAAGAAATTTAGAACCAGGAACAGATATAGCCCTTGGTTCTCTCCAGACCTGACTGCCCTTAACCAACACAAAAACATCCTATGGCGTTCTGCATTAGCATCGAACAGCCCCCGTGATATGCAACTTTTCAGAGAAGCTAGAAACCAATATCCACAGGCAGTTAGAAAATAATATAATTGAGAATTTCAATACGCATTTACAGTGGGGCAAAAAAAGTATTTAGTCAGCCACCAATTGTGCAAGTTCTCCCACTTAAAAAGATGAGAGAGGCTTGTAATTTCCATCATAGGTACACTTCAACTATGACAGACAAAATGAGAAAAAAAATCCAGAAAATCACATTGTAGAATTTTTTATGAATTTATTTGCAAATTATGGTGGAAAATAAGTATTTGGTCACCTACAAACAAGCAAGATTTCTGGCTCTCACAGATCTGTAACTTCTTCTTTAAGAGGCTCCTCCGTCCTCCACTCGTTACCTGTATTAATGCCACCTGTTTGAAGTTGTTATCAGTATAAAAGACACCTGTCCACAACCTCAAACAGTCACACTCCAAACTCCACTATGGCCAAGACCAAAGAGCTGTCAAAGGACACCCGAAACAAAATTGTAGACCTGCACCAGGCTGGGAAGACTGAATCTGCAATAGGTAAGCAGCTTGGTTTGAAGAAATCAACTGTGGGAGCAATTATTAGGAAATGGAAGACATACAAGACCACTGATAATCTCCCTCGATCTGGGGCTCCACGCAAGATCTCACCCCATGGGGTCAAAATGTTCACAAGAACGGTTAGCAAAAATCCCAGAACCACACTGTTAAGGGAATATTTTATCAATAATGACTAATTATGTATACATTTCAATCAGGACTGACTAATCAGAATACTATTATGTCACTGTATATGTATGAATTTTCTTTTTAATCCCAGTACTAAATATAATGTGTGTAAATATAATCAAGAATTAGAACAATGACTGTCTTTACCATGGTAGAAATGAATGAACTTATAGCCAGACTGGCTAGAAGGCTTATCTACAAGCTGACCTTGGCTCGGTCATACAGTGCCTTGCGAAAGTATTCGGCCCCCTTGAACTTTGCGACCTTTTGCCACATTTCAGGCTTCAAACATAAAGATATAAAACTGTATTTTTTTGTGAAGAATCAACAACAAGTGGGACACAATCATGAAGTGGAACGACATTTATTGGATATTTCAAACTTTTTTAACAAATCAAAAACTGAAAAATTGGGCGTGCAAAATTATTCAGCCCCTTTACTTTCAGTGCAGCAAACTCTCTCCAGAAGTTCAGTGAGGATCTCTGAATGATCCAATGTTGACCTAAATGACTAATGATGATAAATACAATCCACCTGTGTGTAATCAAGTCTCCGTATAAATGCACCTGCACTGTGATAGTCTCAGAGGTCCGTTAAAAGCGCAGAGAGCATCATGAAGAACAAGGAACACACCAGGCAGGTCCGAGATACTGTTGTGAAGAAGTTTAAAGCCGGATTTGGATACAGAAAGATTTCCCAAGCTTTAAACATCCCAAGGAGCACTGTGCAAGCGATAATATTGAAATGGAAGGAGTATCAGACCACTGCAAATCTACCAAGACCTGGACGTCCCTCTAAACTTTCAGCTCATACAAGGAGAAGACTGATCAGAGATGCAGCCAAGAGGCCCATGATCACTCTGGATGAACTGCAGAGATCTACAGCTGAGGTGGGAGACTCTGTCCACAGGACAACAATCAGTTGTATATTGCACAAATCTGGCCTTTATGGAAGAGTGGCAAGAAGAAAGCCATTTCTTAAAGATATCCATAAAAAGTGTTGTTTAAAGTTTGCCACAAGCCACCTGGGAGACACACCAAACATGTGGAAGAAGGTGCTCTGGTCAGATGAAACCAAAATTGAACTTTTTGGCAACAATGCAAAACGTTATGTTTGGCGTAAAAGCAACACAGCTGAACACACCATCCCCACTGTCAAACATGGTGGTGGCAGCATCATGGTTTGGGCCTGCTTTTCTTCAGCAGGGACAGGGAAGATGGTTAAAATTGATGGGAAGATGGATGGAGCCAAATACAGGACCATTCTGGAAGAAAACCTGATGGAGTCTGTAAAAGACCTGAGACTGGGACGGAGATTTGTCTTCCAACAAGACAATGATCCAAAACATAAAGCAAAATCTACAATGGAATGGTTCAAAAATAAACATATCCAGGTGTTAGAATGGCCAAGTCAAAGTCCAGACCTGAATCCAATCGAGAATCTGTGGAAAGATCTGAAAACTGCTGTTCACAAATGCTCTCCATCCAACCTCACTGAGCTCGAGCTGTTTTGCAAGGAGGAATGGGAAAAAATGTCAGTCTCTCGATGTGCAAAACTGATAGAGACATACCCCAAGCGACTTACAGCTGTAATCGCAGCAAAAGGTGGCGCTACAAAGTATTAACGTAAGGGGGCTGAATAATTTTGCACGCCCAATTTTTCAGTTTTTGATTTGTTAAAAAAGTTTGAAATATCCAATAAATGTCGTTCCACTTCATGATTGTGTCCCACTTGTTGTTGATTCTTCACAAAAAAATACAGTTTTATATCTTTATGTTTGAAGCCTGAAATGTGGCAAAAGGTCGCAAAGTTCAAGGGGGCCGAATACTTTCGCAAGGCACTGTATATTATCTTAATAGGGAGAGACGATGTGAGAACCATACAGCCATTGTATTGGAGCGGAGATGACACGGGCTAGTACTAAAACTAATGCCGTCATTTTCAGTTTATAACCTGTGGTAAAATGTGTAATGGGCAGTACTCTCGTGAATAAACGCTGCTGATTGACTTTAAGCCTGGGCTCTGTCCATTTTATACTAATAAGAGTCATACAAATTCTTATGAATTGACAGAGTGTTTAATTTGAATTGGGTATTAAAACAGAGGAATTTAATTCCTGCAACACACACGGGGGACATAGTGAATGACCTGCAGAGAGCTGGGACCAAAGTAACAAAGCCTACCATCAGTAACACACTACGCCGCCAGGGACTCAAATCCTGCAGTGCCAGACGTGTCCCCTTGCTTAAGCCAGTACATGTCCAGGCCCGTCTGAAGTTTGCTAGAGAGCATTTGGATGATCCAGAAGAAGATTGGGAGAATGTCATATGGTCAGATGAAACCAAAATATAACTTTTTGGTAAAAACTCAACTCGTCGTGTTTGGAGGACAAAGAATGCTGAGTTGCATCCAAAGAACACCATACCTACTGTGAAACATGGGGTGGAAACATCATGCTTTGGGGCTATTTTTCAGCAAAGGGACCAGGAAGATTGATCCGTGTAAAGGAAAGAATGAATGGGGCCATGTATTGTGAGATTTTGAGTGAAAACCTCCTTCCATCAGCAAGGGCATTGAAGATAAAACGTGGCTGGGTCTTTCAGCATGACAATGATCCCAAACACACCACCCGGGCAAAGAAGGAGTGGCTTCGTAAGAAGCATTTCAAGGTCCTGGAGTGGCCTAGCCAGTCTCCAGATCTCAACCCCATAGAAAATCATTGGAGGGAGTTGAAAGTCTGTGTTGCCCAGCAACAGCCCTAAAACATCACTGCTCTGGAGGAGATCTGCATGGAGGAATGGGCCAAAAAACCAGCAACAGTGTGTGAAAACCTTGCGAAGACTTACAGAAAACAGTTGACCTCTGTCATTGCCAACAAAGGGTATATACCAAATACTTATTTTCCACCATCATTTGCAAATAAATTAATAAAAAATCCTACAATGTGATTTTCTGGATTTTTTTCTCTCATTTTGTCTGTCATAGTTGAAGTGTACATATGATGAAAATTACAGGCCTCTCTCATCTTTTTTTAAGTGGGAGAACTTGCACAATTGATGGCTGACTAAATACTTTTTTGCCCCACTGTATCTACGGCTGACCATGCTTTCCACCTGGCTACCCCTACCAACAGAACTGCACCCCCCACAGCAACTCGCTCAAGCCTTCCCCATTTCTCCTTCTCCCAAATCCAGTCAGCTGATGTTCTGAAAGGGCGGCAAAATCTGGACCCCTACAAATCAGCCGGGCTAGACAATCTGGACCCTTTCTTTCTAAAATGATCTGCCAAAATTGTTGCCACCCCTATTACTAGCCTATTCAACCTCTCTTTCGTGTCGTCTGAGATTCCCAAAGATTGGAAAGCAGCTGCGGTCATCCCCCTCTTCAAAGGGGGGGACACTCTTGACTCAAACTGCTTCAGATCTATATCTATTCTACCCTGCCTTTCTAAGGTCTTCGAAAGCAAAGTCAACAAACAGATTACCGACCATTTCGAATCCCACCGTATCTTCTCCGGTATGCAATCTGGTTTCAGAGCTGGTCATGGGTGCACCTCAGTCACACTCAACGCCCTAAACAATATCTTAACCGCCATCGATAAGAAACAATACTGTGCAGCCATATTCATTGACCTGGCCAAGGCTTTCGACTCAATCACCACATCCTCATCGGCAGACTCGATAGCCTTGGTATCACAAATGATTGCCTCGCCTGGTTCACCAACTACTTCTCTGATAGAAAGTTCAGTGTGTCAAATCGGAGGGCCTTTTGTCCGGGCCTCTGGCAGTCTCTATGGGGGTGCCACAGGGTTCAATTCTTGGACCGACTCTCTTCTCTGTATACATCAATGATGTCGCTCTTGCTGCTGGTGAGTCTCTGATCCACCTCTACGCAGACGACACCATTCTGTATACCTCTGACCCTTCTTTGGACACTGTTAACAACCCTCCAGGCGAGCTTCAATGCCATACAACTCTCCTTCCGTGGCCTCCAATTGCTCTTAAATACAAGTAAAACTAAATGCATGCTCTTCAACCGATCGCTGCCTGCACCTGCCCGCCCGTCCAACATCACTACTCTGGACGGTTCTGACTTATAATATGTGGACAAGTACAAATACCTAGATGTCTGGTTAGACTGTACTCTCCTTCCAGACTCACATCAAACATCTCCAATCCAAAGTTAAATCTAGAATTGGCTCCCTATTTCGCAACAAAGCATCCTTCACTCACACTGCCAAATATACCTTGTAAAACTGACCATCCTACCAATCCTCAAATTCGGCGATGTCATTTACAAAATAACCTCCAATACCCTACTCAACAAATTGGATGCAGTCTGTCACAGTGCCATCCGTTTTGTCACCAAAGCCCCATATACTACCCATCACTGCGACTTGTATGCTCCCGTTGGCTGGTCCTCGCTTCATACTCGTCGCCAAACCCACTGGCTCCAGGTCATCTACAAGACCCTGCTAGGTAAAGTCCCCCCTTTTCTCAGCTCGCTGGTCACCATTGCAGCACCCACCTGAAACACGCGTTCCAGCAGGTATATCTCTCCGACTTGCCAAGTTAAATAACGTTTTTTTTTAAAAGAAGCTTGTGCTAGGCACTCTACGAATCTATCATATTATGTTTGAAAAGTATTTTCAGAACATCACCTTCAACAAGGTTACATACCTTGTAAAATGTAGGGTGATTTGAGCGTTTCAGTTCCTCTTTAAAGGTTAGGATTGGGGAGGTGTAGCTGATCCTAGATCTGTATCTAGCGGAAACATCTCCCCGGAGCCACAAAATGAGCATTATGACAGAGGGGGGCTGGATCACAGACAGTCAAGGAAATAAAAAGGGTTCCGGTCGGAAACTTGATTGTGCGTCAGCAAAGACTCAAAGGCTAACATAACCCTCGCCGACCTGCTCTCTTGATTAGGCTAAAACTTCAGACTGACTTTGCAGCTTAGGCTAAGCTGTACTAGAGTCAGGAGAGAAGAGAAGCGCTCGGCATTGATTAGTCAGATTACTTGTGGTTGGTTCTTCTCAGGGACAGGAGGAGGGAGGAAGCAGCACGTAGGCTACATTGGACAAGCACTCCGACTTGATTGATGTTATTAGTGCAATGGAAGTGGCTTCGGGTGGGAATGTTCCATCTAAAACACACATGTTGGCAGGCGGACAAACTTAAGGCACAGACGGAGGTTCAGTAGGTAGGTACAGTAGCGGACAGTTCAGTGACAACACAGCCACCTCCAGGGTCTCGCTGTCTCTCTCAAATGGGGGGAGTGCCAGTACATGACAGAAGGGTAACGAGGGAGCATCGAAGGTCCACCTTTCCACTCCTTGAGGAGACGCAAGTAACCTTCCCCAACAAACAACTGGAACAACAAAAGATAAAACCTACTATATGGTATTTGGCATATGGAGTTGTGCCCGTTTCAGTGGATGGGAAACCAGGCAGTGGCGAGCGCTCCTCTTTGTTAAGGCAGAGTGGGACAGAGAGGGAGTGGTCCACTCATTCTTGTGTTTTTCCCTTGTTGAGTTCTGCTGACTGCTGTGTCTGAATAGATAATGCTGCAGTGATGGAAAACACCGCAATATGAAATGAGAAGCACAGAGGAGTGCGAGTGGTGTGTGTTTGAGATAGTGTGTGTGCACAAGTGGTAGAGAGTCCGTTTGTTGTGGGATGAGGAATGTGAGGAAGGGATTGTGTTGTCCAGACACAGTTCAGAGGTGGGGCACCAGGTGGCAATACAGGGCACACAGTACAGACATGATGGACAGATAGAAGAGGGCGAAGCCTGCCAGCTGGGCCGGAGGTGAAGGCATTAGGAGGGGGGGAGGAGCCATGGAGAGCAGGACCCCCAGCGTCCCGTAAACACAGCCTCCCCGGCCATCCAGAACCTCCTCCACTGTGCACAGCCTCTCCTGTCCCACGGGAGGTGAAGTGGGGGAAGAGAATGGTGGAGGAAGGGGTTAGGTGGGGTGGGGGGGGGGGGGGGGGGGGGGGGCAAAGGATAAGATCACACAGATAGGGGAGTTTTGTGTTTGGATGGAAGATGCATTTGAGAGGGAAGCGGAGGAACGGAAAGAGAGAGAGAGAAAGTCACTGTTATTAAGCTATTAAAGCTATGCAGGTTGCCCGTTTGTCAATTGAGTTAGCTGGAGTCAACTGATAAACAGCAGGGACAGAGAAGTAGGCTAAACTGTTGTTGATACAAAAAGCAGAGTAGTAGAGGGAGTCTGTCTCCCTACTATGAACAAAACATCTTATGATAGAAGAGAAAAACCTGCACTGTCTGAAAATAGCCTTCAGGTATTTCATTAATTTGTTGAGGTCACTGCCTGCTGCTAGCAAATTAAAATCTGAAGAACAGTCAGTCAGTAAAGGTTCTCTTGGATCATATGCTTTTTCTAACCCATCACAAACACACAGACGTTTTAGCATGAAGACTAGTGAGTTGAGTATGCCAGTCCTTTATTCAACTAGTGTGAAGGTCTTACCTGTGGAACCCCGATCCTGCGACACGCCTCCAGAAAGTTCTCCACGTTCCGCCGACATTTGGCCATCGTCAGTTTGGGCTTGATGGACAGAGACAGAACGGGGACAATGGTAAGCAAAATGACAGCGGTTGTGTCCCAAATGGCACCCTATTCCCTGTCAAGTGCACTACTTTTGACCAGGGCCTATATGGCTATGTCACAGCATATAGGGAATAGGGTTCCATTTGGGATGTAAGCAGTGTCTGATCATAACCCAAATGCAAAAAAAGTAGCATTGTTGTATTGATATGCTTGAAGTGTAGTGTTCCTGACAGAAAGACACACTGACAAAATGTATTCTAAAACTGATATTCTAAAACTGACTCACCAATGCACACATGGTTTGCACGCACAGCACACGCACAAAGTGCGCAAACACACAAACACTCACCACAGCAGGGGAGGGCACATGGATGCTGGGTACGGATCGTGGCCGCACGTGATTTGCCAGATGGCAGAGGACGACCCCGTCGGTCAGTGCTGCTCCCAGGTCGCTTGGCAAGGACACTTTCAGACGCGACTCTATGTTCTACAAAATAGAGCAGGACACAATTACAGGGGGATCAGCACATGTCGGGACTGGAGTTTTTCCTGACCTTGTGATCTGACCCGGGCTCATGAAGCATCTGAGAGTAGGAGTGCCGATCTAGGATCAGGTCCCCGTGTTCATATAATTGTACTCATTACGATCTGAAAGGAAAGACTGATTCTGGTTCAGCACTTCTACTCTGAAATGCTTTATGAATACGGGCCAAGGAACCCAGTAGAAACTCCAGGCCCTAATGGCTTGTTCAAAAGGGGGGGAGAATCTGTTCACCTTCCGCAGTTGCTCCACCAGAGCAGCCTCCTCTCCCATGGGGCCTTGAGCCTGGGTAGGGGTCACATCTTCAGGCTCTGGCCTGGGGGCGGCACCATTACCTGGCGAGGAAGGCAGAACCAGACAGGCTCAAACATACACACACAAGATCAAAAGCTGGTGAAAGCAGAATGGGTGCTAAACATTGATCCTGAAGACGAGGAAAGTCCAGCTCTACGGATACAAGTGCATGACCAGACGGCTGGAAAACAATCCAGAAGGCAAACTACAGCAGATAGAACTACAGCAACAGAAGGAACTTGATGTAATAGAGAGTCGGAACAAAACCAACAAAAAACTGAGCTACGAAACTATAAGCCACAGATGCATGTTAGTCACTGAACCAAACAGACAAAACTCTGACCTATAGACAGACAGAAATCAAAGTCATAGATGGGATCACAAAACCAACAGAGCAGACCAGCATACATAAGTCAAAACAAAAGCCGACAATATCCCCTCCCCTATTTAAAACATAGAAATCTTTCCATACGCAAAATCATCTAATACTATTACCCCCCCTCCCCTACCCCCAAATGAATTCTAAGGGTGTGAAGCATCTATTTTGTTTGACAATCCACAGTATCGCTCAGTGACTGTGCAGGATCCCATCCAGACGTGTCTATCAGCCCAGCTAGTTACCAGAGCAATGTCACATGACACTCAATTGCGACATGCGCATTGCACACTCAAGAGGTACCAGCACTCTCTTCTGAAAGCTCCCAGGCCATGCAGCCAAATTCCAGAGGTTGTGATCCAGTGACATACCTCTCCTCTGCTCTTCCTTCTGGCTGAGGCGAAACAAGAAGCTGTCCGGCCGCTGGGCGGGTCCACAGCAGGAGGGCGGAGTAACAGGGCCGGGGTAAGAAGGTGATTGGAGGGCTGCAAGCAGAACAGGAAGTGAGCAGGTGGGAGAGTGGTAGAGTGAATATGGCGTGTTATAAAACCCGTTCAGATCCACAGGAACGTCTAGGGAGTTGTAGTCAATTTGGGATACAGAAAATGAGTAAGGAGAAGGGAAGGGTGTGTTGGAAGCTGCTCTCGTTCACAGCCATTTACACTCTGGTTTCCCTGGAAGCCAATGGGACTAGCTGCACCTAGCAGTGAAGGGCAGCAGGAATAGTGTGACTGGTGTCTTACCTGTGGGAGACAGGGAGGAGCAGCGATCCTCGCCCTGCTGGGTGGCCAGTCAAGTCCCGGCAGAGAGCAAACAGAGGGAGAGAGAGGGTTCATTTCATCCCACTTTCAACTGGTGTCAGGAGTGAAACTCCGGCATTCATGCACATACAGTTCTCTCAACAATACTCAGGTATATATCACGCCTCTGTCAGCACCAGAGATGTAATGAGGGAGAGTAAAGGCCCGCAAATATCACGAGAGCACCTTTTGACACCAACATTAGCGCTGTTAGGATTAGCATTAATCTTTTACTGTTTGGTGTTAACAAACCTATCTTTTACCACTACATCAAAGATGGGCAACTGTTACAGAGAAGAGGGTGGACTGTGGGCATAGAGCCATGGAGCAGACTCTCTGGCTGCAGGTAGGTAGAGTGGCCCCTTAGGGTCAGCTTATTTTATAGACACCTAGTGCTTTCCTAATAGGTGCTCAACGCGTTTCCATTATGCAGGGGAAACTCACCTCATCCACAGCCAAAGTGTAGCTCACACAAGTGTAGCTCACACACTTTGCACAGGGGAGCGCACCACACATGCACGAGCCAAACTCTAACCATCACTAAACTGGCCCTGGACCAGTGTTTAACAGCATGCTCCAAAATCCAAAGCATAAGGAAATAAAGAGAGAGAGAGACAGAAAAGGGAGGTTGCTCTGAAAAGACGACGTGCAAGGTTGCAGTACCTGCAGTAGACAAGTTGGGGCAATATCGGCAGGATAGGAGAGACACCCATCTATGGACATCCCAGACACAGTAAGAGACTGGGGGGAGGTGGTTGGAGAGAAAGAGTGCAGGAGGACAAAAATAAAAGGAGAAATAAGGAGAGAGACGAGGGAAGGAATGGCAACAGGTGATTGAGGGATTTAAAAATAAAATAAAATGACAATTGAGGAGAAAGAGTAACAAGGAAGTGTGAAGGAAAATAAAAAGAGACGTGGAATAATGGAGAGATTTATAAGCAGAGAGAGATAGAAAATGGAGTACTGTTCTGTTAATTGAGTAAAGCACAGTGCACACACAGCATGCTGCAGATACAGGCCACAAAACAACAACTGTGTGCATGTATGTGTGGGATGGTATGTTTGCAGACAGCCCGTATATCATTTTATATTTCAGTAATTTAGCAGACGCTCTTATCTAGAGCGAATTAAAGGAGCAATTTGGGTTAAGTGCCTATGACTTGGTTGGTTTGTTTGTTTGTATGCATTGCTGTGCTGCAACAATGTGCGACTGTGTGTATGCTGTGTACACATAGTTGCTCCCTAAATGTGCATGTGAAACAAGTCAAATGTGTATATGTGTAGGACTGTAACCAAAGGTGTGTTTCACCTGCTTGTGAGTGCCAGGCTTCCTCTTTATGGTGTTGGTGTCAGTGTCTATCTCAAACACCATGCGAGGCTGGTACTCGCTCTAACAGTGAACCAGCCGGAGAAGGGAGATAGAGAGAGAGACAGAAAATAAACATACAGAAAGAGGGGAATCAGAAGAGAAAGAAGTGGAGGAGGAGAAGAGGAGTTAAGCCAGGACAGGTGTAAGCTACAATGAACCAGGAAAAAGTGACCTATTTGTTGTGCCCTACGGGCGTTGGTAAAGTGTAGTGCACTATATAGGAAATAAGGTGCCGTTTGGGACACAACCCTTGTCTCTGGAACAGGTTAGTGAAAAAGTCAGAAAGCAAGGGGACAGGCAAGGATTCCAACAGCCAGCTGAAATCCAGAACCAAGCAGCAGGTCATAACTAAACTAACAGCGTTTTCACACGACCGTGCTGACCCAAACCATACCATGCTGGTGAAGATATTTCCATTTTCCTTCCATGCACCCGATTAGGTATCTGATGCCAGCCCCCTTTTAAAAGGACATTATACAAAAAAATATGTGTATTTTGTTCATTAGTCTACAGTTGACAGTCACAAATTGTGCATGTCAACAGTTTAAACATTTCAAGACGAAGGACTGTCATGAAAGTGCTCTAACTACTTGAAGTTTTTGTTGTAAAATAAACATTTTAAGTGAGCCGAGGGGCATGGTTAGCTCGACAAGTCACGCCAAACCAGGCTGTAAATAAGCCATGTGTAACAAAAGCAGGCTGATTCTTGGATTACACCGTACTGTGCTCAGAGAAAAGTGAGCCAGAGGGGTAGAGTTTGGGTCGGAGGAACGTTACTGTGAAAAAGTTATAATACCCAGGGTTGTGTTCATTAGGGCACTTGACAGAAAATGAAAATGTGAGTTTTATCCTAGTCCCACATGGAAGTTCAATCCGCTTTCTTCCATTTGGTGCGTAACGAACACAACCCAGTTAATGATGTCAAACGCCACTTGTTTTACAGTGGCAGTGAATTGCGGAACGCATCGCTCACTGACCAACAGATTGTTAGATGCAATCAATAAAACAGATTTCCACACAGGCATATGACGAAACACAGGTAACTGCCAAAATAAAGGAAACTCCAAATTAAAGCGTCTTAGTAGGGCGTTGGGGCACCACGAGCTGCCAGAACAGCTTCGATGCAACTTGGCATAGATTCTACAAGTGTCTACAACTCTATTGGAGGGATGAGTCAGCATTTTTCTATGAGAAATTCCATCATTTGGTGTTGGAAAAAGCTGTCTTAGGTGCCGCTACAGAATCTCCCATAAGTGATCAATTGGGTTGAGATCTGGTGACTGAGATAAACACCCTTTAAACTCTGTATGCTCCTTTGAGACCCCTCTTTCAAAGTCATCAAGATCTCATCTAACCATGGTAGTCAAAATAATGGGCAACTGGGCATGTCTATACATGACCCTAAGCATGATGGGATGTTAATTGCTTAATTAACTCAGGAACCACATGTGTGTGGAGGCACCTCATTTACTCACGTTTCCTTTTTTTGGGCAGTTACCTGAAAGTCCATAGATTCATTCTCGTGTGAATGTGTTTAGCTATATAACCAAACAGTATACAAGAGTGTTAGAGATGGAGGGGGAGGACTATGAAAGGTTATTGGGTGTTGACAGGTGGGTAGAGAGAGGGTGGTTAGAGAGCAGGTGAGACACAGGTTGTGTTCCCATTTCCTACTGTTTTCCTAACGTGGGCACTTGTTTACTCCGCCACAAGGGTTTAGAAGCACAAAGATGAATTTTTGTTAAAAAATATATATATAAAAAAATTCCCCCAGAACAGGTTTAGATTGGTGTAAGCATGCCATGGGCTCCCATATTTCTTTCCCCAGTTGCTCCCTTTTAAAACAGTGTTATTCAAAGTCGGGGTCGAGAGCCCTTGTGTGGCCGACCGGGAACTGCAGATGGGGTCGCCAAGTATTATTTCTAAATTAACATGACAGATTATTGTATGGAATGATACGTTTTTGAAAAAGATACCTCGAAAAATACATGTATTTATTGGTTTCTTTTCATTTTGATAAGAGATGAAAATGCAATGAATTTATGGTCATTTGTTGATGTAAAAATCTAAATTGACCACTGTTCTAAAATTAGTGGAGAGAGTGAAGTAGTGCACACTTGTTGGCTTAGGGAAGAAGAGAACGGGAGCACAGCAACGGGGCCTTACCATGAAGAGGGCCGAGTCGTCCGTGTGGGTGGAACGCCTGGAGGGGTACGCGTTCTGGCAGGGAGGAGTGGAAGAGGGGGAATGAGGACAAGAACACACAGGGAAGACAGGAGGTGAGGATGGAGAGGGGGTGAGGGGGAGATCGCTAGGATATATAGCCAGGGCTATAGACTAACACTTTCCCCTGGTGGCACAAACATTTTTAGTTGGTGGCACCAGCACATGATGTGGTGGCACCCCCCCCAAAAGAATTGTGCAGCGTCCCACAACAGAATACATTTGAGTCAGCATCTTAAGTCATTCTAAAATAATTTACAATGCTTTATTAATTAGTATCAGACTACAGAGATGGCATTCAGTAAATAAGTTACTACATCTAACATGTCCAAGCAGGAATGTATGATAAAAAAATACGGTGATATACAACCCTAAACCAGTGATGGTCAGGAATTTTGGGTTGACAATTAAGCTACTTTTGTTATATTTTACTGTCACTATAGGGCTCCAGAATTCAGATGTTTTTTTTGTCTTGATGTGCTCTAATATTATTGGGTTATAGTATATGCATTGGTTGAAGCTCAATGTTACATTCAAATTTACATACCATCATATCTAAACCAATATGACACCAATGTCGATGAAAATTAGCTAATTAACTTGTTGGCGGTACACAACACACTCCACGCCTCTGGTCGTGATTTGTCCGGCCGTTGGCGTGAACCACTATACCGGGTTTTTGACCGTTAGCATTAGGGTCGTCAGACAATTTTTTCAAAAACATAGCTCAAATTCTAGACGTTGGATTCATACGAGTCCACAGCGTCCATAAAATGAGCATCAGACTTGCCACCTTTCGGATTGAATAAGTTTGTAGGTGCAACCGTTAATGAAACGTATAAGGTATCCAGTGGCGGCCCGTCATTCAGGGCATGTGGGGCTGATTTGCTTGTTTTTTTGGCATTAATACCTGCCACATCAGTTTTCAAACAATTTAAAATAAAAAATAAAAACAAACATTCATTGAGTTCATAAAGCCCCATACAAACTTGGTCTCATTTTTGTTTTCTTGAGTAAGGCAGCTCCAAAATGCAGGTGTTTCAGCCTAGCTCAGGGCTTTCTGTGGTGGTGGGGCGGGCCAGCAGAAAATACAGAGCGTTGCGTAGACTCAGTTTTCTACCACTCATGGGACAGTACAAGTCTAAAGTTAGAGCTAGAAAATGTATATTAGAAGTGTCCATCCAAGGAGGCTCAAGGTCATTGGCCACAGAAATTACGTCATATCACGTTATTTGTACAGTAGCTTTGATTGGACTGATCATGTCAACATCTTACTTTCAAAGTCTTAGCTAACAGTCATCATCATAAATCAAGTCGACAATCTAGTGGCAAATCCTTTTTAATCCTTGTCATATGAAGAGAAATAATGAATAACAAAAACGTATCGGTACTCAACGACTATTGGACATTAATATTACACAACACGTTGAAAATCGCAAATTTAACAATGAGTGGTTTGGAAGGAATCAGCAGAGCAATCAGTAACATTAGCCTGCTATTCAATGGAGTGGCTGTGTGCGTCTTCCCCAACCCCCCCCCCCTCTTAATTTCGCCTAACGTTACTGTTCTGACTAAGCGGTGCAGAGTAGCCTATAACCTGTTTTAGGGAGGTGTCATAATCTAATATTGTAAGAGGTTTCATTATGTGCTGATATCCCCCCTTTCTGCGTTCGGTCACTTAACATTTCAAATGTGCTGAACACAGTTATATTGACTACGTCCGTCGTCGCTCACTCATTAACCTTCACAGGATTGGTGGGTCCCCCTCTGCACGGTTGAGCTAATGTAGGGTACTGCGATTAGCATGAGGTTGTAAGTAACAAGAAAATTCCAGGACATAGACATATCTGATATGGGCAGTATTTTGATGTTTGGATGAAAAACATACCCAATTGAAACGGCCTATTTCTCAGGCCCAGAAACTAGAATATGCATATAATTGTCAGATTAGGATAGAAAACACTCAAGTTTCCAAAAATGTCAAAATATTGTCTGTGAGTATAGCAGAACTGATATTGCAGGCGAAAACCTGAGGAAAATCCAATAAGGAAGTGCTATTTTTCCTGAAAGCTCTCTGTTCCATTGCATGCCTTCCCTCTATTTAAAGGGATAGCAACCATATTCCTTTTCCTATGGCTTCCTCAAGGTGTGAACAGTCTTCAGACATAGTTTCAGGCTTTTATTCTGAAAAATGAGCGAGAACGACACATCACATCGTGGATGGCTAGGAGCCAGCAGAGTTTTGCATGAGCAACAGCTTGGAGCAGACATTTTCTCTCTCTCTCCTATTGAAAAAGCTATGGTCCAGTTGAAATATTATTGATTATTTATTGTAAAAACAACCTGAGGATTGATTATAAAAAACGTATGACATGTTTCTACGAACTTTACGGATACTATTTGGAATTTTCGTCTGTCCTGTTGTGACCGCAAGAGCCTGTGGATTACTCAACAAAATGTGCCAACCAAATTGAGGTATTTTGGATATAAAAATAATCTTTATGGAACAAAAGGAACATTTATTGTGTTACTGGGTGTCTCGTGAGTGCAAACATCCGAAGATCATCAAAGGTAAGCGATTTAATTTATTGCTTTTCGGACTTTTGTGACCAATCTACTTGGCTGCTAGCTGTTTGTAATATTTTGTCTACTGAGAGAGATGTCCTTACATAAACGCTTGGTATGCTTTCACCGAAAAGCTTTATTGAAATCTGACACGCCAGGTGGATTACCAACAAGCTAAGCTGTGTTTTGCTATATTGCACTTGTGATTTCATGAAATTAAATATTTTTAGTCATCTAATTTGAATTTGGCCCGCTGCAATTCAGCGGATGTTGATGAAAATGATCCCGGTAACGGGATGGGTGCGTCAAGAAGTTAATCTAACGCCACTGTCCAATTTACAGTAGCTATTACAGTGAAATAATACCATTCTATTGTTTGAGGAGAGTGCACAGTTATGAACGTGAAAAGTTATTAATAAACCAATTAGGCACAATTGGGCAGTCTTGATACAACATTTTGAACAGAAATGCAATGGTTGATTGGATCAGTCTAAAACTGCACATACACTGATGCCATCTAGTGGCCAAAATCTAAATTGCGCCAGGGCTGGAATAATACATTGTGGCCCTTCTCTTTGTATCATCTTTTACCAGATCTAATGTGTTATATTTGGGGCGTAGGTAGCCTAGTGGTTAGCGCATTGGACTAGTAACCGGAAGGTTGCAAGATTGAATCCCAGAGCTGACAAGGTAAAAATCTGTTGTTCTGCCCCTGAACAAGGCAGTTAACCCACTGTTCCTAGACCTTCAATGTAAATAACAATGTGTTCTTAACTGACTTGCCTAGTTAAATAAAGGTTCAGTAAAAAAAAATATTATCCTACAGTCATTTCACATTTCCACAAACTTCAAATTGTCTCCTTTCAAATAATATCAAGAACATGCATGTCCTTGCTTCACGCCTGAGTGACATTTGGGTAAGTCATTTTAAGTGAAAATTGAAGAAGAAAAAGGGTCCGATCCTTCAGAGGTTAACTCTACTGGATCTGTGTCCACGTAAAATCATGCACATGTCTTTTCATTCTCAATTGCTTTCATTCGGTAGGCCATTGCAAAACAATTCAGTGGGTCATGTGTAGAAAAGGTGACAGTTGTCCCTAACAATGTCATTGTATTATCCTCAATTTCTCAACTGTAGGCTAGCTAACGACTAACGTCAGATGGATATACAGAAATTCTTCAAGAGAGGCAGTGCCAGCACCTCTGCCGAAGGCCAATCCGGTGAGAAATTAAGATTTGACCAGTTCACACAAATTAAGACTAAGATTAATCACCTATTAAGCCTCGAGTTATTGTAAATATGAGTTTAATAACAATACATGGAAAAACACAGCAGACACGAATGAGGGAAAGAAGCTGGAGGCTGACAGGGCTGAGGGAGCATGTCTGATGAAGGTTAGTGAGAAAAAATGTTTAAGCTTTCAGTTAAATGTGTACAGCATGTCTTACTTTTGTTAGGCATAAATAAATTATGTTCATGATAACTTAAAGGGTCTTGCAGAAAGAGAGAATTCTCTGCAAGGCGGAGATCAACATGCGAGCTGTATAAGTGAGAGAGAGCAAGCATGCCCAGAGAGGGAGGGACAACAAACAGATCCAGAGAGAGAGGAACAACAAACAGATCCAGAGAGAGAGAGACAACAAACAGATCCAGAGAGAGAGGAACAACAAACAGATCCAGAGAGAGAGGGACAACAAACAGATCCAGAGAGAGAGGAACAACAAACAGATCCAGAGAGAGAGGAACAACAAACAGATCCAGAGAGAGAGAGACAACAAACAGATCCAGAGAGAGAGGAACAACAAACAGATCCAGAGAGAGAGGGACAACAAACAGATCCAGAGAGAGAGGGACAACAAACAGATCCAGAGAGAGAGGGACAACAAGCAGATCCAGACAGGGAGGGAGGGACAACAAACAGATCCAGACAGGGAGGGAGGGACAACAAGCAGATCCAGACAGGGAGGGAGGAACAACAAACAGATCCAGACAGGGAGGGAGGGACAACAAACAGATCCAGACAGGGAGGGAGGAACAACAAACAGATCCAGACAGGGAGGGAGGGACAACAAAACGATCCAGACAGGGAGGGAGGGACAACAAACAGATCCAGACAGGGAGGGAGGGACAACAAAACGATCCAGACAGGGAGGGAGGGGCAACAAAAAGATCCAGACAGGGAGGGAGGGACAACTCCTTCCAGAAATGAGAACGATTTAGGGGATAAAGATACTGGGCCTAGACAAGTGAAGCTGAATAGCTACCCACACTAAGGTTTTGGTACACAGAAAAGGGCATTTCAGCACTGCTGGTTTGAGAAATACAATTGGGTAGAGTACTCTGTTCAAAAAACGCAGCTTTCTACTTTCCATGTAGAGTTCGTGGAAAAGTCAGTAATGGCAAAAATTGGAAAAAGCTTTGTTTATCTTCGGGTAAACATGAAATGGCACAAACACAGAGACAGTGTTGTGGCATGGCAAAGCTACCAGGCAACTAGCAGTCATGGTGCTAGTGATAGTGATATTGCAGAGAGAAGGGAGTATCTGAGGAGAATTGTTGCGGTCACCTCAATGTTAGGAAGACAGGGACTCTCTTTCCGTGCCAATGATGAATCTAGTGAAAGCACAAATAGAGGGAACTTTCTTGAATGTATGGAGCTTTTGAAGGAGTTTAACCCTTTCCTGCAAAGGTACAATACTCCATCAAACGCGACATCTCTCTCTCCAGAATCTCAGAATGACATGATCGAATGCTGTGCTCAAGAGATTACGGACGCCATGGTCTCTGCGATGTCAAAGTCTGGAATGTATGCCATTATGGCGGATGAGGACAGGGATGGGCAGTCTGAACAGTTGGCTCTGTGTGTCCGGTATGTAACAGAGGGAACAGTTAAGGAGTGTTTACTAGCACTAGCAGAAATCAAGTCATTTGATGCCCAACCGATAGCAAATGAGTTGCAATAGCAACTCCAAATGAGAGGGGTATAGCAGGCCTAAAGTGCGTTGCAAAGACCTATGGATTTTGAGCAACAATTAACAAAAGGGTTTAACTTAAATATTTCTAGTGGTATAATATGACCTTGCATGTCTCTCTCTCAAAATAACATCCAAAAAGTATTTTGGCTAGAATATTCAGCCATTTTTGTGCCTTTTGTTGTTGTTTGATGGATGAGGACAGAGTGGACTTTTATTCTATCCAAATAAAGAAATTAAGTAAGTCATATTAGATCAGTGTCAAACACAAACTGAGACCGGTATACCTTTAGCCAACCTTGTCCAAAAATAACCTTATTTTGATCGATTTTACACCCGTTGTTTATCTAAAAATACATGATGAAAACACATTTTGGAGACTTTAAAACAAATCCTGGGGGAGTATGCCCAGACCCCCCTAAAATAAGCTTAGCCCCCCTATCCATGAATATCTAGTGATGTCCCTGGTTGTAAGTAACATCCAACTTTCCAGGACATAGACATGTTTTTTGGGGGGCAGAAAGCTTAAATTATTGTTCATCTGCACTGTCCAATTTACAGTAGCTATCACAGTGAAAAAATACCATTCTGTTGTTTGAGGAGTGCGCACAACAACAGAACTTTTATCATGGCAACTGGTTTGATACGTTGACCTCTGAAGGAATATAATGTACTTGCATTCAGTAATCTTGCTCCGATTTGTCATCCTGAGGGTCCCAGAGATAAAATTGAGCATAGTTCTGTTTTGTCAAAATCAATTTTTATATTCAAATGTAAGCACTGGGTTGTGAAGTTTGTACCCCTGCTGTTTGTGTTAAGTTAGCTATTGTTCATTTTGTTACCTGTCCGGTCATGTCAAAAATGCCGTTGCTGCCTCATTAGTATGCCTCAGGTACACTCCAATAAATATTTGGCACTGAATTGCAAATTGTTGGATGTATTGGTGTACAACGTTTATAAAACGAAAATGTGAGTCTTTAGAAAATATTAACATGTACATTTTGTACAATTCATTTTTTGTTCATGTAGAGTTTGCTCAAAACGTGATGAGGAGAGGCAAATATGCTTGTGTGTGGGAGTCCAGATGGCAGCATTAAAGTTTGCCTTGCATTTGTATCCATTCTATGCAGTCATTAAAAGACAACCGGCAGAATTGTGTCCTTCCCTTCCAACTACACCTCACCAGAACACAACGCAGAAAGGTTGCGGTCCAGAACCGGCTACAAACATACATGATACCCCATAAAGACAAAACAAAAACCGTTTCGAAATGTTTGCAAATTTATAATAAATACAAAGAATATTACATTCACGTAAGTATTCAGACCCTTTACTCAGTACTTTGTTGAAGCACCTTTGGCAGCGATTAAAGCCTCGAGTCTCCTTGGGTATGATGCTACAAGCTTGGCACACCTGTATTTGGGGAGTTTCTCGCATTCTTAGCTGCAAAGCTATTTTCAGGTCTCTCCAGAGATGTTCGATTGGGTTCAAGTCCGGGCTCTGGCTGAGCCACTCAATGACATTCACAGACTTGTGCAAAAACCACTCCTGCGTTGTCTTGGCTGTCTGCTTAGGATCATTGTCCTGTTGGAAGGTGAACCTTTGCCCTAGTCTGAGGTCCTGTGTGCTCTGGAGTAGGTTTTCATCATGGGTCTGTCTCTGTACTTTGCTCCGTTCATCTTTCCCCTTGATCCTGACTGGTCTCCCAGTCCCTGCCGCTGAAAAACATACCCACAGCATGATGCTGCCACCAACATGCTTCACCGTAGGGATGGTGCCAGGTTTCCTCTAGACGTGACGCTTGGCATTCAGACCAAAGAGTTCAATCTTGGTTTCATCAGACCAGAGAATGTTGTTTCTCATGATCTGAGAGTCTTTAGGTGTGTTTGGTATACTCCAAGCAGGCTGTCACGTGCCTTTTACTGATGAGTGGCCATTACCATAAAGGCCTGATTGGTGGAGTGCTGCAGAGATGGTTGTCCTTCTGGGAGGTTCTCCAATCTCCCCAGAGGAACTCTAGAGCTCTGTCAGAGTGAACATCGGGTCCTTGGTCACCTCCCTGACAAAGGCCCTTCTCCCCCGATTGCTCAGTATGGCCAACTCTAGGAAGAGTCTTGATTGTTCCAAACTTATTCCATTTAAGAATGACTGAGGCCACAGTGTTCTTGGGAACCTTCAATGCTGCAGATATTTTTTGTATCCTTTTTTGGTATCCTTGTGCCTCGACACAATCCTGTCTCGGAGAACTATGGACAATTCCTTCATCCTCATGGCTTGGTTTTTGCTCTGACATGCACTGTCAACTGTGGGACCTTATATTGACAGGTGTGTGCCTTTCCAAATCAATTGAATTTACCACAGGTGGATTCCAATTCAGTTATAGAAACATCTCCAGGATGATCAATGGAAACAGGATGCACCGGAGCTCAATTTCTAATCTTATAGCAAAGTGTTTGAATACTTATGTAATTAAGGTAAATGTTTACATTTTTTTATACATTTGCAAACATTTTTAAAAACACGTTTTCGCTTTGTCATTAAGGGGTAGTGTGTGTAGATTGATCAAATGAAAACATTTCCTCATCAATTTTAGAATAAGGCTGTAACGTTAAAAAAAAGTGGGGAAAAAATGGAAGGGGTCTGAATACTTTCCAAATGCACTGTATGTATTTAACGATATACAGCAAAAGGAAACTTTTAAATGCCAGAAAAGCAAAATATTAGATTTTTGCCAAACACCTCATAAGTACTTGTAAAATGTAGGTCGCCGCCATGCTCACTGTCAGAGTAGATCTGTTGCAAAGAAGCAGCCTGACATGACATGGGTATCGGTGGTGGACCAGGACAACAACCTTGTAATGTTAATCACAGGCTATTCAGCATGCTCAGTGAAGAGCAAGACCTTTTGGAGGTGGCCATGCTATGCCTGAAGGATGGACAGGTCGAAGGTTTGGAGCGCCCTATAGACAGCAGGTACCGTAACGTTACTACGCATTATTTACATTTTAGAAGAGCTAGTTAGCTAGTAAGGAAGTAGCTAGCTAAATTACAGATTATCCCACATTGGCACTGCACTGTTTGATCATTTTGATGTGTATCGATTGGGTGAACGTGGAGATGTTATAAACGTCAATGAATATCAAGGAAAACTACTCAGAGGCAGTGTGTTTGTTTGCTAGGAAAGCTAGCCAGCTAAATTACTACGTGAAGTCTGGTGAATTGTGTCGCCCACAAGTTGACAAGATAGTTGTTTGCTGGTTACTGTAATGACAGGAGCGTTTGTGAAACATTTTATAGATTGTGACACAATCCACTTTCAATGTCTGTTATTTGTAGGCTACCTTGAATCCATTCCATCTATAATTAGCTATTTTCTTATTACCATACTTCTGATTACTTTTACAATCATAAGCATTCTATTGTAAGGACATCAGGAATTTCTTACAATAAGGGCACACTTTTATTTTATTTAACTAGGCAACTTAATAATCAATATGCATGTTTCAGTCATTACAGATTGACTTGCTATTAGCAAGATGTCACTTGGGAAAGAGGGACAGAGTGCCTACACATGCCTGTCTGGTCAATACAATCCGGTCACAATTCCCCTCTGAGGATTACTACGGATTTGAATATGCTTTTTATGACGGAAAGATTTGACCTGCTCTTACAACCTACTTTACATGTTGTTTATCCTTCATCTATTTCATGCAGTCCACTGTAGTAAATGACGTAATGAATAACAAAATGGCTGTTACATATGAATTTCTCCATGCTACTTTAAATGTCTTTCTTTTAATTTACTCCACCACCAAATTGTTCCCTACAGAATATTTACAGGAAAGTCTGCCGTTCTCGAGCTGTTCTCTTTTATTCACCCTGCTGTGTGCACAAGCAAGTTTAGTTACTTATGCTTGCAGGCCAATGTGGCAACAGACAGGGACAGTGGTGTCTACTACTGCGAGCGTCTTGCCAATAGTGTGAGATTGCGGCCCACCCCGAGCATCCCATTGGTTTCTGCAGTCGGGATTTCCCCCGATTGTCTACGTCAAAAGGGAAATACAAGTATTATCTGAGTTTTTCGGGGGCGAAGGACAGTCTCCTAGCTAGCTAACGGCAATGTCGCCTGTGCCTCCTCTTCTGTGGGGTTTATCAGCAGTTGGCATCCAACGTGATGGTAGTGCATTCCCGCCACCTACTGTACTGGAGCGCTCCCGCCTGTGTCCCCGAGTCCCAGCTTAAAAATGGACCAATAGAAGTATGAGAGATTCCTTCAGATTTAATGAAACCTTGATTTAACTAGGCGGAACTAATTATTATTTACAATGACGGCCTACACCGGCCAAACCCGGACGACGCTGGGCCAATTGTGGGCCGCCCTATGGGACCCCCAATCACGGCCGGTTGTGATACAGCCTGGATTCGAACCAGGGTGTCTGTAGTACTGAGATGCAGTGCCTTCGACCGCTGCACTACTCGGGAGCCTTAAAGATGCAGGAATGCCCATACGCAGGAACGCCCCGAATTATGGACTGCAATTGCACCGTTCTCCATCTTGCTACTATGGAGGGAATGGTGTAGACTTGAGACCAACTCAAGGAATACGTCATTGCCCTCTTCCGTCAGATGCATTCCACTCCTTCATCCCAGGGTGGGGTGGCGGATTGTGTTCCCTGCTGATTGACTGAGCGCCAGGCCACCTCCATACACCTCTGGTCCCACTGGGACATCCAGCTTCTCCGCTGTGCGATATCAGACCACCGTTGTCCAGGGAAACATTCAAATGACCATCTGTAAATCTCTGCATGTGTCGCACCAGTGCCGTCCCCTTGGCGTATCCCAAGTCGTTTCCACCGAGGTGGATGACCAGGATGTCAGGGGGAGAAGTAGCACAGGCCCTCTGCTGGCGCAGAACACTGAGCAGTTTGTGTCATTGCTCTCCGAGCCACCTAATGTGACAGTCAATAATGAAAGTAAATAAATAATGTTGATTATTTCTGTATTTTCCAGGAGCTCTCTCGATTGGCTTGTTAAAAGAGTTTACTCCATATTGGCTTCAATGGGTTTCTGTTTTTTCATCTCCCTCTAGAAAATAAGCTGTTAATATGAAATAATTACTAATAACTACATTACTTTGGTTGCCATTTGTCTCTGTGTAATTTTACTTTATTTGTATTGGTGTCATGCTGGACAATCACCTAAAGTGTAAAAAAAACATGGAAATTAAAAACTGTTTGAAGTGAGACGTAGGCATTGGTCTGAAGCCAAAAAATGATTAATATGAGCAACACAATGCCTTCCCCACCCCATGCTCTACCACAGGTTTCTAGCACACAGTTTTGACCTACTACAGTAGCTATGTTAGTCTACTGTACTTCAAACAATGTGCATGCAGGTTGCTTAGGATTCAAACCCAATTCATACTCTGAGAAAAGGTGCTCCCACAATAATGTCATCTGTACCGCATTCAGACCCTCCTCTCTTTAATGTGGACAACTAGTTGCTCCCCGTATATGCATATTGCAATGTAATACAATCACAAGAGGCCCACAAGGGGGTAGAACGAGCCCACAAGGGGGTAGAGCGAGTGCCCCAACGAAACAGGCTGTACCAGCAGCAGGGCAGACATGATGAGGGTAATGCACTTTATTGTTTAACAAATTCATGGTTTTATCCTCCTATAAAATATGACGTTTTGATTGAGGATGTTCAGGTTGAATGTGCGACCACTAAAAAACGTAACTCGCAAGGCGAGGTTAAAGGGTCGCAAGATGTGACTAAATGGTTGCAGTCTAGAGCTCTGCCTATTTTAAAGTAGGCACAAAAAAAGACGCCTTACTGTTATTGTTAAACGACAATACATTGCTGGGGTCGTAGATGTTTTGTCTTTACCCTCAAGAATCAGTGATGGTATAACTGAAGGGGAGGGAGTGTGAAGGAAGGCACTAGACCACAATAGGAGCAAAAGAGAGGGGTGTGTGTGTGTGGGGTGTGTGTGTGTGGGGTGAGGTGGAGGATTAATGGAGGACAATTGAAAGGGGGATGACATAGAATTCATGGGGGGAATGAACACCGGACATGACTGCTGAAGAAAATGCGTGGTCATGTTAACAGAGAGCCCTTGTGAAATTGTATTAAAACTTGTGCTTTTTGTTGTTTTTCTAGAACCTTTCATGCCAACACATACATTAACTCAGCATGGCGAGACCTTTAGAGTGAGAGAAAACAGAGGAAAGAGGTGAGAGAGAGCGAGAGCGAGTTAGAGAGCGCAGTGTGTGGACTCACCTCGTTCTCTGTGGGACTCAGCTTGGTAGGACTTTGAGACACTTTGTGCTGTGGAGACCGAGAGACCAGTCTCAGTCATACACAATGCTCTCCAACAGGTCTACTTAGAAAAAGCGCTAGAGAATGTCATTCATTTGAGGCCATTCATATTTATCTTTTACTTTAACATTTTTAAACATAAGGCTACTGCAGACATACACAGCATCAGTGTAAACTCCAATAACATTCCACCAACTCCCCCACTAAATCCACCACTAACAGAGATACAAGAGCAAGACATAAATCAACAATAAAACTGAATAGTAGTCGGAGGAACCTTGACGTAGGTCATGACGGCGTCCCGCTGCACTGAGCGTGGCTTCTGCCTCTCCTCCTCGTACCGCAGGGCGGCCAACTGGGCCATCCTCCGCACGCGCTCCACGCTCGGACCTGCACCAACCCCAGCCCCTGACCCTCTCTGAACACAAAGAGGGAGGGGGGGAGAGAGGAAGGGGAAGGAAACACAGCGAGAGGAGAGAAACCAAGAGAGAGGAGAAAGATGAAGAATGGAAGATAGGGGGAAACAGAGGGAGAGGAGGCGGAACGAGGAAGAGAAAAGCGGAGTTGAAAAGAGGCGGTATCAACATTTAGACTCAATACATCAAGATTAAAAACATGGTAGTAATTACGTAGTAATAAACAGTATTGGAAGCTGTACCCAGCATTTAGACATATTCGGGTTACCTGATTATGAGAGGTAGAAGAGGTTGGATCATGGACAGTCCTGAGGGAGGGGGGTGGGTGGGAGACAGAGGGAGGAAGGGAGGGGGTTAGATGTGTGATCTAACTAAATACAGATTAGATTAGGGATCTATATTTAGACTGGAGACTGTATGGTCTGTTGAGCACAGTCATTTGGTAAGTTAATTTGTTTTGTTAAAAACCAAACAGAGACACGACAGTAACACAGGCTGAGAATCTGCAATAGAGATTGGCTCATGTGTTTGTGTGAGAGTGTTATACGTCACATACAACACTGCTATAGGTCAAGTTACAAGAAATTCGGGTGTGTGTACACACACGTCTTCCTACCTGTTCTGCAGAGAATTGTGTCGCCTCGGGTCGTCTGTCCTTGAGTCTCTGGAGGAGTTGGACTTGACTGGAGAGCTCTACAAAGAGACAGTCATCAATACACCAGCCACGATCTCGCTGTAACTCCACACACCACCAACGCGCACACACAGACGGAGTGTGTTCAGTTTGGTTCAATGTTTACTATGTTGTGTGAAGACTTGCCCTGATTGACACGTTTCCCTAAAACGATGCGCACCATTCTTCAACAGCCTTTTGGAGGTACGTTTGCTCCTGTTTGGAGAGTGTGGCCTGATCAATACAAATTGCAAAACTCATGCAGCACACCATACACTACCGCTTCCTGGTCACCATAATCAGGTTCTTCAACTGGTCATTCAGAACAGTAGTTTCGTTTGAATTATTATTATTATTTTTTTTTTCTTCTCCCTCATGATGTATAATTGTGATCTTGTCTCATCGCTACAAATCCAACGGGCTTGGGAAAGGAGAAGGTCGAGTCATAAGTACTCCGAAACATGACCCACCAAGCCTCGCTTCTTAACACCGCTCGCTTAACCCATAATCCAGCTGCATCAATCTGTTGGAGGAAACACTGTTCAACTGACGGCCGAAGTCAGCTTGCAGGCACCTGACTCGCCACAAGGAGACGCTAGAACGCGATGGGCCAAGTAAAGCCCACCAACAAACCCTCCCCTAACCCGGACGACACTGGGCCAATTGTGCGCCACCCTATAGGACTCCCGGTCATCGAACCTCAGGCTGTAGTGACGCCACAACACAACGATGCAGTGCCTTTGACTGGTGCGCAACTCGGGAGGCCGTTTCTGTTGAATTAAACATGGCATACTGTTCTGTCGTGATGAACAGGCCCGCAGCCTTCTACATACAGTCCTGTACTCACTGGCCAGTCTCACGCACAAGCGCACTCATGAACACACACACAGTTGGTCCAGTTGGCGGAGTATGGCGCTTGTACGGGTGAGTGATTCCCACTGGGGTCACCCATACAAACATGTCCCATTGGATGAAAGACTCTGATGAATGGCATATATTCTATTTTATATCACACACACACACTCACCTCTCCAGTGATGCGGCGCTCGATGTATGCCATGAACTGGGAACTGAGGCTGATGGTTTCTGCTACTTCTCCTCTCCTACCCTGCTCTTCCTCCTCTCCTGCACAACTGTCTATAAAGTCTATCTGCTCCAGGTCTCCCTCTACTACAGACAGACACAACAGAAAGATAGATTACCACCAGTTCAAAGTAAAGATGACGAAAGATGTCGAATTAACACTGAACAAAAATATGAATGCAACATGCAAAAATTTCTAAGATTTACAGTTCATAAGGAAATTGGTCAGTTGAAATCAAATTAGGCCCTATTCCATGGATTTCAGGACTGGGAATACAGATATGCATCTGTTGGTAACAGATACCTTCAAAATAAAAAGGTAAGGGTGTGGATCAGAAAACCAGTCAGTATCTGCTGTGACCACCATTTGCCTCATGCAGCGCGACATCTTTGCATAGAGTTGATCAAGCTGTTGATTGTTGATTGTGGAATGTTGTCCCACTCCTTTTCAATGATGTGCAAAGTTGCTGAATATGGAACACACTGTCGTGCACGTCTACCCAGAGGATGGAAATATGCTCAATGGGTGACGTCTGGTGAGTATGCAAGCCATGGAAGAACTGGGACATTTTCAGCTTCCAGGAATTGCGTCGAAATCCTTACGAGATGGGGCAGTGCATTATCAAGCTGAAACATAAGGTGATGTGGGCGGATGAATGGCATGACAATGGGTCTCAGGAACTCGTCACAGTATCTTTGTGCATTAAAATGACCTGATAAAATACAATTGTGTTTGTTGACCTCTTTTCCCTCCCCATACCATAACCCCACTGCCACAATGGGGCACTCTTTTCATAAAATTGACATCAGCAAACCGCTCGCCCACACAACACCATACGCTGTCTTGCCGGTACAGTTGAAACAGGGATTCATCCGTGAAGAGCACACTTCTCCAGCGTGCCAGTGGCCATCAAAGGTGATTTCCCCACTGAAGTCGGTTATGACACTGAACTGCAGTCATGTCAAGACCATGGTGAGGATGACGAGCACATAGATGAGCTTTCCTGAGACGGTTTCAGACAGTTTCTGACAAATTCTTCGCTTCTGCAAACCCACAGTTTCATCAGCTGTCCGGGTGGTTCGTCTCAGGTGAAGATGCCGGATGTGGAGGCCTTGGGCTGGCATGGTTACACGGGGACTACGGTTGTGAGGCCGGATGGATGTACTGCCAATTTCTATAAAACAACGTTGGAGAGAAATTAACATTCAATTATCTGGCAACAGCTCTGGAGGACATCCCTGCAGTCAGCATGAAAATTGCCCGCTCCCTCAAAACCTGAGACATCTGTGGCAATGTGTTGTGTGACAAACTGCACATTTTAGAGTGGCCTTTTAATGTCCCCAGCACTAGGTGCACCTGTGTAATGATGTTTAACCTTTTTGGGATAGGGAGCAGCATTTTCACTTTTGGATGAATAGTGTGCCCAGCCTCCTACTCTGTCCCAGATGCTAATATATGCATATTATTATTAGTATTGGATAGAAAACACTCTGACGTTTCTAAAACTGTTTGAATGATGTCTGTGAGTATAACATAACTCATATGGCAGGCTAAAACCTGAGAAAAATCCAACCAGGAAGTGGGACATCTGAGGTTTGTAGTTTCAACTCTTTGGCCTTCCACTAGATGTCACCATCTTTAAAAACTTGAATGAGGACTCTACTATAAAGGAGGGGCTCATGGGACCTCTTTGAGTTAGTGGTCTGGCAGAGAGCCTCGGTCTCATGATGCGCGCTCCCAACAGAGTTACTTCTCGTTCCAGTGCTTTTCTGAAGACAAAGGAATTCTCCGGTTGGAACATTATTGATATTTTATGTTAAAAACATCCTAAAGATTGATTCCATACATCGTTTGACATGTTTCTAAAGCACTGTAACGGAACTTTGAGATTTTGTCTGGATGAAGTGCCTGCGCCTCATGAAGATGGATTACTGGGCTGAACTTTCAGCTGCCCACTGCTCTGAGGCTAGGAAACATTGTCACCACCGATAAATCCGCTTAATTGAGAATTTCAATAAGCATTTCTCTACGGCTGGCCATGCTTTCCACATCGCTACCCATACCCCGGTCAACTGCCCGGCACCCTCCACAGCAACCCACCAAAGCCCCCACCATTTCTCCTTTACCCAAATCCAGATAGCCGATGTTCTGAAAGAGCTGCAAAATCTGGACCCCTACAAATCAGCCGGGCTAGACAATCTGGACCCTCTCTTTCTAAAATGATCTGCCAAAATTGTTGCACCCCCTGAGATTCCCAAAGATTGGAAAGCTGCCGCGGTCAGCCCCCTCTTCAAAGGGGGTGACACTCTAGACCCAAACTGCTACAGACCTATATCTATCCTACCCTGTCTTTCTAAGGTCTTCGAAAGCCAAGTTAAACAGATTACTGACCATTTCGAATCCCACCATACCTTCTCCGCTATGCAATCTGGTTTCAGAGCTGATCATGGGTGCACCTCAGCCACGCTCAAGGTTCTAAACAACATCATAACTGCCATCGATAAGAGACATTACTGTGCAGCCGTATTCATCGACCTGGCCAAGGCTTTCGACTCTGTCAATCACAACATTCTTATTGGCAGACTCGACAGCCTTGGTTTCTCAAATGATTGCCTCCCTTGGTTTACCAACTACTTCTTTGATAGAGTTCAGTGTGTTAAATCGGAGGGCCTGTTGTCTGGACCTCTGACAGTCTCTATGGGTGTGCCACAGGGTTCAATTCTCGGGCCGACTCTCTTTTCTGTATACATCAATGATGTTGCTCTTGCTGCTGGTGATTCTCTGATCTACCTCCACGCAGACGACACCATTCTGTATACTTCTGGCCCCTCCTTGGTCACTGTGTTAACTAACCTCCAGACGAGCTTCAATGCCATTCAACTCTCCTTCCGCGGCCTCCAACTGCTCTTAAAACGCAAGTAAAACTAAATGCATGCTTTTCAATCGATCGCTGCCCGCACCTGCTCGCCCGTCCAGCATCACTACTCTGGGCGGCTCCGACTTAGAATACGTGGACAACTACAAATACCTGGGTGTCTGGTTAGACTGTAAACTCTCCTTCCAGACTCACATTAAGCATCTCCAATCCAAAATTAAATCTAGAATCGGCTTCCTATATCGCAAAAAAGCATCCTTCACTCATGCTGCCAAACATACCCTCGTAAAACTGACCATCCTACCGATCCTCGACTTCGGTGATGTCATCTATAAAATAGCCTACAACACTCTACTCAGCAAGCTGGATGCAGTCTATCACAGTGCCATCCATTTTGTCACCAAAGCCCCATACACTACCCACCATTGCGACCTGTACGCTCTCGTTGGTTGGCCCTCGCTTCATACTCGTCGCCAAACCCACTGGCTACAGGTTATCTACAAGTCTCTGCTAGGTAAAGCCCCGCCTAATCTCAGCTCACTGGTCACCATAGCAGCACCCACTCGTAGCACGCACTCCAGCAGGTATATCTCACTGGTCACCCCAAAAGCCAATTCCTCCTTTGGTCATCTTTCCTTCCAGTTCTCTGCTGCCCATGACTGGAACGAATTGCAAAAATCTCTGAAGCTGGAGACTCACATCTCCCTCACTAGCTTTAAGCACCAGCTGTCAGAGCATTTTATAGATCACTGTACCTGTACTTAGCATATCTGTAAACAGCCCATCTATCTACCTAACTACCTCATCCCCATACTAATATATATTTATTTATTTTGATCTTTGCACCCCAGTATCTCTACCTGCACATTCATCTTCTGCCGATCTACCATTCCAGTGTTTAATTGCTATATTGCAATTACTTCGCCACCATGGCCTATTTATTTCCTTAACTTACCTCATTTACACTCACTGTATATAGACTTTTTGTTTTCTTTTGTTCTACTGTATGTTTTGTTTATTCCATGTGTAACTCTGTGTTGTTGTATGTGTCGAATTGCTACGCTTTATCTTGGCCAGGTCCCAGTTGCAAATGAGAACTTGTTCTCAACTAGCCTACCGGGTTAAATAAAGGTGAAATAAAATCAAATAAAAAACACGCTAACAACAAGTGGCTATTTGGACATAAATTATGGACTTAATTGAAAAAAAATCGGTCATTTATTGTCGACCTGGGATTCCTGGGAGTGCCTTCTGATGAAGATCATCAAAGTGAATATTTATGGTGTTGTTTCTAACTTTGTTGACTCCAAAATGGCGGATATTCCTCTGGCTGTTTTGGGTTCTGAGCTCCGTTCTCAGATTATGCTTCTTCCGTAATTTAAAAAAAATCTGACACAGCGGTTGCATTAAGGAGAAGTCTATCTTTAATTCTGTGAATAACAATGGTATCTTTTATCAATATTTATTATGAGTATTTCTGCAAAATCACTGGATGTTTTGGAATCAAAACATTACTGCACGTAAGGCGCCAATGTAAACTGAGCTTTTTGGATATAAATATGCACATTATCGAACAAAACATACATGTATTGTGTAACATGATGTCCTATGAGTGACATCTGTTGAAGATCTTCTGCTTTTTGTGACTTATCTTTGGCTGGAAAAATTGCTGTTTTTTCGACTTGGCTATGACCTATATGTGGTGCTTTCGCTGTAAAGTATTTTTGAAATCGGACATGATGGGTAGATTAACAAGATATTTTTCTTTCATTTGCTGTATTGGACTTGTTAATGTGTGAAAGTTACATATTTCAAAAAAAGCTGCTTGATATGCCACACCTGGCAGGTGGAAGGATTATCTTGGCAAAGGAGAAATGCCCACGAAAAGGGATGTAAACAAATTTGTGCACAAAATTGGAGTGAAATAAGCGTTTTGTGCGTGTGGAAAATTTCTGTGATCTTTTATTTTTGCTCATGAAACATGGCATGTTGCATTTACATTTTTGTTCAGTGTATATTTCCACAGATGTATAATATTATTAGCCTGAAATCCAGGCCCATTGTGCTACCATTCCACTCCTTGTACTCCGTGTCAAATGCCAAAAAGTCTGGCATGACAAGGAGTGGCAGGGAGAGACATGCTAAACCAACAGACTGGTTCCCAAGCTAGAAAACCATAGAATAATACTGGAGATACACTAGAGTACAGTTCACACACAGACAGGCCTTGATTCTCACATGTGCCGTTGGTAACAGGATGGGAGCCAGTTGTCCTGTGCTCCTCCCTCTCCCTCCGCTGTCTCTGTTCTTTGGTGATCTCTGCCACACGCAGTGGCAGGTCCGACAACTCATCTGTGGGCTGTAGGTACACAAGGAATGAAAGCGAAAATGGATGGGAGAGGAATAAACACATGAATGGAGAGATTAGCTTCAACATAACTGAAATATTACACTACCTTGCAATCATAGAACCTTTGTGTTTCCATTCATGATAACTGACGTGTGCACGTGTGTGGTGTCGGGCTGTGATGATTATGGAATTTTGGATAATGTATATCACCACAGTTGTCATAATTGTCATCTTTGTTAAATGTTTTGCGCTTGTAATGCAACATAATGCATCTTTGACAATTAGCGACAACACAGCTTTGGAGACACTCCTGTCTTAAAATGTAATGGTTTTGACCGCTTGGAACTCAGTCCGTCTGTCATTTGGGACGCACTAAGAACCTTCAGCGGTGTCATTACATGTAAAAACTTGATATGGAAAAGAGTTCCATGTAGTCATGTCTCTGTGGAGTAGTGTACATTTCCTGGAGTCTGTTCTAGAATTGGGGACTGTGAAGGGACCCGTTGTGGCATGTCTAGTATGCATGGGTGTCTGAGCTGTGTGCTAGTCGTTTGAAAAGACAGCTGGGTGTGGTCAACATGTCAATACCTTTAACAAAGACATGTACTGATGCAGTCAGTATCTTCTCTACTTTGAGCCAGGAGAGGTTGACATGCACATCATTGATGTTCATTTTCTGTGTACATTTAAGGGTCAGACATGTTGCTTTGTTCTGGGCCAACTGTAATTTGCTTGACCATATTTGCTTGACCACCACTTGACCATATGACTGGTCCAGGTGACAAAATTAGGGCCTGTAGGACTTTTGTTGATAGCAATGTCAAGAAAGAAAAGCAGCGCTTTATTACGGACAGACTTCTCCCCATCTTAGCTACCATTGCATCAATATGTTTTTACCATGACAGCTTGGAACCCAGGTTTACACCAAGCAGTTGTCTACTGTCATGACGTTGGCCTGGGGATATGTTTATGACAGTCATAAATACCTCTTCCCCCCCTTTTTCCTCTCTCTACCCTACTGATGTTACATTTGCAAAACCCTTGGTTAACATAGAGATTCTGGGAACATCAGAAGATGGGGGGAAATTAACTATATTCTGGTAATCCGACCAATTGAACATATGCGGTGGTACTTAATGAATATGATGTCTCAGATGACAACCGAACTGACATTCTCATCAATGATAAGATGACAAACTCTACAGTGGAAAGTCTACTCATCAGAGTTATCAGATTCACATGGAATTGTTGTTCAATTTAAACGTTTGAATATGAAATAATTTGTGATGGGATGAAATGTGATTTTAGCATCTAAAATGTAAGATAGGGCCCTGCTCAATCAGTGGCCCGCCCATGTGAAGGGACATGGGCTATAAAACTTTTCAAACATGCCCTCCTCTCCCTTCCTATATAAAGCCTTGACGACAATGTAACCTGCTGTTCCAAGGATGAGAGGACGACGGTCCGATGTCAGAATGGTTCAGAAAATAACTACAGAATGAAGCCAACATCAGCGTGAGCTTTCGTTGCAAATGGTATGAACTTTGAACTCTTATTCACTACAGAAGTGATACCTCCTAGCCGTTGTGTTAGCAACAGCAGCTGCAAACGCAGGTTAGGAAGGAACAGACAGAGTATCTTCAAAGGACAAAGGACTCGGTTGGGCAACATGGCCTTCCATCTACAACCAACCTTCCGAAGGGCAGCTCAGAGTAAATATTTATTGCATTTTCCTTTACCAAATGGGTGGTAATTTAGAATGCATCAGATAGTGTATTTACGATAGCACAGCTTCTCCCTGTGTCCCCTCTTCCCGCTCTTTCACTCAACCCCAGCCCCTTTTCTTTTGTGTAACCAGCTGTCATATGTCCCGCCCGCTAGGGACGTTTTCCTTTACGACGTAATTTGTAAACAGTTATGATTAATTATGTGTATATGTCATTCTGTGTGATTAGTTAAGTATTTAGTAAATAAATAATTAAACCCAATTTTGTATTGCTGATTCAACTTGTTAGCCAGGGTTCGTGCAGGTAACCAAGAATTTACAACTTTCAGATGAGACAGAATTAAGGTGACGATTAATATTGACTGCTATTGATGTAAAATATTACTAGGTCTTTAAGAGTTTATTCGGAAGAAAACAGCTCTATAAATATTATTTCACGGTGCCCAGACTCTCTAGTTAATTACATTTACAGTGCCTTGCGAAAGTATTCGGCCCCCTTGAACTTTGCGACCTTTTGCCACATTTCAGGCTTCAAACATAAAGATATAAAACTGTATTTTTTTTGTGAAGAATCAACAACAAGTGGGACACAATCATGAAGTGGAACGACATATATTGGATATTTCAAACTTTTTTAACAAATCAAAAACAGAAAAATTGGGCGTGCAAAATTATTCAGCCCCTTTACTTTCAGTGCAGCAAACTCTCTCCAGAAGTTCAGTGAGGATCTCTGAATGATCCAATGTTGACCTAAATGACTAATGATGATAAATACAATCCACCTGTGTGTAATCAAGTCTCCGTATAAATGCACCTGCACTGTGATAGTCTCAGAGGTCCGTTAAAAGCGCAGAGAGCATCATGAAGAACAAGGAACACACCAGGCAGGTCCGAGATACTGTTGTGAAGAAGTTTAAAGCCGGATTTGGATACAAAAAGATTTCCCAAGCTTTAAACATCCCAAGGAGCACGGTGCAAGCGATAATATTGAAATGGAAGGAGTATCAGACCACTGCAAATCTACCAAGACCTGGACGTCCCTCTAAACTTTCAGCTCATACAAGGAGAAGACTGATCAGAGATGCAGCCAAGAGGCCCATGATCACTCTGGATGAACTGCAGAGATCTACAGCTGAGGTGGGAGACTCTGTCCATAGGACAACAATCAGTCGTATATTGCACAAATCTGGCCTTTCTGGAAGAGTGGCAAGAAGAAAGCCATTTCTTAAAGATATCCATAAAAAATGTTGTTTAAAGTTTGCCACAAGCCATCTAGGAGACACACCAAACATGTGGAAGAAGGTGCTCTAGTCAGATGAAACCAAAATTGAACTTTTTGGCAACAATGCAAAACGTTATGTTTGGCGTAAAAGCAACACAGCTGAACACACCATCCCCACTGTCAAACATGGTGGTGGCAGCATCATGGTTTGGGCCTGCTTTTCTTCAGCAGGGACAGGGAAGATGGTTAAAATTGATGGGAAGATGGATGGAGCCAAATACAGGACCATTCTGGAAGAAAACCTGATGGAGTCTGCAAAAGACCTGAGACTGGGACGGAGATTTGTCTTCCAACAAGACAATGATCCAAAACATAAAGCAAAATCTACAATGGAATGGTTCAAAAATAAACATATCCAGGTGTTAGAATGGCCAAGTCAAAGTCCAGACCTGAATCCAATCGAGAATCTGTGGAAAGAACTGAAAACTGCTGTTCACAAATGCTCTCCATCCAACCTCACTGAGCTCGAGCTGTTTTGCAAGGAGGAATGGGAAAAAATGTCAGTCTCTCGATGTGCAAAACTGATAGAGACATACCCCAAGCGACTTACAGCTGTAATCGCAGCAAAAGGTGGCGCTACAAAGTATTAACTTAAGGGGGCTGAATAATTTTGCACGCCCAATTTTTCAGTTTTTGATTTGTTAAAAAAGTTTGAAATATCCAATAAATGTCATTCCACTTCATGATTGTGTCCCACTTGTTGTTGATTCTTCACAAAAAAATACAGTTTTATATCCTTATGTTTGAAGCCTGAAATGTGGCAAAAGGTCGCAAAGTTCAAGGGGGCCGAATACTTTCGCAAGGCACTGTACATGATTAGCTCAAATCAGGTAATATTAACTACGGAGAAATTATTTTATAGAATAGCATGTCATATCACTTTATCCGGCATAGCCAAAGACACGACACCATCTTGTGTGTGTGTGCCTTACCTAGTTGCCTGACCATCTTGTGTGTCTTACCTAGTTGCCTGAACATCTTGTGTGTGTGTGTGTGTGTCTTACCTAGTTGCCTGAACATCTTGTGTGTGTGTGTCTTACCCAGTTGCCTGACCATATTGTGTGTGTGTCTTACCTAGTTGCCTGACCATCTTGTGTGTGTGTCTTACCTAGTTGCCTGACCATCTTGTGTGTGTCTTACCCAGTTGCCTGACCATCTTGTGTGTGTGTGTCTTACCCAGTTGCCTGACCATCTTGTGTGTGTGTGTCTTACCCAGTTGCCTGACCATCTTGTGTGTGTGTGTGTCTTACCCAGTTGCCTGACCATCTTGTGTGTGTGTCTTACCCAGTTGCCTGACCATCTTGTGTGTATGTGTCTTACCCAGTTGCCTGGCCATCTTGTGTGTCTGTGCCTTACCTCGTTGCTTGACCATCTTGTGTGTGTGTGTGTGCTCATTCTCACCTCGTTGCCTGACCATCTCTTGTCTCCACTGTCCACGCTGTTGAAGCCAGAGTCCAGTGCGCCGTACGGCCGGTCAGGGTATAGCTCCTCCACACTAAGAGTACAGAAAATAAGATCACCTTAAGAACAGGACGTGGGTCAAAACACAACATCAAATGCTTTCAAACACTTGGGCTGCGCTTTACTTTTATTTTACTTAAGCAGGGAGTCATGCAGAGATCACGGTTTCTTTTGCAGATGAGCCCTGCTCATCTGAACACATCAATGAACAACATTACACTTAACATACCTATATACACAATATATCAACAGGAAACAAAACACTAAAAGCAAAACACAATCATTTGAAACAAAGCAATTTATTGAGTTGCAGTACAAGTGCAAAATCAAGGAAGTCCTTTGACCCAGGTACGGTTTGTGTCACTGAGGAGTGGATATGTCTGTCTGTCAGAGAATGGGGACAGCGATAGTATCTACAGTGCATTTGGAAACTTCTCAGGCCACTTGACTTTGTCCACATTTTATTACGTTACAGCCTCATTCTAAAATGGACTAAATAAAAAAAAAACATTCCTCTGTAATCTACACACAATACCCCATAATGACAATGCAAAACATAAATGTATTTATAAGTATTCAGACCCTTTGCCTGACCATCTTGTGTGTGTGTGTCTTACCCAGTTGCCTGACCATCTTGTGTGTGTGTGTCTTACCCAGTTGCCTGACCATCTTGTGTGTATGTGTCTTACCCAGTTGCCTGACCATCTTGTGTGTGTGACTAAGGTGCATCCTCTTTCCATTGATGATCCTTGAGATATTTCTAAAACTTGATTGGAGTCCACTTGAGGTAAATTCAATTGATTGGACATGATTGGATGATTGGACATGATTTGGAAAGGCACACACCTGTCTTTTTAAGGCCCCATAGTTGCATATCAGAGCAAAAACCAAGCCATAGTGTCAAAGGAATTGTCCATAGAGCTCCGAGACAGGATTGTGTCGAGGCACAGATCTGGGGAAGGGTAATAAAAAATGTCTGCCGCATTGAAGGTCCCCAAGAACACAGTGGCCTCTATCATTCTTAAATGGAAGAAGTTTGGAACCACCAAGACTCCTCTTAGAGATGGCCGCCTGGCCAAACTGAGCAATCGGGGGAGAAGGGAGGTGACCAAGTTCTCGATGATCACTGACAGTTCCAGAACTCCTCTGTGGAGATGGAAGAACCTTCCAGAAAGACAACCATCTCTGCAACACCACCAATCAGGTCTTTATGGCAGGGATATAGACATGATTCCTCCAGATGTGACGCTTGGCATTCAGGCCAAAGATCTCAATCTTGGTTTCATCAGACCCGAGAATCTTGTTTCTCATGGTCTGAGAGTTCTTTTGGTGCCTTTTGGCAAACTCAAGGTGGGCTGTCATGTGCTTTTTACTGATGAGTGGCTTCCATCTCGCCACTCTACCATAAAGGCCTGATTGGCGGTGTGCTGCAGAGATGGTTGTCCTTCTGGAAGGTTCTCCCATCTCCACAGACGAACTCTGGAGCTCTGTCAGAGTGATCATCGGGTTCTTGGTCACCTTCCCGACTGAGGCCCTCTCCCCCGATTGCTCAGTTTAGCCAGGCAGACAGCTCTAGGAAGAGTCAACTGTGGGACCCTAGACAGGTGTGTGCGCCTTTCCAAATCATGTCCAATCAATTGAATTTACAACAGGTGGACTCCAATCAAGTTGTTGAAACATCTCAAGGATGATCTATGGAAACAGGAAGCACCTGAGCTCAATTTCGAATCTCATAACAAAGGGTCTTAATACTTACATAAAAAGTATTTTGTTATTTTTATTTGTAATACATTTGCAAAACATTCTAAACCGTTTCCGCTTTGTCATTATGAGGTATTGTGTGTAGATTGATGAGGCAAAACATTTATTTAATACGCTATAGAATTAGGCTGTAATGTAACAAAAATGGGGGAAAAGGGAAGGGGTCTGAATACTTTCCGAAACAGTCCTCACTGTCAACTGTGTTTATTTTCAGCAAACTTAACATGTGTAAATTTTGTATGAACATAAGATTCATCAACTGAGACTAAAACTGAACAAGTTCCACAAACATGTGACTAACAGAAATGGAATAATGTGTCTCTGAACAAAGGGGGGTCAAAATCAAAAGTAACAGTCAGTATGTGGTGTGGCCACCAGCTGCATTAAGTACTGCAGTGCATCTCCTCCTCATGGACTGCACCAGATTTGCCAGTTCTTGCTGTGAGAATGTTACCATACTCTTCCACCAAGGCAACCTGCAAGTTCCCAGACATTTCTGGGGGGAATGGCCTTAGTCCTCACCCTCTGATCCAACAGGTCCCCGATGTTCTTAATGGGATTGAGATCAGGGCACGTCGCTGGCCATGGCAGAACACTGACATTCTGGTCTTGCAGGAAATCACACACATAATGAGCAGTATGGCTGGTGGCGTTGTCATGCTGGAGGGTCATGTCAGGATGAGCCTGCAGGAAGGGTACCACATGAGGGAAGAGGATGTCTTGCCTGTAACACACAGCTTTGAGATTGCCTGCAATGAAAACAAGCTCAGTCCGATGATGCTGTGATACACCGACCCAGACGGACCCTCTACCTCCAAATCGATCCCGCTCTAGAGCACATGCCTCGGTGTAACGCAAATCCGACCATCACCCCTGGTGAGACAAAACCACGACTCGTCAGTGAAGAGCACTTTTTGCCTGTCTGGTCCAGCGACGGTGTGTTTGTGCCCATAGGCGATGTTGTTGCCAGTGATGTCTGGTGAGGATCTGCCTTACAACAGGCCTACAAGCCCTCAGTCCAGCCCCTCTCAGCCTATAGGGGACAGTCTGATGGAAGGATTGTGCATTCCTGGTGTAACTCGGGCAGTTGTTGTTGCCATCCTGTACCTGTCCCGCAGGTGTGATGTTCGGATGTACCGATCCTGTGCAGGTGTTGTCACACGTGGTCTGCCACTGCGAGGACTATCAGCTGTCTGTCCTGTCTCCCTGTAGAACTGTCTTAGGCGTCTCACAGTACGGACATTGCAATTTATTGCCCTGGCCTCATCTGCAGTCCTCATGCCTCCTTGCAACATGCCTAAGGCACATTCACGCAGATGAGCAGGTACCCTGGGCATCTTTCTTAGTGTTTTTCAGAGTCAGTAGAAAGGCCTCTTTAGTGTCCTACGTTTTCATAACTGTGACCTTAATTACCAACCGTGTGTAAGCTGTTGGTGTCTTAACGACCGTTCCACAGGTGCATGTTCATTAATTGTCTATGGTTCATTAAACAAGCATGTTTAAACCCTTTACAAGGAATATCTGTGAAATTATTTGGATTTTTACTTATTATCTTTGAAGACAGGGTCCTGAAAAAGGGAGGTTTGTTTTTTTGCTGAGTTTATTATGTGACTGAAGGGAAAGGTGTGTGTGTAAAACTACTAGAGTGACAATGCAGGTCTGGATAAATAAACTTGTGAGTTGCTTGGTTAGCTTATGTAAAGGAAATGTTACTTTGTGCATCTTGTCTTTGGTGTCATAAACATTACTTGGTTCCTGCCTGTGCCTGGTAAAGATATGAGGGGCTGTCATGACCTCCTCCTTTAAACTATTTGGCAGAACGCCCAGAACATGTTCTTTAAGTTAAGATAGGAGACGGTGCCAGAAATGCCGGAACTAACTCTATGAAATATGCCTATATAAGGGAACTAAACGGGACTGGCCTGTTAGTGCTCCTGACAGACGTTCACTATAGTGCATCAAGTTCGTTGGAACCTCTCCAGCGCGCGGATAATAAGCAATGATTAATTTAAGTTTGACTTTGAGTGTCCCTGTGTAAGAATGTCCACAACACCCACCTGTCGCAGAACTTTTTGAATTGGAAAATTATTTGCAAGGACATGTAGAGTTTTCTTATTGGACAAATTCAGGTTGGTCCCTCCCTGTTTTGACCTGCTTGGTTTCTAGTAAATACACCCCTGGGATCCAGTGAGCATGATTCATTTTGTATTTCTGAGTGTTTGCAAGGTTGTTGTTATGGTACCTCCCATTCTCAACTCCCTCTTTCAGCTGTGCTCCCCTCAAACTCTACCCACCTTTCCACCTTCTCTTTTTAACACTCCCTCACTTCCCCATTGATCTCAATTTCTATCTCTCCTCCCCAAACAGTTTCTAGTAAAGTACCTTTTAACATCTACAGAGGGCTCTGAGAAAGCAAGAGCGATTGTAGAGCACAAAATATAAAAATGATGAGGGAGAGATAAAAGTAGAGATACTGACAGAAAAAGACAGGGGCAGGGAGATGTAGAGGAAAGAGTGCCCCCTCTTTCTGCCTCTCTCCAGCTGTTCCTCTGCACACAGCTGCTTCCAGGACTGGCTTCTGCCTTATTATTGGCAGTGGAAGCGTGTGTGTGCAAGTGTGTCTCACCAGGATCCGAAGGGGAGGGGTCTCCTGTCGTAGTCTGGGAGCTCAGGTGGAGTCTTGCTGGCCTCATTGTTCAGATACTTAAATATATGGATCATCCCCTTTATACAAATCTGGGAATGACAGGAAAATAAACACATGATAGACAATAGAAGGAACAGTTTCACTAGGTTATATTAACACGTGTGGTGCAGGTCAACTGTTTTGTCAAGCTGAGTGTGTATCCTAGTCACTGACTAGGAGCAAAAGGTGTGTTTGTATAGTCAGACTGTGTCCGTGTGTTACCTGTGCAGGTGGATTCTGTAGTGGGTTGTTGTCCAGCACGATGCTCTGTAGGTGGCGCAGGTTGCGGTAACACACAGGGATGGATATCACCTTGTTACAAGAGAAGTCCAGACGCACCAGGGGCAACTCAGACAGCTCTGTATGGACATAGGACACACAGGTTAACTTTAATCCCCTGGTGTCTCCAAAGAGTCCATGTCTCCAATGCTTCCATTCTTGATACACACGGGAGACTGTTGAGCATAAAAAACCCAGCAGCGCTGCAGTTCTTGACTCTCAAACCTGGAACCTTCTACTATACTCAGTTCAAAGGCACTTAAATATTTTGTCTTGCCCGTTCACCCTCTGAATGGTTCATATACACAATCCATGTCTCAATTGTCTCAAGGCTTAAAAATCCTTAAATCTGTCTTCTCCCCTTCATCTACACTGAGGGGCGGCAGGGTAGCCTAGTGGTTAGAGCGTTGGACTAGTAACCGGAACTGTCGCAAGTTCAAACCCCCGAGCTGACAAGGTACAAATCTGTCGTTTTGCCCCCGAACAGGCAGTTAACCCACTGTTCCTAGGCCATCATTGACAATAAGAATTTGTTCTTAACTGACTTGCCTAGTAAAATAAAAAAATTAAAATGAAGTGAGTTTATCAAGTGACATCAATAAGGGATCAGATTTCACCAGGTGTCATATTTCATAAAAAGAGCAGGGGCTCTTAATGGTTTGTATACTCAGTGTTAATGGATATGCGCCCAAAAAAGGGGCGTGTGTTGTCAAGCTAACATGCCAGATTATTTTTTTTATTTCAAAATATACTTTTGTGTGTGTGTGTGTTATTTTCAATGACGGCCTAGGAACAGTGGGTTAACTGCCTCTTTCAGGGGCAGTTAACATGTCCGCCCAAACAAAGGATCAGAGAATGAATCTAGTGCTACAGCTAGCTAGCACTGCAGTTTTATTTATTTTCCCTTTATTTAACTAGAACAAATTCTTATTTTCAATGACGGCCTAGGAACAGTGGGTTAACTGCCTCTTTCAGGGGCAGAACAACAGATTTTTACCTGGTCAGCTTTTTTTTTTTTACCTTGTTAAAAGTCCAACGCTCTAACCACTAGGCTACCTGCCGCCCCACCCCACTCAAAAGAGAGAAAGACAATCGTTGAACAGTTTTGAACTAATTAATTTCTTCCAAAATTAAGAAGCAGCAAGAGAGAAATAGAGATTGAAAGTGAGAAAAAAAAAAACAGCTAACTAGTTCGGCCTACTGAAACACCCTGCTCAAACAGAGAGATGCCATGTTAGGTAGTTGGATATGAATATCCAACACAACACTGGAACTCTTCCAAGTCAAGGTAAGCTTTTGGTTTTACTAATTTATTGCCACCGGGGCCTGCCAGTGTAACTGTTTACTGACTGTACACTGTCACAGCATGATTGTATGGGTTGACTAACACTTTAGTGCTATTAGCTATGTTGACTAAGACATTACTTTAGCTAATATGGTTACAACGATGTAGGCTGTGTGCTGAAGTTATGATATGGTTTGGCTTGGAAAGTTTCTCTCTCGCCTGGTCACATACAGCTGATTTGTTGTGCATTGAAGTCCTCAAGCGAAGAAGAATACAACGTGGCTGTTATGAGAGTGAACTCTATTCATTCCACCGATACTGTTGAAAAACGTTTCTTAAACAGAACGGGGATAAACATACCTGAATTTCTCCAATAGAACCTTGTTTGCAACTGTTGGACTAATGATTACACCCTATATCAGCTAGATGCTGGCAAAAGTGTGCAAAGCGGTATTCAAAGTCACCTCAAATTCTCTCTCAGCCTGTGTGCACCTACGTTGTACTGGGTGAATGGAATATGAATGGGAGTCATCCAACATGCTGTCATAGAAATAAGGCCATGCTCATAAAAAGAAATCATCCCCTTAAACAGCACTGCGCGCCACTGGTGTGTGTGTGTGTTGAGCAGTGCAGACACTGCGTCAGGCCAGGTGGTTGAGTGTGTGTTGACCTGGGGGCAAGCGGGCCAGGTGGTTGCGGCGGATGTTAAGGTCTCGCAGCGAGTCCAGTCGACCAACCTGAGGAGGGAGTGTCTGGATCTCATTACAACTCACGTCCTGGAGAGAGGGATGAGAGAGAGAGGAGAGGAAAGGATGACCTGGTTAAACAGTAATCAAACCACAACACAAAGACTACCAATAAGGGGGTAAAAACAGGCAAATCAACATGGTGGTTTTGACACTAAAACCCACGGTCAATTAAGCCCTAACTGTGTGTGTGTGTCTGTACTGACCAGTTCTGTGAGCTGTAGTAGTTGGCCCAGCTCTTCGGGAAGGGAGACAAGCTTGTTGTTACAGGCAATCAGGACCTTCAACGGCAGACTGCACACCGGGCTGGGCAGGGTCGACAACTGGTTTCGACTGAAATCCGGATGAAAGAAAAACAGACCAACAGGAGAGAGGGCGGAGAGAAAATGTAAGAGAGGTTTTTGACTAAAGCTTAGTAGATTTATGTCCATTCAAATAGTTGTGACGGATGTTTTTTTAAGTGTACTGGCAAGATTGCAAATGTTGATTATTATTAAACAAAGTTACAATGTTCCAATGATGTTCTTGACATTCTTTTGCTATTGTCTGGGAACACTTCCTACCAAACAGGTTGATGTTACAGACCAAAAATCTTTCAAACCTGTTAATCAGATATGCTGTGATGTTTCTCTATGCCCAAAACAGATCGCTTTAATATTAGTTTAAGAATGAACATGGTTTTGTTTCAAATGACACACTATTCCATATTTAGTGCACTACTTGTATAGTGAATAGGGTGCCTTTGGGATGCTGACCATCTGTTTAAGGCATGACACATCTTCACACAGGTGTGTGTAATATGCATGCATAGGCCGTCTTTCTATGGTTAAGTGTACAAGTGTTATGTCAAATTTGTAAATAGATGTGTCCATCAGAGTTCACTCTGTGTTTATCACCATATGTTCAGGTATGTTAGTGTCAGTGGTGGGAAAAGTACTCAACTGTCATACCTGAGTAAAAGTAATAGAAAATGACTCAATTAAAAGCGAGTCACCTAGTGAAGTATTACTTGACTAAAAGTATCTGGTTGTAAATGTACTTAAGTACAGTGGTGGAGAAAGTACTCTGACATAATTTAAAAAAAGTAAAAGCCATATATCAAATTCTTTATATTAAGCAAACCAGACAGCACAATGTTCTTTACATTTTTATTTATTTATGGACAGAGGGGGCCACAAACACTCAGACTCTGAGCAGGCCAGTCAAGTTCTTCCACACTGATCTTGAAAAAAACATTTCTGTATGGACCCCATTTTGTGCATGTGGGCATTGTCATGCTGAAACAGGAAATGGCCTTCCCCAAACTGTTGCCACCATGTTGGAATCACAGAATCGTCTAGAATGTCATTGTACGCTGTCACATTAAGATTTCCCTTCACTGGAACTAAGGGGCCTAGCCCGAACCATGAAAAACAGCCACAGACCATTATTCCTCCACCAAACGTTACAGTTGGCACTATGCATTGGGGCAGGTAGCGTGATTCATCACTCCAGAGTCCAATGGAGGCAAGCTTTACACCGCTCCAGGCGACACTTGTGCGGCTGCTCAGTCATGGAAAACCATTTGAGGCTCCCGACAAACAGTTCTTGTGCCGACGTTGTTTCCAGAGGCAGTTTGGAACTCGGTAGTGAGTGTTACAACATAGGACAGGCTTCAGCACTCGGTGGTCCTGTTCTGTGAGCTTGTGTGGCATACCACTTTGCGACCGAGCCATTTTTGCTCCTTGACGTACCCACTTCACAATAAAAGCACTTACAGTTGACCGTGGAAACTCTAGCCGGGCAGAAATTTGACAAACTGATTTGTTGTAAAGGTGGCATCCAATGACGGTGCCATGTTATAAGTCACTGAGATTAAATAGCAGAATCCACTCATTTGAAGGGGTGTCCACATACTTTTGTAGTGTATTTCACAGTGGTTTTAGATGGTACAATGACGCTCAACACCAGGGTTCGTTCATCAACTAGGTTTGGCCTCGGGCCAAATGTTTTCTGAGCTAATAGTCGGTACGTCAGAACATAATTAGCATACAATATTAGCACAATTAATAGACCTACACTACATTTTTAACACTTCTGACTAGAACATAAATTCAATGCCAATAATTTCGATCCGATTTCACTCAAAATCACCAATGTCTCTATTCAATTATTATTTTGAATACATTGGTGGGGAAAAACAAGTCAACAATACTTTAACATCAACATTCGTTAAAAGCAATTAGCTTACTAGCAAGAGGACATCTTAATCTCAAACATCAAAAGGTGGAGAATAAAAATTGAAGTTTAAGGGATGAATGGTTTCAATTTTTGCCTAAAATGACATAACCAAATCTAACTGCCTGTAGCTCAGGCCCTGAAGCAAGGATATGCATATTCTTGGTACCATTTGAAACACTGAAATGCGGAATTGTGAAAGGAATGTAGAAGAATATAACAATAGATCTGGTAGAAGAAAATACAAAGATAATTTTTTTTATTTATTTAAATGCAAATGAACGAACTACATGACATTTAGTGTGAAGTCACCCAGGTACATTTGGGCAAATCGAGAGGAGACATTTTCATTCATATTACATTTTTCTGAAAGAATATCGTCAAATCTGTATACTTGGACTTTGATTGAGCTTTTCCAGTATTAGTAGCCATATTATAAGTTCAACATTTGCAACACCAGTTTTCATAACTTCATAACTTTTGCCCAAAAGGAAAAGGTACGCTGTCGCACAAGGTTAGTAGCTACATTTTACAACAGACACAGGGTTTCCGGATGCTCCCATAAAGCCCAGCTCATTGGCGATCTAGCTAGCGCTGTTTGACCCCGGTTGGTGCTTATTTGACACAGTTTTAGTCATTCAGGTGAAGACTGCCTGCGTCATCGGCGTGCCATGAAGGCGTTGCTTTCTGACCAGATATGGTGTTCTATAGGATATACTACACCACTAATCATACAGTGAAGTCTGGTTACGTTCTAGGATCTCTGAGGAATACACACACGAATGTAATTTGACTGGTTGAAACAACATTTAGGGTTAGATTTTCAGATTCCTTTCTTTGCATATAGAACGGGTGGAAATTCAAAATCTATGGTGCATGCAAAATGGACCTTTTTAGGATATGAAAAATTATTTTATCCAACAAAACAACACTTCATGTTATCTCTGGGACCCTTCAGATGATAAATCAGAGCAAGATTTCAGAATGTAAGTACACATTTCACCTTCAGAGGTGAATTTATCAAACATATCGCGGTGAAAAGTTTTGTTGTTAGGAGCTCTCCTCAAACAATAAAAGCATGGCATTTTTTCGCTCGAATAGCTACTGTAAATTGGACAGCGAAGTTACATTAACAAGAACTTAAGCTTTCAGCCGATATAAGACACTTATACGTACCAACATGTATTGTTTCTCTAAAATCTGCGATCGTGACAAGGCGCTGCATGATTTACAACGGTCCTGTTGACGGAACGCCAATCCATAACTAGCCAGATGAAATTTTAATCTCAACTATCAAAAATTGGAGAATAAAAATAACCCCCAATGCCAAGTCTGTGGGTTATTTGCAACAAAAATGTTGTTTGAAAAGAATTCAATCTCATAAATCATTATGCATCTAAGCATGGTACTTTCAGTGGTCTTCCCACTCCAGAGAGAGGCATGATGTAGAAAAATGTAAGAGTTAACACACAGAAGAAGAATCCTCCTTTGTGACCTGACTCATCAACAGGTCACAAGTGCCTCCATTAAAAGCGTCCTGGGTTCTAACCCAACACAACATGCCCATCACAGACGTGGAGGTGTTTAAAAAGTGCATGGTGACAGCTTTGGTGGAATTGGCTACGGACAAGTCTATGGATAGCATAATTGAGACTGTCAAATAGGTGCCCCTGTCTGCATCAACAGCAGGCCGCCACGTCCATGCACTGGTGGATGATGTGCATAGGATTGTTCTTGAGGGGCTCAATCAGGCTGAGCATTTTTCCCTGGCTATTGATGACAACACTGATGTAGCACAGTTGTGTGTGTATATGTCCGTTAATTCGATTATTTTTCCATTTCTTAAAGAACATTAGATCAGTGCCTTTGTAATTTGGAACAAGACGATAAATGTGTTAGGGTGCCTGTATATGTTGTACATGTAATGATTTAAGTTGTACATTGATGATCTTTTTGGAATCCTGTGACATCGGGTGCTGTAGGGCAGGTAGTTTGCCCCCGGTGATGCGCTGGGCATTCTGCACCACCCTCTGGAGAGCCCCGAGGTTGCGGGTGGTACAGTTTCCGTACCAGGCAGCGATACTGCCCAAAAGGATGCTCTCAATAGTGCATCTGTAAAAGTTTGTGAGGGTTTTAGGTGCCGAGACAAATTTCTTCAGCAACCTCTCAAAATATTCAAAAAAAGACATTTTCACCACAGTCTGTGTGGGTGGACCATTTCAGTTTGTCCGTGATGTGTACGCCGAGGACCTTGAAGCTTTACACCTTCACTGCAATCCCGATGTGGATCGGGGGTGCTCCCTCTGCTGTTTCTTGACGTCCACGATCAGCTCCTATGTTTTGTTGACATTGGGTGAGAGGTTATTTTCCTAGCACCACACTCCCAGGGCCCTCACCTTCTTTCTCCCTGTAGGCTATCTCGTCATTGTTGGTAATCAGGCCTACTACTGTTGTGTCATCTGAAAACTTGATGATTGAGTTGGATGCGTGCATGGCCACGCAGTCATGGGTGAACAGGGAGTACAGGAGGGGGCTGAGCACCCATTCTTGTGGGGCCCCAGTGTTGAGGATCAGCGAAGTGGAGGTGTTGTTTCCTACCTTCACGACCTGGGGATGGCCCGTCAATTAGTCCAGAAGCCAATTGCACAGGGCGGGGTTGAGACCCAGGGTCTCAAGCTTAATGATGAGCTTTGAGAGTACTATGGTGTTAAATGTTAAGCGAGAGTCAATGAACAGCATTCTTACATTGGTATTCCTCTTGTCCACATGGGATAGGGCAGTGCGATGGCATTGTCTGTGGATCTATCGTCTGTGGGTCTAGAGTGTCAGGTAAGGTAGGGGTGATATGATCCTTGACTAGTCTCTCAAAGCACCTCATGATGACAGAAATGAGTGCTATGAGGCTATTTTAATTTAGTTAATTTAACTTTGCTTTCTTGGGTACAAGAACAAGGGTGGACGTTTTGAAGCATGTGGGGACAGCAGACTGGGATAGGGAGAGATTCCGGACATTTTCAAACACTCCGGCCAACTGGTCTGCGCAAGCTCTGAGGACGTGGCTAGGAATGCCGTCTGGGCCGGCAGTCTTGCAAGGGTTAACACACTTAAATGTCTTACATTGGCCTCGGAGAAGGAAAGCCCACAGTCCTTGATAGGGGGCCGCGTCGGTGGAAGTGTTATCCTTAAAGCGGGTGAAGGTGTTTAGCTTGTCTGGAAGCAAGACATTGGTGTCCGCGATGAGGCTGGGTTTTCCCTTTGTAGTCCGTGACTGTCTGTAGTCCCTGCCACATACGTCTCGTGTCTGAGCCGTTGAATTGTGACTCCAATATGTCTCTACACTGATGTTTTGCATGTTGATTGTCTTACGGAGGGAATAACTACACTGTATTCGGCTATATTCCCAGTCACCTTGCCATGGTTAAATTAGATGGTTCGCACTTTCGTTTTTACGCGAATGCTGACATCTATCCACGGTTTTAATAGTCACAGTGGGTACAACATCTCCTATACACTTCCTGATAAACTCACTCACCGTATCAGTGTATTTGTCAATATTATTATCAGAGGCAACCTGGAACATACCCCAGTCCACGTAATCAAAACAATCTTTAAGCGTGGATTCCGATTGGTCAGATCAGCATTGAATTGTCCTTAGCACAGGTACTTCCTGATTGCTTTTCTGCCTATAGAGTAAAATGGAGTCGTGATCAGATTTGCCAAAGGGAGGGTGGGGAAGGGCCTTGTATGCATCCCGGAAATTGGAGTAGCAGTGGTCGAGTGTTTTCGCAGCTCAAGTACTAGTCATTGTCTTGATAGAACGTCAGTAGTGTTTTTCTCAAATTAGCTTTGTTAAAGTCCACAGCTACAATAAATGCAGCCTCAGGATATGTGGTTTTCAGTTGGCAAAAAGTTCAGTTAAGTACCTTGAGAGCAGTCGTGGTATCGGCTTGAGGGGGAATCTACACGGCTGTGACTATGACCAAAGAGAATTCTCTTGGGGAGGCAATACGGTCGGCATTTGATTGTGAGGTATTCTAGGTCAGGTGAACAAAAGGACTAGAGTTCCTGTATGTTATCACAATCACACAATAAGTAGTTGATCATAAAACATACACCCACGCCCTTCTTCCCAGAAAGATATGTATTCCTCTCTTCACAAAGAACTGAGAGAGCCATGTTTCCATGAAACAGAGTATCGTCAACTTTATTATCCAGACACTTAATAAAATTGAGTAATATACTCGGAAGCGGTGGGCGGTGTGCTCGCCTCCCGAGTCGGACTAGAAGTCGACTACCCCTCCTCCGCCAGCGGTGTTTTGGGTCAGCCTCTGGAATCAGTTCAATTGCCCTGTGGGGTACAAACAAAGGATCAGATTCCGGAAAGTCGTATTCCTGGTCGTAATGCTGGTGAGGTACCGCCGCTCTGATATTCAAAAGTTATTCTCGGCTGTATGTAAAATACAATTTTATGGGCTAATAATGTAAGAAATAAAAAAAGTTGAACTAGAATCATGGCAGCCCTACCTGTCGGCACCATTTTGTCAGATGTGTGGCAATAAGTCCACTCGTCGTGTGGCTAGGATTTTAGAAAGACATTTCCTATCCATGTACAGAAGGGCAATAAGGTCTGTTGGAGGAACAAGACTCTGGGCAATTTCCCCTTTTTGAGAATAAGTGATATGTTACCATCCCTCAGAGTTTGAGGGAGGTAGTCATTTGAAAATGAGTGGTTAAACATATCAAGCAATGGCTCAAGGATCAGGCCTTGGAACTCCTTATAGAACTCACTACAAAACCTGTCTGGTCCTAAAGGCCCTACCATTTGGCAAATTCTCAATTGCAAACATCTTTTCCTTAAGGAAGCATTAAGCATTAAGGAGACCTCTGTTCTTCGGAAATAATAGGGAGTTCAATCTTATAAAATAAGTCCTCAATTAGTTTGGGTGCATCATTGTCTGTTCTGAGGCATAAAAATATGCAAAAAAACAAAAAAACTATTGGATACCACAAAATGTGTGAGAAAAGGGGTAAAAATAGAGTTGAGTGCACACTAGTAAACTATAGGCGGGATTAGGGTTGCACATTTTGGGGAATATTCAGAAGTGTAAAAAACTTTCCATGGGAATTAATGGGAATATATGCAAATTATAACTAATACAATTTTAAAATGTAGATTATTTTTTTCATTTGATATATTTACCATCAACTCTTGTATTGGTCAGCTTTGGTGTGTGTGTGTGTGTGTGTTCCCAAACAAGGCCCAGTTGCGCTCTGAGGGGGCTGATGATGGTGGGATTTGGAGGATGATGCAGATCCACAAAGTCCCTTCCACCTGATGAGATTTTTTTTTTTAACTAGGCAAGTCAGTTAAGAACAAATTCTTACTTTCAAGTGGGTTAACTGCCTTGTTCAGGGGCAGAAAGACAGATTTTTACCTTGTCAGCTTGGGGATTTGATCTTGCAACCTTTTGGTTACAAGTCCAATGCTCTAACCACTAAGCTACCTGCCGCCCCAAATATGTTGGCACGACTGCCATATTGCATCTCCATCCCAAAGCCCTTGCTTGGAAGTGTACCTAACCAGACTGCCAAGAATCTTGCCCTCACCCAGCCTCATCGAGACATGGTAGTCATGACAACCATAGGCCTTGTTGATCTCTGTGCCAGCATACTTGGGGTCCAACATGTACTCTGCGGAGTGTATGGGCTTCAGGCAGAAGTCTTCACACTTTTTGGTGCATTTCAGAACTGCAGTTTCCTCTGCTTGGAGGAACAGTGAATTGGATAGAGCAGTACAGATTTATTATCTTACATCTGCAAGCAGAGTCTGAACATCAGACAGGATGGCATTGTCTCTCTCATTCCATGCAATGGCTACTGCTATAGGTTTCAGGCTGCTTACCAATCTCTCCCAAAATACATCATCCAAGAGGAGCCTCTTGATGGGGCTGTCCATATCGGCAGACTGTGATATGGTAATTTCTTGGAGAGACTCCTTCCCCTCCAGGAGACTGTCAGACATGATGAAAACACCACACAGGTGTTGCTGGGCAGCTTCAATGTGGTGCTCTTATTCTTCTCACTTTGCTTGGTGAGGTAGATTGCTGCTATAACTTGATGACCCTTCACATACCTAACCATTTCCTTGTAGTGTATCCTTTGTTTTCCATGCCATCCATGATGTTCTTGAGGAGCAGATTCAATGCATGAGCAGCACAGCCAATGGGTATGACCTGAGGGTAGTACTCCTCCACTTTAGACCAAGCAGCCTTCACGTTTGCAGCAGCCATTTTTTATTTAACTAGGCAAGTCAGTTAATAAGACCAAATTCTTATTTACAATGACGGCCTACCAAAAAGCAAGAGACATCTGCGGGAACAGGGGCTTTGATTAAAAATACATTTAAAAAAGAACAAATAGGACAAAACACACATGACAAGAGAAACAACTAGAGGTCGACCGATTAATCGGAATGGCCGATTTCAAGTTTTCATAACAATCGGAAATCGGTATTTTTGGGCGCCAATTTTTTTTTATACCTTTATTTAACTAGGCAAGTCAGTTAAGAACACATGATTTCAATGACGGCCTAGGAACGGTGGGTTAACTGCCTGTTCAGGGGCAGAACGACAGATTTGTACCTTGTCAGCTCGGGGGATCCAATCTTGCAACCTTACAGTTAACTAGTCCAACGTAATAACGACCTGGCTCTCTTTCATTGCACTCCACAAGGAGACTGACTGCCTGTTACGCGAATGCAGTAAGCCAAGGTAAGTTGCTAGCTAGCATTAAACTTATCTTATAAAAAAACAATCATAATCACTAGTTAACTACACATGGTCGATGATATTACTCAATATTATCTAGCGGGTCTTGCGTTGCATATAATCTGACTGAGCATACAAGTATCTAAGTATCTGACTGAGCGGTGGTAGGCAGAAGCAGGCGCGTAAACATTAATTCAAACACCACTTTCGTGCGTTTTGCCAGCAGCTCTTCGTTGTGCATCAAGCATTGCGCAGTTTATGACTTCAAGCCTATCAACTCCGGAGATGAGGCTGGTTGGTGTAACCAAAATGAAATGGCTAGCTAGTTAGTGCGCGCTAATAGTGTTTCAAACGTCACTCGCTCTGAGCCTTCTAGTAGTTGCTCTGCATGGGTAACGCTGCGTCAATGGTGGCTGTTGTCGTTGTGTTGCTGGTTCGAGCCCAGGGAGGAGCGAGGAGAGGGACGGAAGCTATACTGTTACACTGGCAATACTAAAGTGCCTATAAAAACATCCAATAGTCAAAGGTTAATGAAATACAAATGGTAAAGAGGGAAATAGTCCTATAATAACTACAACCTAAAACTTCTTACCTGGGAATATTGAAGAATCATGTTAAAAGGAACCACCAGCTTTCATGTGTTCTCATGTTCTGAGCAAGGAACTGAAACGTTAGCTTTCTTACATAGCACATATTGCACTTCGACTTCTCCAACACTTGTTTTTTGCATTATTTAAACCAAATTGAACATGTTTCATTATTTATTTGAGGCTAAATTGATTTTATTGATGTGTTATATTAATTTAAGATAAGTGTACATTCAGTATAGTTGTAATTGTCATTATTACAAATAAAAATACAAATACATTTAAAAAATATATTTTTTATAAATCGGCATCGGCTTTTTTGGTCCTCCAATAATCGGTACCGGTGTTGAAAATTCATAATCGGTCGACCTCTAGAAACACTACATAAAGAGAGACCTAAGACAACATAGCAAGGCAGCAACACAACATGGTAGCAACACAAAACAAGGTACAAACATTATTGGGCACAGACAACAGCAAAGGACAAGGAGAAAGAGACAACAATACATCACGCAAAGCAGCCACAACTGTCAGTAGGTGTCCATGATTGAGTCTATGAATGAAGAGATCTAGCATGGGTAGGATGGTCATCTGAATCAGGGTTAGTTTGGCAGCTGGGGTGAATGACGAGCGATTACGATAGAGGAAACCAGGTCTAGATGTAACTTTAGCCCGCAGCTTTGATATGTGCTGAGAGAAGGACAGTGCACCGTCAAGCCATACTCCGAAAGTACTTGTATGAGGTGATTACCTCAAGCTCTAAACCCTCAGAGGTAGTAATCACACCTGTGTGGATGGGCATTCTTCTCACCAAACCACATGACCTTTGTTTTGGAGGTGTTCAGAACAAGGTTAACTTCATCGGGCTAGGGGGCAGTACTCGGAAGTTTGGATGAATGAGGTGCCCAAAGAATACTGCCTGTTACTCAGGCCCAGAAGCTAGGATATGCATATAATTGGTGGAATTTAATAGAAAACTCTAACGTTTCCAAAACTGTTAAAATAATGTCTGAGTATAACAGAACTGGCGGGCGAAAACCCGAGGACAATCCATTAAGTATTTTTTTCCCCCAGCTCACCACTGATTATAATGGCTGGGAATGGGAATATAAAAGGAAGACCTCCAAGATTTCAGTTCATAGGGCTTCCACTAGATGTCAACAGTCTTTAGAAAGAGCCAGGCTTGTTTTTTGAAAAATTAGCTAGAATTTGTAGTTCTGCTAAGTGGCACCCATTTTGGCTGTAGTGTTTGTTGCGCGTTCCGGTGAGGGTGTGCACTTCGTTATTTATCTCCGGTAATGGTCTCCGGTATTCTCTGTGTTAAATTTGATCTTTTATTTATATATTAGGGTATCTGAGGATTGATTAGGAATGTTGTTTGATATGTTTGGAAGAAGTTGATTGGTAATTTAGGGGATTCATTTGTATGCATTTTGAACGAGGGAAAGCGGTGGATTACTGAGCAAAGTGCACCAATGAAACTTACTTTTTTGGGATATGAAGGACTTTATCGAACAAAAGGACCATTTGTTATGTAACTGAAATCCTTGTGATTGAAACCAGATGAAGATCTTCAAAGCTAAGTGATTTATTTTATTGTTATTTCTGACTTTCGTGACATCTCTGCTTGGTTGGAAAATGTATGTAATGCTTTTGTGTGCGGGGCGCTGTCCTCAGATAATGGCATGGTGTGCTTTCGCCGTAAAGCCTTTTTGAAATCTGACAAAGCGACTGGATTAACAAGAAGTTAAGCTTTTAAATGATGTATGACACTTGTATCTTCATGAATGTTTAATATTACGATTTCTGTAATTTGAATTTGTCGCGCTGCAATTTCACCAGATGTTGTCGAGATGGGAAGCTAGCGTCCCAATGATCTGTAAGAAGTTAAGGGTAGAGAAAGCTTGTTGGACACCAAGAAAGCTTTGTGGTAGAGCATACGACACAAAATCTGTGGAGGGGCCAGCTGAGCACAAGACTATCATCTGCATATAAATGGATGAGAGCGATACCTACTGCCTGAGCTATGTTGTTGATGTAAATTGAGAAGAACGTGGGGCCAAGGATCGAGCCTTGGGGACTCGCTTGGTGACAGGCAGTGGCTGAGAGAGCAGATGTTCTGACATTATACACTGCACTCTTTGAGAAAGGTAGTTAGCAAACAAGGGCAAAGACCGCTCAGAGACACCAATACTCCTTAGCCTAACGTATCAAAAGCTTTGGCCAAGTCCATAAAGATAGCAGCACAACTTCGCTTAGAATCAAGGGCAATGGTGACGTCATTGAAGACCTTCAAGGTTGCAGTGACACATCCATAACCTGAGCAAAAACCAGATTGCATACCAAAGAGAATACTATAGACATCAAGAAAGCCAGTCAGTTGAGTTTTTCCAACACTTTTGATAAATAGGGTAAAATAGAAATAGGCCTATAACAGTTAGGATCAGCTTGATCTCCCCCTTTAATCTTTTGAGTGTAGGGGGCAGTATTTTGATGTTTGGATGAAAAACATACCCAAATGAAACTGCCTATTTCTCAGGCCCAGAAGCTAGAATATGCATATAATTGTCAGATTAGGATAGAAAACACTCAAGTTTCCAAAACTGTCAAAATATTGTCTGTGAGTATAACCTGTTATGGATGATGCGAATTTTCGCAGCTTTTTGTTAAAAATCGCATCAACATTTCAAAGTCCTGCTACTCATGCCAGGAATATAGTATATGCATATGATAAGTATGTGTGGATAGAAAACACTCTGAAGTCTCTAAAACTGGTTAAATCGGGTCTGTGGCTATAACAGAACGTGTTTAGGAGTAAAAATCCCTGGTAAAACTGTTTACCAAAAACAAAAAAAAAATATTTGTCCGCCATTCAATGTATTGTTTAAGGCGACCTAAAAAAGGACCCCCTGTAAACACCTACAGCTTCCACACGATGTCGCCATTGCTGTCATTTTCTGATTTATTTATCCTTGGTTACAACACGAATAAGCCCCTCCTTTCTTGAGGCGCACCACAGTATGTTGTGAAACTGAAAAAATGGACGATGATTTCCAGACTTGCTGCTATCGAATACAGATCGCCCCGTGATCAATTTGATACATCATTAACGTTTATTAATACCTAAAGTTGGTTTAGAAAAGTCGTTTGAAGTGATTTGTAAAAGTTTATAGGCGACTTTTGTCATTTTAAAAAGTGACGTTGCGTCTTGTAAATGGGCTTTTTGCAGCATCAGACTGGCCTTCAGCAAATGACATTTTGGGTATACAATGACGGATTTAAATCGGGAAAAAGACCCAATTGTGATGTTTATGGGACATATAGGAGTGCCAACAAAGAAGCTCGTCCAAGGTAATGAATGTTTTATATTTTATTTCTGCGTTTTGGGTAGCGCCGGCTACCGCAAAATCTGTTGTTTACGTGTCGTGCTGGTATTTTGGGGGGTGCATGCTATCAGATAATAGCTTCTCATGCTTTCGCCGAAAAGCATTTTACAAATCTGACTTGGTGGCTAGATTCACAACGAGTGTAGCTTTAATTCAGTACCTTGCATGTGTATTTTTATGAAAGTTTGATATTTATCGAGTACTATACTCGAGTACTATAGGTGGCGCTCTGAAATTTCCGCTGAGCTGTCCCTGTGCAGGGACCACCTCCGTAACAAGATAACATAACTGATATTGCAGGCGAAAACCTGAGGAAAATCCAACAAGGAAGTGCCTCTTATTTTGAACGCTCCCTGTTCCATTGCATGCCTTCCCTCCATTTAAAGGGATATCAACCAGATTCCTTTCCCTATGGCTTCCACATGGTGTGAACAGTCTTTAGACATAGTTTCAGCCTTTTATTCCTGAAAAATGAGCGAGAACGACACATCGCGTCAGTGGATGGCTGGGAGCCAGCAGAGTTTTGCATGAGCAACAGCTTGGAGCAGACATTTTCTCTCTCTCCTATTGAAAAAGCTATGGTCCGGTTTAAATATTTATTGTAAAAACAACCTGAGGATTGATTATAAAAAACGTATGACACGTTTCTACGAACTTTACGGATACTATTTGGAATTTGTCTGCCCCGTCGTGACCGCTCGAGCCTGTGGATTACTAAACAAATTGTGCCAACCAAATGGAGGTATTTTGGATATAAAAATAATCTTTATGGGACAAAAGGAACATTTATTGTGTAACTGGGAGTCTCGAGAGTGCAAACATCCGAAGATCATCAAAGGTAAGCGATTAATTTGATTGCTTTTCTGACTTTCGTGACCAATTTACTTTGCTGCTAGCTGTTTAATGTTTTGTCTGCTGAGAGAGATGTCCTTACATAAACGCTTGGTTTGCTTTAGCTGTAAAGCTTTTTTGAAATCTGACACGCCAGGTGGATTAACAACAAGCTAAACTGTGTTTTGCTATATTGCACTTGTGATTTCATGAAAATGTAATATTTTTGGTCATTTAATTTGAATTTGGCGCACTGCAATTAAGCGGGTGTTGACGAAAATGATCCCGCTAACGGGATGGGTGCGCCAAGAAGTTAAATAAAGGACAAACCATGGCTGCTTTCCAAGCAATGGGAACCTGCCCAGAGAGGAGAGACAGATTAAAAAGGTTGGAGTTAGGCTTGGCGATCATAGGGGCAAGCAACCTTAACCTGTTAGATCTCTAGGGGCGCTATTTCATTTTTGGATAAAAAACGTTCCCGTTTTAAGCGCGATATTTTGTCACGAAAAGATGCTCGACTATGCATATTCTTGACAGTTTTGGAAAGAAAACACTCTGAAGTTTCAGAATCCGCAAAGATTTTGTCTGTAAGTGCCCCAGAACTCATTCTACAGGCGAAAACAAGATGATGCATCAACCAGGAAATTAGCAGAATTTCTGAAGCTCTGTTTTCCATTGTCTCCTTATATGGCTGTGCTTGCGCAAGGAATGAGCCTACACTTTCTGTCGTTCGCCCAAGGTCTTAGCAGCATTGTGACGTATTTGTAGGCATATCATTGGAAGATTGACCATAAGAGACTACATTTTCCAAGTGCCCGCCTGGTGTCCTGCGTGGAATTCGGTGCGCAATTGCCAGCTGCTTGTACTTTTCCATTTGATATAGGGGAGAAACCATGTGTCCAAGAACGATATATCAATGAAGAGATATGTGAAAAACACCTTGATGATTGATTCTAAACAACGTTTGCCATGTTTTCAGTCGATATTATGGAGTTAATTTGGAAAAAAGTTCGCGTTTTGAGGACTGAATTTTCGGGTTTTTTTGGTAGCCAAATGTGATGTATAAAACGGAGCTATTTCTAATACACAAAGAATCTTTTTGGAAAAACTGAGCATCTGCTATCTAACTGAGAGTATCCTCATTGAAAACATCAGAAGTTCTTCAAAGGTAAATGATTTTATTTGAAGGCTTTTATGTTTTTGTTGAAATGTTGCGTGCTGGATGCTAACGCTAATGCTAACGCTAAATGCTAACGCTAAATGCTAACGCTAGCTACCTACTTTTACACAAATGATTGTTTTCCTATGGTTGAGAAGCATATTTTGAAAATCTGAGATGACAATGTTGTTTACAAAAGGCTAAGCTTGAGAGATGGCATATTTATTTCATTTCATTTGCGATTTTCATGAATAGTTAACGTTGTGTTATGCTAATGAGCTTGCTGATAGATTTACACAATCCTGGATACAGGGGTTTTTTCATAGCTAAACGTGACGCAGAAAACGGAGCGATTTGTCCTAAACAAATAATCTTTCAGGAAAAACTGAACATTTGCTATCTGAGAGTCTCCTCATTGAAAACATCTGAAGTTCTTCAAAGGTAAATTATTTTATTTGAATGCTTTTCTGTTTTTTTGTGTAAATGTTGCCAGCTGAATGCTAATGCTAAATGCTACTTTAGCCATCAATACTGTTACACAAATGCTTGTTTTGCAATGGTTGAGAAGCATATTTAGAAAATCTGAGATGACAGTGTTGTTAACAAAAGGCTAAGCTTGAGAGCTAGCATATTTATTTCATTTCATTTGCGATTTTCATGAATAGTTAACGTTGCGTTATGGTAATGAGCTTGAGTCTGTATTCACGATCCCGGATCCGGGATGGGGAGATCAGAAAGGTTAAAGAAGAAAGGGTCTAAACCAACTGACCCAGCTGTTTTTTGGGGGTCAAGTTTAAGAAGCTCCTCTAGCATCTTTGACTCCGTGACTGCCTGCAGGGCAGGGGAAAAGAGGGAGAAGCATCGGGGATAGTCACATTAAAAGGGGTGGCCGATGAGGAAATGTTGGACGGGCAAGGAGGCATGGCTGAGTCAAATAGGAATCCTGAGTTAATGAAGTAGTGATTAAAGAACTCAGCCATGCGATTCTTGTCAGTAACAACCGCATCATCAACTTTAAGGGACATGCGCAGCTGTGAGGAGGGTTTTATTCTCCAGGTCTTTAACTGTTTTACAGAACTTCTTGTACAACTTCTTGTACAGAGAGAGAACTGCTCCTTAAAGTAACTAACTTTGGCCTTCCGTATAGCCTGAGTGCTCTTATTTCTCATTTGCCTGAATGTGAGCCAGTCAGCCTGAGTATGCGTGTGCCGAGCCTTTTGCCAAATGCAATTTGAGGTGGAGTAGCTCTGCAAGATCACGGTCGAACCAGGGCCTGAACCTGTTTTTAATTCTCATTTTCTTTATGGGGGCGTGTTTGTTAACAATACCACTGAAAATATAAAAAAAGAAGGTCCAAGCATCTTTGACTGAGGGGATCAAGCTGATTCTATACCATTTTACAGAGGCCAGTTCATGAAGGAAGGCTTGCTCATTAAAGTTTTTTAGCAAGCATCTATGACAAATCAGGACAGGTCGTTTCACTGAGCAGCCATTACTAACACAGGCGGTAAAAAAGTGATCACTAAGGTCATTACTGAAGAAACCAGACTAATACCTATCAGGATTATGTCTGTCACCAGTGCAAATACCTTCGGTTGTCCAAGGTATTTGATGACTGACTTCAGCTCATCTGCAATGTAGAGACCGGTGTGTCTGTTGTCCCTTGTGTCTGTGCTCTTGTAGAATACTGGTTGAGGGGTGGAGATGATGTAGTTAATTATTCCTTGCCCACGAAAATTCGATCACCCATCAGAGATGATTGCAATATAGTCTGCTTGCACTATGATTTGCTTGACCTTCACTTGAACTCTGCATCCATTAAATTAGTAGATAAAGCATGTCTGGTTGGAGGGGTGTACACGCTGGACGAAGAACATTCAGAAATCTCTTCCAACACACATTACCTGTGAGGATCAGAGGTGAACCTGCATACACAGCTTGAGCAAGACATTAATCAGCATTTCTCTTACTACGTTCCACCATTGACTCAAAAAAATACTTCTGGAAAACTTCTGATTCCAGGAGGACCATGAGCTGTTGCTATCGGTAAGGTGTCTGATTCATCATTTTCACCTCAAATAGAAGTAGACATACTTTTGTCAGAGGTTGCTTGTTGTGAGCGCTGAGGGAACTTTATGCACTTGGCCAGATGATTCTGCATATTTGTTGCATTCTTCACATATGATTTGGCACAGTATTTGCAAATGTACACAGCTTTTCCTTCTACATTAGCTGCAGCGAAATGTCTCCACACATCAGATAGTGCCCGTGGCATTTTCCTGTAAAGATTAGAAAAACACATATATATATATATATAATACATCATTCCATGTACAGATAAATAGTTGAGCAATTAGAGAATACATTTATCTTACAAAGGAGTTGTTTAAAAATTAAACATGTATGGAAACAGGTGAATTAACAATCCTCAGTTAATAGGCTCAAGCAAGCTAAACCCCAAGTGGTAGCAAAAACTAACTAGCAGAAGTTGTTAACAAGTTAAAAATTATTTAAACACACTTTGCTGTAGGCTACTATTTAACAAAAAATCATGCATGTCATAAAATATATTCACCCCGCCCAGTATTGTAATCAAAACTTACCAGAAAGCATGTAGTCCTTTGCGCAGACAGTGTAGTAGTGTGGGCTCAATAGCATCTCATTAGTGCGCAAGAGCTTGAGAATCAGCTGTACATGTGATGGAAGAGTGCACTGCACATGTGATGAAAGAATGCACTGTGCATGCAGAGGGTTGTAATTCCCTTGAACTGGGGAGTTTAACCAAAATATGCCACAAGATTTAGAATTGCCTTGTGTATCCCACACGCAAAAAAATCACTGTTATAAGCTAACTTTTTTAGCAAAATTCCCAGAATTTCCAGGCTGAACTTCCCATGGGAAATTTACCAGAAGGTTTCAGACCCTTGCAACCCTACAAGGATACATAGCCGATATCGAAGTCTATTGTACTGTTGATGTATTTTATTCATCAAGCTCATTGTACAAATTTCACTCGAGGTGATACTTTTGTATTATTTTGGTGGGCTAACTTCCTTCTTGGGAAATTGCATTTGGGAGTTTTTGCATCTCGGGTCCAAGATTGTATTATTAGTTTTTGTATTTTTTTTGGGGGGGGGGGGGGGGGGTAACCAAAATAGTTCCTGGTTTGGCATAGCAATTTCTGTATATTGCAACTAAGTAGCTTACACCACTGGTGTGTGTGCACGCCCGTTACCTTATGTTCAGGTAGGTGAGGGCCTGGAGATTGAGAAGACTCTCGGGCAGTGAGCGCAGGCAGTTCTGGTAGAGGTTAAGGTGTTCCAGAGAAACAAACATACACACCTCCACGGGCAGTTCTGGCAGACGGTTACGGGACAGATCTAAACAAGGGGAGAGAGACATATACGTCACGCCACAGTTTATTTCATTTATTCAACCCTTTATTTGAGCAGGTGATTTTGCTGGTTTTGTTTTCACACCTGTAGGTGTCCTAGTGTTAGGGCCGTTCGGTAGACTGAAGTTGGTTAAGAACACATTCTCAACAGCAAGAAAGGCTGTGTTGGGATCTAGCCAGGGTTGTATTCACTCGGTACCAAATAGAAGAAATTGTACTGAAACGAGGAGTGATTACTTGAACTTGGTATGCACTAATGAATAAAACTCAGGACATTTGGGCCCAGCCGAACACATACTCCCGTGGCAAGTGCCATGGGATCTGTAAGGACATCGGTTGTCACTCAACTGATGGACAGCACCCTTTACAGGGCAGTGTCCCCAGGACAGTGACTGGGGACACTGCCCTGTAAAGGGTGCTGTTCAAAACCCTGCACAGCAGTTACATTTACCATGTGTTCTGTAGGCCTAAATGGCCAATGTCCTTAACGAATAAAACAGATTTATTTTAGTTTGTTCCTTTCAAAAGTGTAAATCAGAATTGTTTATAGAAATCACAAATGCTTTGGTTTGCCAATAATCTAATACAAGTATACTAAATGTACAAGTCCACTCAATTAGCAGGTTACATTTATAAACACTGTCGGAATATCAAACAGATGTGCTTATTGCCTGTGGAGTATGTGAAATGCAGTGAAATTGTTATTTTTACTTTCAGCTGTATCAGAACCAGTAAAAGGAACAACAATACTGTAAATACCTTCAGCCCTGTTTCACGCTAACACGAGTACTCAAAATTATTTTCAAGAGAGTACTCCAACACAGACATTCTTTCAAACGCCAATCACTACTAAATATCTGACAAAAAAACATCCCTGAACAGCAGCTGTAAAGCCAAATTCAACCCCTATCCCCTCCCTCAATCCACATAGCTTCTGAGTCCACTCTGTTTGCTAGCCTAAAAGCTGGTTGTTTCTTAGTGTTACGCTAGCTGCATAAAAATATGGTACAGTGAAGACATACGTTAAAGATATGATTTGGTGATTTTGCTATCCTATTCCCAAGCATAGGTCTTTACTTTCTCCACTGCTTATCGTGATGTAATACTGTGATAAGAACTCGGGGTGAATGCTGGAAAACTTATCTACAGTAGTATTTTATAACTACAGGTATTTTAATAGACCACTCATTCTGACTAAATGTGTTTTGTTGGGTGTTTAAATAAGAGTAGGCCTATGTTACAGACAGCAACACAAAAGACAATTTCCATCACACACAGACAGAGACAGTCACACACACCCGTGATGTCTGAAAATAGCCACCAAGCTGACAGATAAAGGGGCGTTCTCCCTCCAGTCAGAGCAAAGGCCTCAGTATCTTTAAGCAGCTCTTCTTGTACTAAATAAGTAATGCTGAGCGAGCCTCCTAGCTCCTTTTTATCTTCCTATAGTGGATCGCCGGGACCGCATTTTCCATTCATAAACCATGCCGTGGGCAGTTCTAAAACTACTTGCACGTTGTTAACCATTTGTTTACACTTTGCTCCGTCATGTTACCTTATTAGCTAGCTAACTACCTGTTAACTTGACCAGTATATCCCAACATTTTGGGCCACAGACAGAAAAAAGGGATAGCTTTTTCAGGAGTTTGTGATCATCTGCGAGCAAGTATTTCTGTATGTGTGTCACATATTGTTCAGTAATACTGTGCAGTGAGTGTTGCTGTATCCCGATGGCAATCCCAGCCAAGTCGTCTATATTTATCCCCTGCAGCTGTGTGAGGATCCAGGATACAGGAAGCTGCTGCTCTCCGCAACGGTGTCTGCTTCCTACCCCAGCCAGGCTCTCCCTCCGACCAGAGACAACCACGCCGAAAGATGCCCAATGACAGAAATATGGGCTAAGTCCAAATTCTCTCTCCTTCATCCCAAAGTGTGCACACTTACTCACTTCCCTTCACTGATTTCAAGTTTTAATGTCACATGCACAGTGAAATGTATTTCTTGCAAGTTCTAAACCCAAACAATCGGTAACCAATATCAATGTAGCAAAAATAACATGAGGTAAAACAAAAACACAAGAAAGTAAGCAACCTACAGGGACAGTTCCAATACCATATTTACAATGTGCAGAGATACTGGAGTTATAGAGGTACAGTGCCTTGCGAAAGTATTCGGCCCCCTTGAACTTTGCGACCTTTTGCCACATTTCAGGCTTCAAACATAAAGATATAAAACTGTATTTTTTTGTGAAGAATCAACAACAAGTGGGACACAATCATGAAGTGGAACGACATTTATTGGATATTTCAAACTTTTTTAACAAATCAAAAACTGAAAAATTGGGCGTGCAAAATTATTCAGCCCCCTTAAGTTAATACTTTGTAGCGCCACCTTTTGCTGCGATTACAGCTGTAAGTCGCTTGGGGTATGTCTCTATCAGTTTTGCACATCGAGAGACTGACATTTTTTCCCATTCCTCCTTGCAAAACAGCTCGAGCTCAGTGAGGTTGGATGGAGAGCATTTGTGAACAGCAGTTTTCAGTTCTTTCCACAGATTCTCGATTGGATTCAGGTCTGGACTTTGACTTGGCCATTCTAACACCTGGATATGTTTATTTTTGAACCATTCCATTGTAGATTTTGCTTTATGTTCTGGATCATTGTCTTGTTGGAAGACAAATCTCCGTCCCAGTCTCAGGTCTTTTGCAGACTCCATCAGGTTTTCTTCCAGAATGGTCCTGTATTTGGCTCCATCCATCTTCCCATCAATTTTAACCATCTTCCCTGTCCCTGCTGAAGAAGCAGGCCCAAACCATGATGCTGCCACCACCATGTTTGACAGTGGGGATGGTGTGTTCAGGGTGATGAGCTGTGTTGCTTTTACGCCAAACATAACGTTTTGCATTGTTGCCAAATTTGCCAATTTTGGTTTCATCTGACCAGAGCACCTTCTTCCACATGTTTGGTGTGTCTCCCAGGTGGCTTGTGGCAAACTTTAAACTACACTTTTTATGGATATCTTTAAGAAATGGCTTTCTTCTTGCCACTCTTCCATAAAGACCAGATTTGTGCAATATACGACTGATTGTTGTCCTATGGACAGAGTCTCCCACCTCAGCTGTAGATCTCTGCAGTTCATCCAGAGTGATCATGGGCCTCTTGGCTGCATCTCTGATCAGTCTTCTCCTTGTATGAGCTGAAAGTTTAGAGGGACGGCCAGGTCTTGGTAGATTTGCAGTGGTCTGATACTCCTTCCATTTCAATATTATCGCTTGCACAGTGCTCCTTGGGATGTTTAAAGCTTGGGAAATCTTTTTGTATCCAAATCCGGCTTTAAACTTCTTCACAACAGTATCTCGGACCTGCCTGGTGTGTTCCTTGTTCTTCATGATGCTCTCTGCGCTTTTAACGGACCTCAGACTATCACAGTGCAGGTGCATTTATACGGAGACTTGATTACACACAGGTGGATTGTATTTATCATCATTAGTCATTTAGGTCAACATTGGATCATTCAGAGATCCTCACTGAACTTCTGGAGAGAGTTTGCTGCACTGAAAGTAAAGGGGCTGAATAATTTTGCACGCCCAATTTTTCAGTTTTTGATTTGTTAAAAAAGTTTGAAATATCCAATAAATGTCGTTCCGCTTCATGATTGTGTCCCACTTGTTGATTCTTCCCAAAAAAATACAGTTTTATATCTTTATGTTTGAAGCCTGAAATGTGGCAAAAGGTCGCAAAGTTCAAGGGGGCCGAATACTTTCGCAAGGCACTGTAGATATGAATAGGGGCAAGGTAACTAGGCATCAGAAGTTTCCATTCTGAAAATGTAGCGGCGGACATTTGAGAAATTGACCGGTCCCATATGCATTGGGTGCATAACCTGATCAGGGCGTGTTCAGAGTGACAGAAATGACATTAAGAATATGGTAATTAATCTTAATAGGAGACGGAAGTCGAGGATGCAATGACGTGTGTCCTTACCGGGTACTTTGAAGATGTTAGAATAACTGTCCACATTTACCTTTCCTCAACAAACAAGACCAGTAACAAACAAAATCATTAGTCTATGCGTAGGTGGTGTGTTCAAGTTGGGGGAAGCAAATGTTCAACAGAAAAATGCACCTTTAAAATAATGCATTCCATGCTGACTTGCATAAGACAGCCAACTATTCATAATGTGAAGAGTAGATTGGATAGTCATAATTTAAACTAACTCAATCACTGTTCACAAAAAAAGAACATTCAACGCATGGCCGAGCACATATAGCCTGTCATGCAATTTTGTTACTCTTTATATGGCTGCAAAAATGAGCAGAACCTTTTTAAATATGACCAATTACAGGGTAGCCTACTCTTTATAGGGCTGCAGAAATGAGCAGAACCGTTTTAAATATGACCAATTACAGGGTAGCCTACTCTTTATATGGCTGCAGAAATGAGCAGAACCTTTTTAAATATGACCAATTACAGGGTAGCCCACTCTTTATATGGCTGCAGAAATGAGCAGAACCTTTTTAAATACGACTAATTACAGGGTAGCCTACTCTTTATATGGCTGCAGAAATGAGCAGAACCTTTTTAAATATGACCAATTACAGGGTAGCCTACTCTTTATATGGCTGCAGAAATGAGCAGAACCTTTTTAAATATGACCAATTACAGGGTAGCCTACTCTTTATATGGCTGCAGAAATGAGCAGAACCTTTTTAAATACGACTAATTACAGGGTAGCCTACTCTTTATATGGCTGCAGAAGTGAGCAGAACCTTTTTAAATACGACTAATTTACAGGGTAGCCTACTCTTTATATGAATACTGGGTGTGTCTTGGTGGTGGCAAGTATTCACCAAAGAAACACTGACAAATCACAACCCCAAGCCAACTCACGTTTGGCTTGTCACGGCAGCCAGCATTTCTTGAGAAAGCCAAAAGAAACTATACCAAATGAGTGGGTGCAGTTCCCCTTTAATTTCTTCCAGTGAGCTCCTGCCTTAGATAACCGGGTGTGGACTGGCCACAGAGACATGGGTCTGGCGGAACAAAACAGAGGGAGAGAGAACAACAAGAGAGGCCTCTGCCAAGTTAACCAAGTCAGGTCTCACTCTCGATCTCCGTTTTCCTCTTTTCCTTTGTAAGGGTCTGGCAGTGTGAACTGTGTCTGGATGTAGCCCCCAAGCATCGCCAAACTGGCAGGGCACATACACACTGCATTGACTACGCTCCAATTCCTCAGTCAGTGCACACAGACAACACTGATCAGTGGAGCGCCCAGGCAAGAGCATTACAGACTTAGTCAGACAAGGACATGTATACCCCCTCTGTCTCGCTCTCTCTATACAGTTAGGGATGGCAATATATCAAATTCATTTGAACGCATGTTTTAGCGGCATGTTCCAAATGCTTCTACTGCATTTTTATAAGCGTTCCGTCTTTTTGGCCTTGTCTCCTTCTCTCATTTTGTGCTGTGAGCACCTTCCGACTCGCAGACACCAAGCGCCTCCTGCCTCTCAACAACAAAGACGAAAGCTGACTTCTTCCTCTCTGACAACGAGCCATTTAAACTAGCTATTTACATTTTAGGTTTGGTCCAACAGGTAGGCCATTCTGACACCAAAAAGACATATCGTAGACTTGAACTAAACCTTTCTAACAATACCTTTTTTATGTTTCATCTCCCAAAATGTAGAACATACTAGGGTTGGGTGCAGTGGAGGAAGGGGAGGACCATCATTTTTTTCTTTTTTTATGTATTGTAAAACATTAAATAAAAGATACAACTATTCTAAATATAATCAAGCCACCAAATAATGAAAAACACTATTTTGCAAAGAAGATCTACCAGTGGCCTCAACAGCACTCTGTAGGGTAGCACCATGGTGTAGCCGGAGGACAGCTAGCTTCTGTCCTCCTCTGGGTACATTGAATTCAATACGAAACCTAGGAGGCTAATGGTTCCCACCCCCTTCCAGACTTACACAGTAATTATGACAACTTCCGGAGGACGTCCTCCAGCCTATCAGAGCTCTTGCAGCATGAACTAACATCTTGTCCACCCAATCAAACAATAAGAGAATTGATCTAGTACTGAAGGATAAGCTACAGCTAGCTAGTACTGCAGTGTGCAAATTGTGGTGAGTAGTTGACTCAAAAGAGATCACTCATTGAACAGTTTTGAACTAATTAATTTCTTCCAAAATTAAGAAGAAGCAAGAGAGAAATAGAGGGATTGAAAGTGAGAAAAAAAAACAGCTAACTAGTTCAGCCTACTGAAACACCCTGCTCAAACAGGGGGATGCCATGTTAGCTAGTTGGATATGACTATTCAACACAACACTGGAACTCTTCCAAGTCAAGGTAAGCTTTTGGTTTTCCTAATTTATTGCCACCGGGGCATGCCAGTGTAACTGTTTACTGACTACACTGTCACAGCATGATTGTATGGGTTGACTAACACTTTAGTGCTATTAGCTATGTTGACTAAGACATTACTTTAGCTAATATGGTTACAACGATGTAGGCTGTGTGCTGAAGTTATGATATGGTTTGGCTTGGAAAGGGTTTTGAGCCTGGTCACATACAGTTGATGTGTTGTGCATTGAAGTCCACAAGCGAAGAGTTGAGGAGGAGAGTGCATAGATGCTTTGCTTGTGATCAGGGGTGTATTCATTCCACTGTTCCTGTTGAAAAACGTTTCTTAAACAGAAGCAAACAGAACAAAACAGGGATAAACATACCTGAATTTGTCCAATAGAAACTCTCATTTACAACTGTTGGACTAATGATTACACCCTATATCAGCTAGATGCAGGGAAGTGTGTGCAAGACGGTATTGAATGTCACCGTCTGTCCATGTGTCATTTCAAATTTCTCTCGACCTGTGTGCACCTACATTGTAAACTTTTCATATGCTTGGTTGTAGCAACCTCATGATAGGTATAGGGAAAATTTGAATATCATGTAGTAGCCTAAACCTGTCATTATTACATTGAACTGGGTGAATGGAATGAGTCATCCAACATGCTGTAATAGAAATAAGGTTATGCAAATAACCGCTACTGGTTGGGTGTTAACCAGATTTCCATATCTTCATACCGTGCCTGTGCCATCCTGGGATTTACGGTATTACCGGTAGTGCACACAAGGGGTGCAATTTAATTTCAAATAAATAAAAGGCCAAAAAACATCCCTTACCAGAATGCTAACAAAATGCTAAGAAGTACTAAGGTATTCTCAGCAGATGCTAGGCAATTGCTAACGAGAGCATGCAAACATTCACTACAAGGACAGACAACCCAACTCAAAGTTATGAAGTATCTCAAAACACAGTTTGCAGCACGCACAAAACAAATATTAGGCAGCAGCGATCTCAATCCAGGAGGGGTATGTCTCTGCTGCCGTTACCAGGAAGCTTGATCTTGCAAGCTCACGTTAGCCACTGAGCAAACATTAGCAAAACCCAGCTGGAGAGAATGCATTTGGCACATCTTAGATAATTAACTTAATAGTTATGAGATATATAGCTGGCAAACAGTGAGTTTCACACAAGTGTAATTTGATCAAATTAAGACTCAACTTCCCAAGCTCCCATTTTACTTAATTATGACATAACATTGAAGGTTGTACAATGTAACAACAATATTTAGACTTAGGGATGCCACCCGTTATATAAAATACCGAACGGTTCCGTATTTCACTGAAATAAACATTTTGTTTTCGTAATATATAGTTTCCAGATTGGACCATATTAATGACCAAAGGCTCGTATTTCTGTGTGTTATTATGTTATAATTAAGTTTATGATTTTATATTTGTTAGAGCAGTCTGACAGAGATGGTAGGCAGCAGCAGGCTCGTAAGCATTCATTCAAACAGCACTTTCGTGTGTTTTGCCAGCAGCTCTTCACCAGCACAGCGCTGTTTATAACTTCAAGCCTATCAACTCCCGAGATTAGGCTGGTGTAACCTGTGTGAAATGGCTAGCTAGTTAGCGGGGTGCGCGCTAATAGCGTTTCAAACGTCACTACTTGGAGTAGTTGTTCCCCTTGCTCTGCAAGGGCTGCAGCTTTTGTGGAGCGATGGGTAAAGCTGGTTCGAGGGTGGCTGTTGTCGATGTGTTCCTGGTTCGAGCCCAGGTAGGGGCGAGGAGAGGGATGGAAGCTATACTGTTACACTGGCAATAATAAAGTGCCTATAAGAACATCCAATAGTCAAAGGTATATGAAATACAAATGGTATAAAAATCGGCCGATTTTTGTTTTATAAAATCGTCCGATTAACCGGTAATCAGATTTTTTGGGGTTCTCCAATCGGTATCGGTATTGAAAAATCATAATCGGTCGACCTCTTGTTCCCAAGTCCCAATCTTATCTACATTTGGTGTATAATTTTACTGCAATAAATGGTTAATTCTACAGGAGTTAATATTAAGGCTGTGAGAGGTTATAGACCTACAGTCCGTGTCCAGATTTCAGACTCCATTTAACCTCTGAACAGCAGGCTACTGCCATAGGCCTATTTGAAGTCCCGGTCTTGTGACTGTCAAATTTGTATAGCTCCTCACAATCATCACATGTAAGATAGCTGGGACTGGCATCATCCTCTTTTACTACTTTCCCAAACAATTTCTGTCCCTCCCTTCTCTTTACTTTCAACTCTCCATTTTGCAACGTTACTGTTTTTCAATTAAACTCAGATTATTTTCCGACGTGGACGATGTTCACTTTATCTGCTGTTCCCCAAAGCATTTGGTGTGTAGGTTATTTAACATGCGCACGGTTATAGGCCCTAAAGCTTAGAGATGTACGCACTAATGCCAGATAATTTTTTTTACGTTAAATATAGCCTAAGAAAAGCCTATAGATATAAATTGCACAAGAACAAAACATTTCTGGTTTGTTTAAAAGGTATTGTTTTCTCTTTTGGCTATAAAAGTGGAACTGACAGCATTTTAACTACTTTGCATATATGAAACAGAATCATAATATCAGTCAAAAATATCAAATTCATAGTTTACGCTACAAAACACACTTTATAAAGAGGTTTTACAAATACAGTACCAGTCAAAAGTATGGACACCTACTCATTCCAGGGCGTTGCTTAATTTGTACTATGTTCTACATTGTAGAATATTAGTTTAGACATCAAAACTATGAAATAACACATGGAATCAAGCAGCAACTAAAAAAAAAGTGTGAAACAAATCAAATTATATTTTAGATTCTTCAAAGTCGCCACCCTTTGCCTTGATGACAGCTCTTGGCATTCTCTCAACCAGCTTCATGAGGTAGTCACCTGGAATTAATTTCAATTCAAAGGTGTGCCTTGTTAAAAGTTCTACCATGTCACAACTGATTGGCTCAAATGCATTAAGAAGGAAATATATTTCACAAATGGAATGGTATAAAGAAGATGACCCTATTTGGTAAAAGACCAAGTCAATTTTATGGTAAGATCAGCTCAGATAAGCAAAGAGAAATGAAAGTCCAGCATTATTTTAAGACGAAGGTCAATCAATCCGGGAAATTTAAGTTTCTTCAAGCACAGTCGCAAAATCCATTAAGCCCTATGGTGAAACTGGCTATCATGATGGCCGCCACAGGAAGGGAAGACCCAGAGTTACCTGTGCTGCAGAGGATAAGTTTATTTGAGTTAACTGCACCTCAGATTGCTGCCCAAATAAATGTTTGAGTCCAACAAAAAATATATTTTTTAACCTTTATTTAACTAGGCAAGTCGTTTAAGATCAAATTCTTATTTACAATGACAGCCTACCCCGGCCAAACCCGGGCCAATTGTGCACCGCCCTATGGAACTCCCAATCACAACCGGATGTGATTCAGCCTGGATTCGAACCAGGGACTGTAGTATCGCCTCTTGCACTGAGATGCAGTGCCTTAGACGGCACTCGGGAGCCCAAGTAAGACATCTCAACATCAACTGTTCAGAAACTGGGTGAATCAGGCCTTCATGGTCGAATTGCTGCAAAGAAACCACTACTAAAGGACACCAATAAGAAGAAGAGACTTGCTTGGGCCAAGAAACATGAGCAATTAGAACGGTGGATATCGGTCCTCCAAATTTGAGATTTTTGTTTCTTTGTGAGAGCAGAGTAGGTTAACGGATGATCTCCGCATGTGTGGTTCCTATCGTGAAGCATGGAGAAGTAATGGTGCTTCGCTGGTGACACTGTCAGTGATTTATTTAGAATTCAAGGCACACTTAAACAGCATGGCTACCACAGCATTCTGCAGCGATACACATCTTTGCGCTGTGGGACTATCATTTGTTTTTCATCAGGATAATGACCCAAAACACACCTTCAGGCTGTGTAAGGGCTATTTAACCAAGGAGTGTGATGGTGCTGCATCAGATGACCTTGCCTCCACAATCCACTAACCTCAACCCAATTGAGATGGTTAGGGATGAGTTAGACAGCAGAGTGATGGAAAAGCATCCAACAAGTGCTCAGCATATGTGGAACTCCTTCAAGATTGTTGGAAAATAATTACAGGTGAAGCTGGTTGAGAGAACGCCAAGAGTGTGCAAAGCTGTCATCAAGGCAAAGGGTGGCTACTTTGAAGAATCTCAAATAAATATATTTTGATATGTTTAACACTTTTGGTTACTACATGATTCCATATGTGTTATTTCATAGTTTTGATGTCTTCACTATTATTCTACAATGTAGGAAATAGTAAAAATAAAGAAAAACCCTTGAATGAGTAGCTGTGTCGAAACTATTGACTGGTACTGAAGGTTCTATTTGACTCAACATTCCATGACGTACACTAAATCAAAGCTGGCCCGGTACATTGCTTACTGCCTCCATTCGGGATTCACAGTTTGAGTTTCACTGACTCAATATTTTGGATAAAAACGGATGAAAGTAATTAAGGCTGGGAATATAAATTAAATCTGACTAGCAAGGGAAATTATCACAAGTCAGTAATAATGTGTCTAATAGGCTAGCGTATCTATTTATGTACCAAGCTAAGAACACAGAGCCCATCTGAGGCTGGTAACGAATTAACTTGGCTCTAGGTCTTCCTTTCCTGTGGCGGTCCTCATGAGAGCCAGCTTCATCATAGTGCTTGATGGTTTTTGCAACTGCACTTGAAGAAACGTTCAAAGCTCTTGAAATGTTCCATATTGACTGACCTTTATGCCTTTAAGTAATGATGTACTTTTGTTTCTCTTTGCTTATTTGGACTGATCTTGCTATAATGTGGACTTGGTCTTTTACCAAATAGGGCTATCTTCTGTATAACACCCCTGCCTTGTCACAACACAACTGATTGGCTCAAAAGCATTAAGGAAAGAAATTCCACAAATAAACAAGACACACCTGTTAATTGAAATTCATTCCAGGTGACTAATTCACAAAGATGGTTGAGATAATACCAAGAGTGTACAATGCTGTCATCAAGGCAAAGGGTGGCTACTTTAAAGAATCTCAAATATAATATATATTTTGATATGTTTAACCCTTTTTTGGTTACTACATGATTCCATGTGTTATTTCAAAGTTTTGATGTCTTCACGATTATTCTATAATGTTGGAAATAGTAAAAATAAAGAATGAGTAGGTGTATCCAAACTTTTGACTGGTTCTGGAGCTACTAGGAAGATGTCTTGTCATTGGAGGAGTGGGCAAGTGATATCGTTTTTCTGTGGCTATACACAGCTAGAGATGCAAGAGTCATTTGGTTAGCTAGGAAGAACTTGAAAGACTTTTCCAGTTAGCTAGCATCTTGTTTGCAAATTCACTCTGGCTATCGAGCTCGCTACTCCAATTTCAGAGCACTGAGTGCCAGAACACAGAATAACTGATGAATTTACAAATGCACAACACCCACTGAATATGACCGATGTCAGTAAACATAGGCAAAAAAGTAATCGTTTACATGTTATCGAGAGAGTTCATGACAAACAGCCTAACCAACTCATCTAGGGCGAGTAAAATGGTCAGAGTGAGGTTTCTCTCATGTGTCGAAGTAGCTAGCTAGCAAGAACTTTAGCCAGCTGGCTTGGGAGCAGGCAAGCTGCAGAAGGACACGTAGGCTACAATTCCACATCGTTCATCAGTGAAATTTTGACGGACAACTAGCTGAAAAAGTTTGAAAGGGTTTATCTGATGTTACTTCGTTAGATTTTAGCACACCTTGCTCTGGCTAGCATTCATTTTTATCTTGTGGATGTACATACTGTGGGGCAAAAAAGTATTTAGTCAGCCACCAATTGTGCATGTTCTCCCACGTAAAAAGATGAGGCCTGTAATTTTCATCATAGGTACACTTCAACTATGACAGACAAAATGGGAGAAAAAAAATCCAGAAAATCACATTGTAGAGGATTTTTAATTTATTTATTTGCAAATTATGGTGGAAAATAAGTATTTGGTCAATAACAAAAGTTTCTCAATACTTTGTTATATACCCTTTGTTGGCAATGACAGAGGTCAAACGTTTTCTGTAAGTCTTAACAAGGTTTTCACACACTGTTGCTGGTATTTTGGCCCATTCCTCCATGCAAATCTCCTCCAGAGCAGTGATGTTTTGGGGCTGTTGCTGGGCAACACTGACTTTCAACTCCCTCCAAAGATTTTCTATGGGGTTGAGATCTGGAGACTGGCTAGGCCACTCCAGGACCTTGAAATGCTTCTTACGATGCCACTCCTTCATTGCCAGGGCGGTGTGTTTGGGATCATTGTCATGCTGAAAGACCCAGCCACGTTTCATCTTCAATGCCCTTGCTGATGGAAGGAGGTTTTCACTCAAAATCTCACAATACATGGCCCCATTCATTCTTTCCTTTACACGGATCAGTCGTTCTGGTCCCTTTGCAGAAAAACAGCCCCAAAGCATGATGTTTCCACCCCCATGCTTCACAGTAGGTATGGTGTTCTTTGGATGCAACTCAGCATTCTTTGTCCTACAAACATGACGAGTTGAGTTTTTACCAAAAAGTTATTTTTTGGTTTCAACTGACCATATGACATTCTCCCAATCTTCTTCTGGATCATCCAAATGCTCTCTAGCAAACTTCAGATGGGCCTGGACATGTACTAGCTTAAGCAGGGGGACACGTCTGGCACTGCAGGATTTGAGTCCCTGGCGGCGTAGTGTGTTACTGATGGTAGGCTTGGTTACTTTGGTCCCAGCTCTCTGCATGTCATTCACTAGGTCCCCCCATGTGGTTCTGGGATTTTTGCTCACCGTTCTTGTGATAATTTTTACCCCACAGGGTGAGATCTTGCGTGGAGCCCCAGATCATGGGAGATTATCAGTGGTCTTGTATGTCTTCCATTTCCTAATATTTGCTCCCACAGTTGATTTATTCAAACCAAGCTGCTTACCTATTGCAGATTCAGTCTTCCCAGCCTGGTGCAGGTCTACAATTTTGTTTCTGGTGTCCTTTGACAGCTCTTTGGTCTTGGCCATAGTGGAGTTTGGAGTGTGACTGTTTGAGGTTGTGGACAAATGTATTTTATACTGATAACAAGTTCAAACAGGTGCCATTAATACAGGTAACGAGGGGAGGACAGAGGAGCCTCTTAAAGAAGAAGTTACAGGTCTGTGAGAGCCAGAAATCTTGCTTGTTTGTAGGTGACCAAATACCTATTTTCCACCATAATTTGCAAATAAATTCATTAAAAAATCCTACAATGTGATTTCTGGATTTTTTTTTCTCATTTTGTCTGTCATAGTTGAAGTGTACCTATGATGAAAATTACAGGCCTCTCATCTTTTTACGTGGGAGAACGTGCACAATTGGTGGCTGACTAAATACGTTTTTGCCCCACTGTAACTGAGGAAGAGAGCCTGCCTTTTCATGGTTGTTTGTTCAAAAGGACTGTAAAGTTGCCAAATGTAAGGGACTCCCCTGGTATTTGCAGAAATCCATTCAGGTGTATTTTGTAGCTTTTGGCGAATGATTTCTAATTATCTAAAGTCACGCTGTTGCAACTGCCTGTAAACACACAGTCCAGATCGAAGTGAATTATCCCAGGCCTGTGGCAAATGGCTTGTTTGCATAAAGGCCTACTATAGCCTACTATGGTACACAGGTAATGCGTAGACTACGGTGCTGGACCAGAGAGATGTTTTTATTAGGTTTTATTTACTGCAGTGGCTATTCATTGTCCAAAAGCAAGGCTGTTTCCCCACTCTATATTGCTATAGAATTTTCACAAATGTCTTAGTATAGGTAATTCCCAAACATTGTAAGAATTTATGAAAACATGATAATGACCATATCTAAGTGCTCCCTTGTCAGAAAATATATATTTATATATTTTTTTTAAGTGTCATTATTCTTGGTGTGTATATGAACCGATTTTAATAAGATTAAGTTGATAAAATAATGTCAGTTCCACTTTAATTACCCTAAAGCCACCTGGCCCATGGATATAATTGAGGGGACTTCGGGTTATGAGTCAACCCCTGCAAGTGTGTGTGGGGTAGGGGTCTGTGTAAGGGTCCTGGGGAGGAAAAAAAAATCTCATAAGAGGCTAATTATTGCATTCATTATGCCCATAGGAGACAGAGAAAAAAACGTGAAATGGGGAAAATGATATTTGCCAGAAATACTGGTATGGCATGAGCCATCCAAATTATACATGTCGTGTGTGTTTAGTGGCCGTTAGTGACAGCCTGGAGCGAGTTCAGGAATGTGCGACATCGTGTCAAAGCCCAACCCCAGGCCTGCCACAGTCCCTCAAATGACTGTCCACCTCATTTGAGCTGCGAGGGACGATGCAATGCACCATGCCAAAGATGAACATCGTATCACAAACAAGAACAAATAGTTCACCGCATTCCCTCCCTCATTTTCTGTGCCACGAGTTACCTGCAAAAACAGGTAATGGTGACTAAACTGGTTCTTGATAAGAGTCATATCACATTCCATGAGGGTGAAAATCTGTCAATTCTCGCGCCACGTATTATAACGTTTTGAGTGTGCCTGGGAATGTATTGTCAGCATGTTATAAGCATGTTATAACTACATCCATATGAAAACATGAGCTGACGAAAGTTAGGCTGGCAAGTAAATAACTTAGGTAACTAGCCAATCGTCAAATAACTAACGTTATGGTCTAGCTAGCCAGTTCTCTAACTTAAGGTTACCGCTAACGTTAGCTAGCTGAGTAGCTCTCCAAATTAACAGGAGCATTGTTACATAGCGACATGCTTAATACGTTAGCTAGTTGAGCGATACTTTGCCAACTTCCCAAAGCAAATAGTAAGCTAACTAAATTAGCTAAATAGTTTGCTAGCAGCCAAAACAAGCAACATCGTTCATCAGAAAATGTAACTCATTCAAACCAGTGTTGACCAACTCCGCTGTCTGGAGACGTCTGGACCCTCGCTAGCTGGCTGGCTAACGTCAGCTAGCTTGCTAATGTTGGCCGGACAGTGTCGTGACGTTAGCTAGCAGGCTGACTTGGTAGCTACTCCAAGTCAAAACAAGTCTATTTTCGAGCCTATGCTGGCTAGCTAGATACCCACAGCCATCGTCGAAGTGCCTGTTCGGGTTTATTATAAACATTTCCATATATTCTACTGCGCGAGTCTCGATCCCCACTCACCGGCCCGAGTTGTGTCTGTGAGGTCGTGGTTGGCGACGCTCCTCGGGAACTCCTTCAGTTTCCTGCCGCTGAGGTTGAGACAACCAGTTGCCGAGGCTTCGTCTAATGCCCTGTCCAGAGACCGATTCCAAGACGCAGGACCCGGTGCCCCTACTCCATTACCGGGAGACCCGACCACTCCAGAATTGCCGACCGCAAAAGTCGGTCCGGTGTTCTCCGCAGACAGCAACACCGAAGCCGCCATTACACACCTAGCTAACTCCCACCGATTCTCCCTACTCTGCAGCCGCTAGGTTGATAATACGCAAGCGCAGAATGTGAGGGCAGACTGAAGCGTCGTAGAGGGAGAGGCTAGTTTGGGAATTGGCCATGCGCAGTGATAATACAAATGTAAGCTCTCCCCATCCCATCCATACTTTCAAAGTAATGATATATGAATGACATCATCTACCCTTGGTGTGACGTTCCTGACTGATTTGGATTTTACTCTCACAATCATCTTGTGTGAATGTTACTTTGAACTTTGTCACTGTCACTAGGCTATCATTAGGCATTTCATAGCCTAAAAAATATGTCTATTGAGTGGTTCTCAATAGGGGGCCCAAAGGAGTTGTTTACAGGGGTCCCTGAAAAAGCAGAGATGAAACAGAAGAACCATAATATAAATCTAACTAAGTAGTGGGCCTCAGAAAGGAAACGTTTGAGAACCCCAGCAATAGTACTTAGGTCATGACCTATAATGATACTATAGCCCAACAATGCAAGTGTATCTGACCAACCATTGGTCTGCCTAACCACTAATGAAAACAGCTAGATTGGTTGAAACTTTTATAATCCAAAAGGTAACAAGGTCAAATCACATTCAAGAGCAAAACAAACAAACAAAACATAAAAACATCCTCCACTGAACTGTCCACTATCCCACCACAGCACTAATTAATTGTATTGCAACAATACAGAGTTCACTCAACAGGTATCAGTCAGTGCTCAAATGATCAATGAGAATAACCACAATAAGACAATGTTTACAAAGTTAATAAAAAACAAGGCAACAGTAAACATGTTGTCCCCCACGAATGATGCAGAGCCCCCGTTGGGCCACTCAGTGTAATTTTGTAAATGATGGATCTCTATGACAAGACGTTTAGTCAACATCGTTTAGTCAAAATCAGGCCAGTGGTGTCTGAGATATTTCGTAGGTGGGCTAGAATCATCCCTGAGTATGTTAGCCAAAATTTCATCACTCTGTGCCCTTGCTTGTGCCCATGCGCCACCATGTGGTCGATATGAATCTTGTTGAGTCTTGACAGTGTTTGCAACATGTGCACCAAATTTTGTTACAATATGAATATCCTTGACTGATTTATATGCATTGATGTGCCAGACCATGTGAATTATTATTGGTCAACAGTAAACATGTTGACCCCCACGAATGATGTTGTTTTAGGTACAAGTCTGGAAAATATTGTGTTTTGAGAGACCTTTGTCCATAGATGCTTTCAGAAAGTTTTCATTCATTCATATCCCTTTGACTTGTTCCACATTTTGTTGTGTTTTACCACCTGGATTCAAAATGGATGAAATATTTTTTTTCTCACCCATTTACATACAATACCCCATAATGAGAAAGTGAAAACATGCTTTTCGACATTTTTGCAAATGTATTGAAATACAGAAATATCTCATTTACATAAGTAGTCACATGTGTTGTTGATCATTGCTAGACAACCATTTTCAGGAGTTGCCATAGATTTTCCAGTAGATTTGTCAAAACTGTAACTCGGCCACTCCGGAACATTCACTGTCTTCTTGGTAAGCAACTCCAGTGTATTATTTATTCGATTAGATTTGGCCTTGTGTTTTAGGTTATTTTCCTGCTGAAAGGTGAATTCTTCCCAAAGTGTCTGGTGGAAAGCAGATTGAACCAGATTTTCCTCTAGGATTTTGCCTGTGCTTAGCTCCATTACGTTACATTTTTATCCTGAAAAACTCCCCAGTCCTTAATGATTACAAGCATACCCCATAACACGATGCAGCCACTACTATGCTTTAAAATATGGAGATTGGCACAGAGTAATGTGTTGTATTGAATTTGCCACAACAATAACAGTTTCTATTCAGGGGGAAGAAAGTGAATTGCTTGGCCACATTCTTTTCAGTATAACTTTAGTGCCTTGTTGCAAAAAGGATGCATGTTTTGGAACATTTTTATTATGTACATGCTTCCTTCTTTTCACTGTCAATTAGCTTAGTATTTTGGAGGAACTACAATTTTCTTATCCATCCTCAGTTTCCTCCCATCACAGCCATTAAACTCTGTAACTGTTTTAAAGTCACCATTGACCTCATCGTGAAATCCCTGAGCGGTTTCCTTCCTCTCGGTCAACTGAGTTAGGAAGGACGCCTTTATCTTTGTAGTTACTGGGTGTATTGGGAAAGGGAAAAGGCATACCTAGTCAGTTGCACAACTGAATGCATTCAACCGAAATGTGTCTTCTGCATTTAACCCAACCCCTCTGAATTAGAGAGGTGCGGGGGGCTGCCTTAATCGACGTCCACGTCACCGGTGCCCATGGAACAGTTGTTGTTGTGGATTAACTGCCTTGCTCAAGGGCAGAATGGCAAAATTCTAACCAGTGACCTTTCCTTTACTGGCCTGATGCTCTTAACCACTAGGCTTCACCATACAAAGTGTAATTAATAACTTGCCCATGTTTTTATTTGTATTATTTTATTTCACCAGGTAGGCTAGTTGAGAACAAGTTCTCATTTACAACTGCGACCTGGCCAAGATAAAGCATAGCAGTGTGAACAGACAACAACACGGAGTTACACATGGAGTAAACAATAAACAAGTCAATAACACAGTAGAAAAATAAAAAAATAGTCTATATACATTGTGTGCAAAAGGCATGAGGAGGTAGGTGAATAATTACAATTTAGCAGATTAACACTGGAGTGAAATGATCAAATGGTCATGTGCAGGTAGAGATACTGGTGTGCAAAAGAGCAGAAAAGTAAATAAATAAAAACAGTATGGGGATGAGGTAGGTAAATTGGGTGGGCTATTTACCGATGGACTATGTACAGCTGCAGCGATCGGTTAGCTGCCCAGATAGCAGATGTTTGAAGTTGGTGAGGGAGATAAAAGTCTCCAACTTCAGCGATTTTTGCAATTCGTTCCAGTCACAGGCAGCAGAGAACTGGAAGGAAAGGCGGCCAAATTAGGTGTTGGCTTTAGGGATGGTCAGTGAGATACACCTGTTGGAGCGCGTGCTACGGGTGGGTGTTGCCATCGTGACTAGTGAACTGAGATAAGGCGGAGCTTTACCTAGCATGGACTTGTAGATGACCTGGAGCCAGTGGGTCTGGCGACGAATATGTAGCGAGGACCAGCCGACTAGAGCATACAGGTCGCAGTGGTGGGTGGTATAAGGTGCTTTAGTAACAAAACGGATGGCACTGTGATAAACTGCATTCAGTTTGCTGAGTAGAGTATTGGAAGCTGTTTTGTAGATGACATCGCCAAAGTCGAGGATCGGTAGGATAGTCAGTTTTACTAGGGTAAGTTTGGCGGCGTGAGTGAAGGAGGCTTTGTTGCAGAATAGAAAGCCGACTCTCGATTTGATTTTAGATTGGAGATGTTTGATATGAGTCTGGAAGGAGAGTTTACTGTCTAGCCAGACACCTAGGTACTTTTAGATGTCCACATATTCTAGGTCGGCACCATCCAGGGTGGTGATGCTAGTCGGGCGTGCGGGTGCAGGCAGCGAACGGTTGAAAAGCATGCATTTGGTTTTACTAGCGTTTAAGAGCAGTTGGAGGCCACGGAAGGAGTGTTGTATGGCATTGAAGCTCGTTTGGAGGTTAGATAGCACAGTGTCCAAGGAAGGGCCAGAAGTATACAGAATGGTGTCGTCTGCATAGAGATGGATCAGGGAATCGCCCGCAGCAAGAGCAACATCATTGATATATACAGAGAAAAGAGTCGGCCCGAGAATTGAACCCTGTGGCACCCCCATAGAGACTGCCAGAGGACCGGACAACATGCCCTCCGATTTGACACACTGAACTCTGTCTGCAAAGTAGTTGGTGAACCAGGCAAGGCAGTCATTAGAAAAACCGAGGCTACTGTTCTAAAGGATATCAAAGTCTTTTTTTTGTGGTTGCACTTCAGTTTGAAATTCATTGCTCAGCTGAGGGACCTTACAGATAATTGTATGTGTGGGGTACAGAAATGAGGTAGTCATTCAAAAATATGTTAAACACTATTACACCACAGAGTCCATGCAACTCATTATGTGACTTGCTAAGCAAATGTTTACTCCTGAATTTATTTAGGCTTGCCATTAAAAAGGGGTTGAATACCTACTAACTAAAGACACTTCAGCTTTTAATTTTTTTTGTTAACATTTCAAAAAACATAATTCCACTTTTACATTATGGGGTATTGTGTGTAGGCCATTGACAAAAAAAATCAAAGGTGAATAAATGTTCAATTCAGCCTGTAACACAACAAAATGTGGAAAAAGTCACGGGGTGTGAAAACTTTCGTGCAGATCGGACATTCGGTGCTGGAAGAGTACCGTCACAGACAGAACAGTTGTAAAAATCTTTGGTAGCGTTTTAAGTGTTTTTCACAAAATTCAAAATGGCGGAAAATTCATCATGGCGAACCTTATTGGTCCCTGGTCTTTGGAACATTGGTCCCTTACCTCACAAGGAACACATCTACCAAATTTAATGACTTTAGGTCAAACGGGGTTAGGCCCTTGACCTGTCAAATTAAGCATTTTCAATCTCTTGTTATAGCGCCACCATCTGGCCAATCAGTCTAATTTTGTAAATGACCTCAATGAACACGGATTCTAGTTACGGGTTGGTTGTTTAGGAACAAAACTGATGCATCCTGTGTTTAAGGTGGCAGTGACAAAAAGAGAAACGGATAATTTACCTGTTTACACAATGGAGTTGAAGGCCATACTCTTGGCTGCAGATTGGGTGGAGGAGGTGAGGCCAGACAGAGTAGTCACCTGCCCCAACTCCTGTACAGCAGTGATGAGCTTAAATATATTTTTGACAGGATGAATTGTATGTGGTTTTTCAGTGCTTATATAGGGTGAGACAGTATTTGTGATGTTCCTCTGGGTACCAGCTCATGTGGGAGTAGAAGGGAAGGAGGAGGTGAATGGTATCACCAAGCAGGCTCTTAAACATCCTATTGTTAAGATGGAATTGTCAATCAGTAAAGGAGAAGTCAAGGGGTTGATAAAAACAGTGGTTAAAACAAATGGCAAGAGTTGTTGTGGAAAAGGGAGGGAAAGGGAAGATACCTGTTTAAGATTCAGGAAAATGTTGGGTCAGGGAGGTCATCAGGCCGAGAGAGAAGTGTAATCACACGGCTGAGACTGGGACCCAGAACGCTCAATAGTACATTGAAATTGGCGAAGAAACATCCGACTGGGAGGGTGTTCATTGTCAGGAGGAGATGGAGACAATGGAACACGTTTTTCGATATGTTTCGATCTTGTCTTATCGCTGACACTCCCCAACGGGCTCGGGAGGCGAAGGTTGAGTCATGCTTCCTCCGAAACATGACCCGCCAAACCACGCTTCTTAACATCCGCCTGGTTAACCCGGAAGCCAGCCACACTAATCTGTCGGAGGAAACAAGGTTCACCTGACAACCGAGGTCAGCCTGCAGGCGCCCGGCCACCAAAAGGAGTCGCTACAGCACAATGAGCCAAGTAAAGCCCCCCAGCCAAACCCTCCCCTAACTCGCTCTACACTGGGCCAATTTTGTGCCGCCCTATGGGATTCCCAGTCACGGCCAGTTGTAATACAGCACGGGATCGAACCCGGGTCTGTAGTGACACCTCTTGCACTGCGATGCAGTGCCTTAGAACACTGTGCCATTCGGGAGACCAGTGGAAAATGTTCTATTTCAGTGCCAGAAATATGGGAAGGAAAGAGAGCTATTCTCTTCGATCATAATCACAGTCGTGTTTATTCCCCCCCAAGCAGACACATCGACGGCCCTGAAAGAACTTAATTTGACTCTATGTAAACTGAAAACCACATATCCTGAGGCTGCATTTATTGTAGCTGGAGATTTTAACAAGGCTAATCTGAAAACAAGGCTCCCTATATTCTATCAGCATATCGATTGCGCGACCCGGGCTGGCAAAACACTAAATCATTGTTATTCTAACTTCTGCGACGCATATAAGGCCCTCCCCCACCCTCCTTTCGGAAAAGCTGACCATGACTCCATTTTGTTGCTCCCAGGCTATAGACAGAAACTAAAAACAGGAAGCACCCGCGCTCAGCTCTGTTCAACGCTGGTTCTACCAATCGGATTCCACGCTTCAAGATTGCTTCGATCACGTGGACTGGGATATGTTCTGCATAAGGTCGAACAACAACATTGATGAATACGCTGATTCGATGAGCAAGTTTATTAGCAAGTGCATCGGTGATGTTGTACCCACACCATCTATTAAAACGTTCCCCAACCAGAAACCATCGATTGATGGTAGCATTCGCGCAAAACTGAAAGCGCGAACCACTGCTTTTAATCAGGGCAAGGTGACTGATAGAATAATTTATATGTTTAAGGTAGTGACTAAGATATTCCAACCCGAACCTGTATAACTGTGTGAAATGTGTTAGAATCATAAGAATATAATCTGATGATGTGTGTAGCTTGGTAAGAATTATAACTAGGGCATTGTATTCTTTTGTAGCTATGCAAGCGGGGTGCAACTGTGAGACGAGATAACTATGTATGGGGGTGGTGGGAAAATACTGCCTTTCTAAGCAGGGAGAAGCTTATGATAAGAAATTGTGTGTGTGTGTATAAAAAGACTTGCTCTACACTAGGGGGGCAGAGCGCTCTCTGAATAAAGATCTGATCCTTTGTATGCTGGGAATATGTCTGTTTCTTACAACTGGAGCTTTACAACCTCCAGTATACAGATAGAGTTATAAAATAGTTAATTTAGAACATTGAGATAGAAATTCTCGTGACAGTGACCGGAAGCATGACCGAATACAAACAGTGTAGCTATTCCCTCCGCAAGGTAATCAAACAAGCTAAGCGTCAATATAGAGACAAAGTAGAGTAGCAATTCAACGGCTCAGACATGAGAGGTATGTGGCAGGGTCTACAGTCAATCACGGACTACAATAGAAAAACCAGCCCCGCCGCGGACCACGATGTCTTGCTCCCAGACAGGCTAAACAACTTCTTTGCTCGCTTTGAGGACAATACAGTGCCACTGACACGGCCCGCTACCTGCGTGCTCTCCTTCACTGCAGCCAACGTGAGTAAAACATTTAAACATGTTAACCCTCGCAATGCTGCAGGCCCAGACGGCATCCCCAGCCGCGTCCTCAGAGCATGCGCAGACCAGCTGACTGGTGTGTTTATGGACATATTCAATCAATCCTTATCCCAGTCTGCTGTTCCCATATGCTTCAAGAGGGCCACCATTGTTCCTGTTCCCAAGAAAGAATAAGGTAAATGAGCAAATTGACCCGCCCCGTTTCACTCACTTCCGTCATCATGAAGTGCTTTGAGAGACTAGTCAAGGACCATATCAACTCCACCCTACCTGACACCCTAGACCCACTCCAATTTGCTTACCGCCCCAATAGGTCCACAGACGACGCAATCGCAATCACACTGCACACTGCCCTAACCCATCTGGACAAGAGGAATACCTATGTAAGAATGCTGCTGATCGACTACAGCTCAGCATTTAACACCATAGTACCCTCCAAACTCGTCATTAAGCTCGAGACCCTGGGTCTCGACCCCGCCCTGTGCAACTGGGTCCTGGACTTCCTGATGGGCCGCCCCCGGGTGGTGAGGGTAGGTAACAACATCTCCACCCCGCTGATCCTCAACACTGGGGCTCCACAAGGGTGCGTTCTCAGCCCTCTCCTGTACTCCCTGTTTACCCACGACTGCGTGGCCACGCACACCTCCAACTCAATCATCAAGTTTGCAGATGACACTACAGTGGTAGGCTTGAATACCAACAACGACGAGACGGCCTACAGGGAGGAGGTGAGGGCCCTCGGAGTGTGGTGTCAGGAAAATAACCTCACACTCAACGTCAACAAAACTAAGGAGATGATTGTGGACTTCAGGAAACAGCAGAGGGATAACCCCCCTATCCACATCGACGGGACAGTATTGGAGAGGGTGGAAAGTTTTAAATTCCTCGGCTTACACATCACGGACAAACTGAAATGGTCCACCTACACAGACAGCGTGGTGAAGAAGGCGCAGCAGCGCCTCTTCAACCTCAGGGGGCTGAAGAAATGTGGCTATTCAACAAAAACACTCACAAACTTTTACAGATGCACAATCGAGAGCATCCTGTAGGGCTGTATCACCGCCTGGTATGGCAACTGCTCTGCCCATAACCGCAAAGGCTCTCCAGAGGGTAGTGAGGTCTGCACAACGCATCACCGGGGGCAAACTACCTGCCCTCCAGGACACCTACACCATCCGATGTCAGAGGAAGGCCAAAAAGATCATCAAGGACAACAACCACCCGAGCCACTCCCTGTTCACCCCGCTATCATCCAGAAGGCGATGTCAGTACGGGTGCATTAAAGCGGGGACCGAGAGACTGAAAAACAGCTTCAATCTCAAGGCCATCAGACTGTTAAACAGCCATCACTAACATTGAATGGCTGATGCCAACATACTGACTCAACTCTAGCCACTTTAATAATTGAAAAATTGATGTAATAAATGTATCACTAGCCACTTTAAACAATGCCACTTTATATAATGTTTACATACCCTACATTACTCATCTCATATTGTCACGACTTCTGCCGAAGTCGATGTCCCTCCTTGTTCGGGGGCGCTCGGCGGTTGACGTCACCAGTCTTCTAGCCATCATTGATCCATTTTTCATTTTCCATTGGTTTTGTCTTGTCTTCCTACACACCTGGTTTCAATCCCATGTTATATATGTGTATGTGTATGTGTATCCCATGTTACCTGTTATATATTTAACCCTCTGTTTCCCCTCATGTCTCTGTCAGACATTGTTTGTTGTTCAGATTTCGTGTTGTTTGTATTGGTGTGCGACGGGTCCTCGTACCCACTTTGTTTTATATTATTATTAGTTTTGGAGTTATGTTTTGTTTAAAGTCATTAAATAACTCCATTCCACTAAGTTTGATTCTCCTGCGCCTGACTTCCCTGCCACCTATACACACAACTCTGACACATATGTATATACTGTACTCTATACCATCTACTGCATCTTGCCATATTTATGTAATAAATGTATCACTAGCCACCTTAAACAATGCCACTTTATATAATATTTACATACCCTACATTACTCATCTCATATGTATATACTGTACTCTATACCATCTACTGCATCCTACCTATGCCGTTCGGCTATCACTCATTCATATATTTTTATGTACATATTCTTATTCATTCCTTTACACTTGTGTGTGTATAAGGTAGTTGTTGTGAAATTGTTAGGTTAGATTACTTGTTAGATATTACTACTGCATTGTCGGAACTAGAAGCACAAGCATTTCGCTACACTCGCATTAACATCTGCTAATCATGTGTATGTGACAAATAACATTTAATTTTATTTGTTATAAAATTTGAGGAGTAATGGGGTTGAAGAGCCGAGATTAATTAAGTGAACTGCTTGGGAAATCTTCAGGGGATGTAGTATTTAATTATGTATTTTGTTTCCTTAGGGAGACGAGACAATTGGGTAGGATTTAGACCTTCCGTCTCTGATCCAACCACCACCATGAAAAAATCCACAGAAGAAAAAAAAACTACCTATAGGCAACTATGGGGTAATCAGACGGTGTTGGCTTTGATTGTTGATAACATATTTTGTGGTGCATTTGCAGCGGTTCATAGATGTGAGCACCTGTGTGATGAGAGCAAAAGGATCGTAGGGAAAAGTTAAAGGTGCAAGGAGACGTTTAAAAAAAAGGGGGGGGGGTTAGGAAAAGTTATGGATGCAGAGTTTTCTATGTATGAGATGACAAGGGTGATGGAGGGATGCAGGTGGACTGCTCTTGGAGAAAATAGGGTGTGTTATGTGATGCTTAAGCATGCACCGAACAGTGTGTTGGAAGCAGTGTTAGGGTTGTATAATTAGGTGTGGAGGACTGGGGTGATACCTGCTGGGTGGAAACATGCAGTGTTGCCGTTTGTACACAAACAGGTAAAGATCCCGATGGCCGGGCAGTCATAGGCCTATCGCGTTGACATCCAATATGTGTAAGTTGATGGAATAGATGATAGTGAGTAGGATGATGTACTGTATATCTTGGAAGTTAGGGGTTTGTTGAGCGTAGCACAGAGTGGGTTCAGTAGAGGGAGGTCTGCCATGGATGACCTTGTGACAGTTAGTACAGAGATGGCCAAGGCCCTGACGATAAAAGAGGTGATGAGTGTTGTGTATTTGGACATTGAGAAAGCTTACGATACCATGTGGAGGGATAGGTAGTTGAGCATTGGGGGATGTCTGTATAACTGGATCATGGACTTCCTGTTTGATCGGGTCATGCGGGTGAGGGTGGGGTCAGAATTGTCAATGAGGTTTGAAGTGGACAATGATACTCCTCAGGGAAGTATGGTTAGTCTGGTGTTGTACACCCTGATGATAGATTATATATATAAAAAGGTGGGACAGGGGGTGAGTGTGATCTTGTATGCTGATGATGGGGCTGTATGGAAGAGAGGTGGGAATGTGATATATGTGATGAGGAAGATTCAAGAAGCTGTGGAAGATTGGTCGCTAACGTAAGGTTTTAGGATGTCTGTGGCCAAGTCCTGCTTGGTATTTTCTAGGAGGAAGGTTAAAGGTGGGAATGGCTCAGCCTGTCTCCTGTCTTAGCCTCCAATATTTATGCTGCAGTAGTTTATGTGTCAGGGGGGTAGGATCAGTCTGTTACAGTGGGGCAAAAAAGTATTTAGTCAGCCACCAATTGTGCAAGTTCTCCCACTTAAAAAGATGAGAGAGGCCTGTAATTTTCATCATAGGTACACTTCAACTATGACAGACAAAATGAGAAAAAAAATCCAGAAAATCACATTGTAGGATTTTAATGAATTTATTTGCAAATTATGGTGGAAAATAAGTATTTGGTCACCTACAAACAAGCAAGATTTCTGGCTCTCTCAGACCTGTAACTTCTTCTTTAAGAGGCTCCTCTGTCCTCAACTCGTTACCTGTATTAATGGCACCTGTTTGAACTTGTTATCAGTATAAAAGACACCTGTCCACAACCTCAAACAGTCACACTCCAAACTCCACTATGGCCAAGACCAAAGATCTGTCAAAGGACACCAGGAACAAAATTGTAGACCTGCACCAGGCTGGGAAGACTGAATCTGCAATAGGTAAGCAGCTTGGTTTGAAGAAATCAACTGTGGGAGCAATTATTAGGTAATGGAAGACATACAAGACCACTGATAATCTCCCATGATCTGGGGCTCCACGCAAGATCTCACCCCGTGGGGTCAAAATGATCACAAGAACGGTGAGCAAAAATCCCAGAACCACACGGGGGGACCTAGTGAATGACCTGCAGAGAGCTGGGACCATATTAACAAAGCCTACCATCAGTAACACACTACGCCGCCAGGGACTCAAATCCTGCAGTGCCAGACGTGTCCCCCTGCTTAAGCCAGTACATGTCCAGGCCCGTCTGAAGTTTGCTAGAGAGCATTTGGATGATCCAGAAGAAGATTGGGAGAATGTCATATGGTCAGATGAAACCAAAATATAACTTTTTGGTAAAAACTCAACTTGTCATGTTTGGAGGACAAAGAATGCTGAGTTGCATCCAAAGAACACCATACCTACTGTGAAGCATGGGGGTGGAAACATCATGCTTTGGGGCTGTTTTTCTGCAAAGGGACCAGGACATTTCAAGGTCCTGGAGTGGCCTAGCCAGTCTCCAGATCTCAACCCCATAGAAAATCTTTGGAGGGAGTTGAAAGTCCGTGTTGCCCAGCAACAGCCCCAAAACATCACTGCTCTAGAGGAGATCTGCATGGAGGAATGGGCCAAAATACCAGCAACAGTGTGTGAAAACCTTGTGAAGACTTACAGAAAACGTTTGACCTCTGTTTTAAATACCCTTTGTTGGCAATGACAAAGTATTGAGATAAACTTTTGTTATTGACCAAATACTTATTTTCCATCATAATTTGCAAATAAATTCATTAAAAATCCTACAATGTGATTTTCTGGATTTCTTTTGTAATTTTGTCTGTCATAGTTGAAGTGTACCTATGATGAAAATTACAGGCCTCTCTCATCTTTTTAAGTGGGAGAACCTGCACAATTGGTGGCTGACTAAATTCTTTTTTGCCCCACTGTATATCCGGTGTCCCGTGTGAATTTAAGTATGCTCTCTCTAATTCTCTCTCTCTTTCTCTCTTTCTCACTTTCTTTCTCTCTCTCGGAGGACCTGAGCCCTCGGACCATGCCTCAGGACTACTTGGCCTGATGACTCCTTGCTGTCCCCAGTCCACCTGGCCATGCTGCTGCTCCAGTTTCAACTGTTCTGCCTGCTGCTATGGAACACTGACCTGTTCATCGGACTTGCTACTTGTCCCAGACCTGTTCTTTCCAACTCTCTAGAGACTGCAGAAGTGGTAGAGATACTCTGAACGATCGGTTATGAAAAGCCGACTGAAATTTATTCCTGAGGTGCTGACCTGTTGCACCCTTGACAACCACTGTGATTATTATTATTTGACCCTGCTGGTCATCTATGAACATTTGAACATCTTGGCCATGTTCTGTTATAATCTCCACCTGGCACATCCAGAAGAGGACTGGCCACCCCTCATAGCATGGTTCCTCTCTAGGTTTCTTCATAGGTTCTGGCCTTTCTAGGGAGTTTTTCCTAGCCACCGTGCTTCTACACCTGCATTGCTTGCTGTTTGGGGTTTTAGGCTGGGTTTCTGTACAGCACTTTGTGACATCAGCTGATGTAAGAAGGGCTTTATAAATACATTATATTGATATAGGTATGGTGTCTGAGTTTAAGTATTTAGATATGTGGTTTGATGAGAGTCTTACATGGAAGTGTAGGAAGGTGCTGAACCTCAGTGGCAGAATATGATTGGGGCATTGATCAGGTCATTTTAAGGATTATGGGTGCTTTGTATATGAATCGACAGCCAAAACGGTACTACAGCGCCTCGATAGGATACAGTCAAGGGCCCTGAGATTGTGTGTGGGTGCCTTCAGGACGACACCTGTTGAGGCATTGCAGGTGGATAGTGGGGAACTGCCACTGAGAATAAGGTGGGACAAACTTGGATTAGCGTACTTGGCGAGGTTAAAAGGGAGTTCAAAAGGACATCCTGCGAGGAGTGGGTAAGCAGAGGGCGTACGGGTGAACAATTGAGCAGAAAGTTGTAGAATATGGACTGGGGGAGAGCGAGATAGGGCTGGCAATTGCATTGGGGAACGTTCCTCCATGGCTGTTTCCGAAACCAAGTGTAGATGTGGAAATGATTGAAGGTAGGAGAGAATGGGGTGAGGACATGAGACGGGGCATGGAGAGATACATAGATAATCGTTTTTATTCATTTTTTAAGGACATACAGTGCCTTGCGAAAGTATTCGGCCCCCTTGAACTTTGCGACCTTTTGCCACATTTCAGGCTTCAAACATAAAGATATAAAACTGTATTGTTTTGTGAAGAATCAACAACAAGTGGGACACAATCATGAAGTGGAACGACATTTATTGGATATTTCAAACTTTTTTAACAAATCAAAAACTGAAAAATTGGGTGTGCAAAATGATTCAGCCCCTTTACTTTCAGTGCAGCAAACTCTCTCCAGAAGTTCAGTGAGGATCTCTGAATGATCCAATGTTGACCTAAATGACTAATGAGGATAAATACAATCCACCTGTGTGTAATCAAGTCTCCGTATAAATGCACCTGCACTGTGATAGTCTCAGAGGTCCGTTAAAAGCGCAGAGAGCATCATGAAGAACAAGGAACACACCAGGCAGGTCCGAGATACTGTTGTGAAGAAGTTTAAAGCCGGATTTGGATACAAAAAGATTTCCCAAGCTTGAAACATCCCAAGGAGCACTGTGCAAGTGATAATATTGAAATGGAAGGAGTATCAGACCACTGCAAATCTACCGAGACCTGGCCGTCCCTCTAAACTTTCAGCTCATACAAGGAGAAGACTGATCAGAGATGCAGCCAAGAGGCCCATGATCACTCTGGATGAACTGCAGAGATCTACAGCTGAGGTGGGAGACTCTGTCCATAGGACAACAATCAGTCGTATATTGCACAAATCTGGGCTTTATGGAAGAGTGGCAAGAAGAAAGCAATTTCTTAAAGATATCCATAAAAAGTGTCGGTTAAAGTTTGCCACAAGCCACCTGGGAGACACACCAAACGTGGAAGAAGGTGCTCTGGTCAGATGAAACCAAAATTGCACTTTTTGGCAACAATGCAAAATGTTATGTTTGGCGTAAAAGCAACACACCATCCCCACTGTCAAACATGGTGGTGGCAGCATCATGGTTTGGGCCTGCTTTTCTTCAGCAGGGACAGGGAAGATGGTTAAAATTGATGGGAAGATGGATGGAGCCAAATACAGGACCATTCTGGAAGAAAACCTGATGGAGTCTGCAAAAGACCTGAGACTGGGACGGAGATTTGTCTTCCAACAAGACAATGATCCAAAACATAAAGCAAAATCTACAATGGAATGGTTCAAAAATAAACATATCCAGGTGTTAGAATGGCCAAGTCAAAGTCCAGACCTGAATCCAATCGAGAATCTGTGGAAAGAACTGAAAACTGCTGTTCACAAATGCTCTCCATCCAACCTCACTGAGCTCGAGCTGTTTTGCAAGGAGGAATGGGAAAATATTTCAGTCTCTCGATGTGCAAAACTGATAGAGACATACCCCAAGCGACTTACAGCTGTAATCGCAGCAAAAGGTGGCGCTACAAAGTATTAACTAAATAATTTTGCACGGCCAATTTTTCAGTTTTTGATTTGTTAAAAAAGTTTGAAATATCCAATAAATGTCGTTCCACTTCATGATTGTGTCCCACTTGTTGTTGATTCTTCACAAAAAAATACAGTTTTATATCTTTATGTTTGAAGCCTGAAATGTGGCAGAAGGTCGCAAAGTTCAAGGGGGCCGAATAATTTCGCAAGGCACTGTATTTGGACTCTCATCAGGGTGCTTGTGTCTCCTACTAACACCCTGGCACTACCCGTAGCTCCCGTTCTCCTCAGTCAGAGAAAACACTGAGAGAAAGCTATGTGTTGCAGATTACTCCTTTGTAGAAGTCCATAATGTGAAATAAATAAAACATCCCAAGGTTAATGCCATGGATATTGTTATAAGGGAGTGTGAGACTATTGAAACATGTAACTTTCAGAGTTTTATTGTTGTTATTAATATAGTTTACAGAGTGCTAAAAGTGCTGCTGTTGCTAGCTAGCATGCCTTTCTGTGATGCAGACGGTTAGCTGAGCGGCCGACTGGTGCTGGCGTTGCATTATGGGAGATGTAGTTTGGTCCTCTACGGTCTGAATGGAATAGAGGCGATTTCACGTTGTAACTTGTTTATGTTGCAGTGTTTTTGTACATGAGTTGTTGTATTTTGGTACTGTCAACACTGAAAGCACCTAGCAATGTATTGGGGATGTGAGACAGGATATGTGTTTTACCTTTCTTCATGCTCCTGTGTAGAACAAGTTGTCAGATGGTACATTGGAGACTGATGTGTTCCTGTCCTGTCTTTTCACAATACTATGGCAGATCAACATAAAAGCCTAAAAGACAGCCGTGGTGTCGCTTTTCATTTCTTGGTTCTCATGTGCTACATAAGAGACCCGCTACAATTGCACAGGTCTTATTTTCAAGATCTGGACATTAATAATAAACATGTGCAAATGTGAGCAGCATTTTGTATTCCAAGTTGTATTAGTTAAGGAGCGTAAACAAAGTACAAACTTTTTTTAAACATTCAGATTTCCATAGTTCCTTCGTCATGTGACCTGGTGACTTCAAACAAGGTTCGGAATGTCCACTGACTACCCTTCTATATTGCACACCCTTTAGTTTGTCCATTTTTCATCTCACAAGATTTAAAAATATTTTTTCAAAATGTAGAATTTCAATAGCTCCTTGGTCATGTGATCTAGTGACTTCCAACAAGGTTCAGAATGTCCACTCAGTGGGCCTACACATTGCACACCCTTTAGTTCACATATGTCAGAGTCAAGGCCCGCGGGCCACATCCGGCCCGCAAGAAGGTTTTTTACGGCCCCTGGGATGATCTTGATTTATTATTAGAACCGGCCCGCAGCAAGCCGGCAGCCCGCAGATCTTTTACACGCACCAATACTACATTTCCCACAATGCAAAGGTGACGCACCGAGCAGTAGGCTGCTTCATTTCAATATTTATTGGCACAGCAGTCGTCAGCATCACAGTAAAATTAACTTTCAGATACCCATCAAAAATGGCAAAACGGAAGGTGGATACTGAGAACCGGGGGTTTCAAACAAGGTGGGAGTCGGAGTATATGTTCACGAAGGTAGCTGGAAAACCTGTGTGTCTTCTGTGTGGAGAAAGTGTGGCGGTACTGAAAGAGTATAATCTGAGACGACATTATGAAACGAAACACGCGGACAAAAACAAGAATATGGACATGGAACAAAGGCTACAAAAGGCCAGTTTTATTTTGGCAGAAGAGATCGCTAAATCAGCCCGGCCATTTACGGAGGGGGATTTCATCAAAAACTGCATGATTAAAGTTTGTGACGAAGTTTGCCCAGAAAAAAGGCAACTCTTTTTAAATGTGAGTCTGAGCAGAAACACCATTGCCGAGAGAGTAGACCAGTTGTCCATCAATCTAAAAGAGCAGCTTGTGAAAAAGGGAAAAGATTTTATTGCATATTCCTTGGCTGTGGATGAGAGCACCGACATTTCTGACATTGCCCAGTTGTCAATTTTCATCCGCGGAGTGGACTCCAACCTAAGCGTGACAGAGGAGTTTTTGGCTTTACGTCCTATGCATGGCACAACTACGGGGCATGATTTGTATGAAGAGGTGTCAAGATGTGTAAATGAGATGGAGCTGCCTTGGGAAAAACTCGTGGGTTTGACAACCGACGGAGCACCTGCGATGTGTGGACACAGGAGCGGACTGGTGGCGAAGATACGGGAAAAGATGCAAGAGGAAAACGCGACAGGTGAGCTGACAGCTTATCATTGTATCATACACCAGGAAGCGTTGTGCGGTAAAGCCTTGAAAATGGAGCATGTAATGAGCATCATCACGCGCACAGTTAACTTTATCAGAGCCAAAGGTTTGAATCACCGCCAGTTCAAGGCATTTCTGACGGAGTTAGAAACGGAGCATGGTGATTTGCCTTATCACACAGAGGTGCGATGGCTAAGCCAGGGAAAGGTGCTTCAAAGATGTTTCGAGCTTCGTGAGGAGATTTGTCTGTTCTTGGACAGCAAAGGGAAAGACACAACACAACTCCGAGACGAAATGTTTCTGTGTGAAATGGCTTTTCTGTGTGACATTACGAGTCATCTGAATGCAATAAACTTGCAGCTGCAGGGTCGGGATCGTGTCATCTCTGATATGTACAGTACAGTGAAGGCATTTAAAACCAAACTGACTCTGTGGGAGACGCAGATGCGGAAAGAAAATTTGAGCCACTTTCCCAGCTGCCAGACCATGAAAGAGAAGCTCTCTACCAGTGCGTTCCCGAGCACACAGTTGGCTGATAAAATAGGTATGCTTGCCGCTGACTTTCGACGCCGATTTGCTGACTTTGAAGCACAAAAAAGCAGGTTGGAACTGCTCGGTAACCCATTTGCTGTTGACGTGGAAAGCTCACCACCAAACCTCCAAATGGAGTTGATTGACCTCCAATGCAATGATGCACTGAGGGCAAAATATGCGGCAGTGGGTGCTGCGGAGTTCGCCCGTTTCCTCCCCGGCACAATGCCCCAGCTGCGCATCCAGGCTGCTCAAACGTTGTCTATGTTTGGCAGCACATACCTGTGTGAACAACTGTTTTCTTTGATGAACCTGAACAAAACATCACACAGAAGTCGACTTACTGCTGAACACCTCCACTCAATTCTGAGGATTTCTTCAGCTCAGAGCCTTACCCCGAACATTGATGAACTTGTGGAAAAGATGGGACACCACCAAGTATCACCCTCAACCTCAAACAAGTGAACATTACTGTGCAATCACATATTTAGAGTTTTTACTCAGTTCAAGTTTAAAAGTTAAAATTTAATATTTGTTTTCACTGCATGTTACTTCTCCTTAAACAAAGTGTTGTTTTTGATTAATAGATTTTTGCACTTTATTTTTTTGTATTTCAATCCAATTATATTTTAAAAATATTTCAGTTGAGTGGATGATAGAAAATTGCTATTATTGTTTTTTCTTTGAAGTAAATTTAGCCCACTTTTGCTAAAATAGAAAATATAGTCTACTGATGGTGCCTTGAATACCGGTTTCTTTCATTTAATGTTCATGTTATGGGGATATTTATATAAAGGAAATTTGTCTTTTGTGTCTGTTGAAAATTAAAGATTACTGACAGAGCCATAAGAAAATATTGCTTTATTTATCTGATCATATTGTAATATATTTGTTAGGTTTTCAGTAGGTTCAATTAGGTTCACTAGACTATATGCGTCATTTAAAAATTTTTCAATGAACATTCGAACAGTCCGGCCCTCGTCTTGTAGCTGATTTTTTTATTTGGCCCTCCGTCCATTTGACTTTGACACCCCTGCTTTAGTTTGTCCATTTTCATCTCACATGGTTTTACATTAATTTTTCAAAATGTAGAATTTCAATAGCTCCTTGGTCATGTGACCTACTGACATCAAACAAGGTTCAGAATGTCCACTGACTATACCTTCATATTGCACACTCTGATGTTTGTCTACTTTCATCTCATGCTATTAGACTTAAATATGTAAGCTTTGCAGGCCTTCATTTTACATGGGTGTTTAAAAAATATATATATTTCACACGGACACTGAAAAGATCCACAAATGGCTGTTTGTGGAATGGATCAAGGACAGGAGAGGTGTTCGAACAGAGGTGCTTAAAGGAAGGCGCACAGGTAGGCCTCATGAAAAACAATGTTTCATATGCTCTTTTTAATCACAGTAATAAGCAGTGATTTGTCAGTCACAGTGAGCTTGATAACGTGGAAGAATCCTTTTCATAGCATCACTTTCATATACTGTACATTAAGACAAATCTACGTTGAGTATTAGAACCCAGTTTACATAACCTGATCTTGACTTGATATTTGAGTGCATTCACAACAAGCCACCTGCAGACAATTTACAAAATGCAATATTGTATTTGAGGGTTCGTTTTTCTGATGAAAATAGTTAATTGATGCATGGCCTACTGTTTCTAACTGGGAAAATAAATTCCTATGTCTTTTGTGAGCAAAATCCTTTTTCCAAAATTGATTTAGGTACATTTTTGTGAAGAGGTATGAGGGTTGTGATTTGAATGATTTAATAGTAAAATAATTTAAGGGATCAATACATTTCTATATTGCTTCCCCAGTATCTGCATGAACCATCAGGCCAAGTGTTTTTGGTTGACCCTGCTGGACAGAAGGAGAGAGAGGAATCGGAACACGCTGCATTCAAATTCAGGTCTTAGTTATTCCATTGTACTGGATCTAATACATATTAGCATTTTACATACATTCATAAGTGTAATACTTTGTTATGACATACTGTGAAAAACTCTTGGCTGCTGGCTCTGTCACTTTCAGACATGCGCAGAGCAGACTTGAACCACAGGGGTTCTCTGTAAAGAGAGAGGAACCCAAAAGGCACAGACACACCCCTTGACTTTCAATTGGCACCATTGACCTGTATGTATTCTCTCCTGATTGGCTCTGTGGTGCACAGTCTGGCAGTCTGACTAAAGTGCCAGAGGTATGAGGAGAGACATCCTCCTTTGTATTTATGGGAAAAAATATTTCCTAACACTTTGGATCCTATTCTTGGACAGTTAGAAGACACAATGCATCAATGCAAACATGTTTTTATTACTAATTACTGTCCATGAGTAACCTTAACCTTGTCTATGGGTGTTTGGGCCAATAAAGTGCCAACTCAATTCTACCACTGACCAGTCTCTCATGCCCCTATGAACAGGGACACAGGGCAATAGTTTTTAATCTAAACTAGCCCTTTTCTACTGGAGTACACTAACCCCTAATTGGGGCTCTTTTCTTGACACACAGTAACAGTTTACCAGATAAGAAGTCAGGAAGATCAAAAAGTAGATTGTTGTAAGGGTGTATTACATCCTGTGCTGGCCCCATTGTCATATCCATTCTGGATTCTGAATGGTAAAATCATAGCTGAAAAATGCCTCTATGTATGTCTATACATTTTCCGCCAAGACAGAACTGCCAAAGGGGGTGGAGTTGCAATCTACTGCAGAGACAGCCTGCAGAGTTCTGTCATGCTATCCAGGTCTGTGCCCAAACAGTTCGAGCTTCTACTTTTAAAAATCCACCTTTCCAGAAATAAGTCTCTCAATGTGGCCACTTGTTACAGACCCCCCTCAGCCTCCAGCTGTGCCCTGGACACCATATGTGAATTAATTTCCCCCCATTTATCTTCAGAGTTTGTACTGTTAGGTGACCTAAACTGGGATATGCTTAACACCCTGGCCGTCCAACAATCTAAGCTTGATGCCCTCAATCTCACACAAATTATCATGGAACCTACCAGGTACAACCCCAACTCCGTAAACACAGGGCACCCTCATAGATATCATCCTAACCAACCTGCCCTCCAAATACACCTCTGCTGTCTTCAACCAGGATCTCAGCGATCACTGCCTCATTGCCTGCGCCCGTAATGGGTCTGCAGTCAAACGACCACCCCTCATCACCGTCAAATGCTCCCTAAAACACTTCAGCGAGCAGGCCTTTCTAATCGACCTGGCCCAGGTATCCTGGAAGGATATTGACCTCATTCAGTCAGTAGAGGATGCCTGGTTATTCTTTTAAAGTGCTTTCCTCTCCATCTTAAATAAGCATGCCCCATTCAAAAATGTAGAACCAGGAACAGATATAGCCCTTGGTTCACTCCAGACCTGACTGCCCTTGACCAGCACAAAAAACATCCTGTGGCGTACTGCATTAGCATCGAATAGCCCCTGCGATATGCAACTTTTCAGGGAAGTTTAGGATCCAATATACACAGGCAGTTAGGAAAGCTAAGGCTAGCTTTTTCAAGCAGAAATGTGCATCCTGTAGCACAAGCTCCAAAAAGTTCTGGGACACTGTAATGTCCATGGAGAATAAGAGCAACTCCTCCCAGCTACCCACTGCACTGAGGGTAGGAAGCACTCTCACCACCGATAAATCTACGATTATCGAGAATTTCAATAAGCATTTTTCTACGGCTGGCCTTGCTTTCCACCTGGCTACCCCTACCCCGGTCAAGAGCTCTGCACCCCCCATGGCAACTTGTCCAAGCCTCCCCCATTTCTCCTTCACCCAAATCCAGATAGCTGATGTTCTGAAAGAGCTGCAAAATCTGGACCCCTACAAATCAGTTGGGCTAGACAATCAGGACCCTGTCAATCTCTGTCAATCATCACATTCTTATCGGCAGACTCAACAGCCTTGGTTTCTCAAATGACTGCCTCGCCTGGTTCACCAACTACTTCTCAGATAGAGTTCAGTGTGTCAAATGGGAGTGCCTGTTGTCCGGACCTCTGCCAGTCTCTATGGGGGTGCCACAGGGTTCAATTCTCGTGCCGATTCTTTTCTCTGTATACATCAATGATGTCGCCCTTGCTGCTAGTGATTCTCTGATCCACCTCTACGCAGATGACACAATTCTGTATACTTCTGGCCCTTCTTTGGACACTGTGTTAACTAAACTCCAGAAGAGCTTCAATGCCATACAACTCTCCTTCCGTGGCCTCCAACTGCTCTGAAATGCAAGTAAAACTAAATACATGCTCTTCAATCGATCGCTGCCCGCATCTGCCCACCTACCTAGCAACACTACTCTGGATGGTTCTGACTTAGAATATGTGGACAACTACAAATACCTAGGTGTCTGGTTAGACTGTAAACTCTGCTTCCAGACTCATCATAAGCACCTCCAATTCAAAATGAAATCTAGAATTGGCTTCCTATTTCGCATCAAAGCATCCTTCACTCATGCTACCAAGCATACCCTCGTAAAACTGACCATCCTACCGATCCTCGACTTCGGCGATGTCATTTACAAAATAGCCTCCAACACTCTACTCAGCAAATTGTATGCAGTCTATCACAGTGCCATCTGTTTCGTCACCAAAGCCCCATATACTACCCACCACTGCGACCTGTATGCTCTCGTTGGCTGGCCCTCGCTTCATATTCGTCGCCAAATCCACTGGCCCCAGGTCATCTATAAGTCCTTGCTAGGTAAAGCCCTGCCTTATCGCAGCTCACTGGTCACCATAGCAGCACCCACCCATAGCACGCGCTCCAACAGGTATATTTCACTGGTCACCTCCAAAGCCAATTCCTCCTTTGGCTGCGTTTCCTTCCAGTTCTCTGCTGCCAATGAATGGAACGAATTGCAAAAATCACTGAAGCTGGAGACTCATATCTCCCTCACTATCTTTAAGCATCAGCTATCAGAGCAGCTCACAGATCATTGCATCTGTACGTAGCTCATCTGTAAATAGCCCATCCAAGTACCTCATCCCCATATTGTTATTTATATGTTTTTGCTTCTTTGCACCACAGTATCTCTACTTGTACATTCATCTTCTGCACATCTCACTCCAGTGTTTATTTGCGAAATTGTAATTATTTTGCCACTACGGCCTATTTATTGCCTTACCTCCCGAATTTTACTTAATTTGCACACACTGTGTATAGACTTTTGCATTGTGTTATTGCATGTAGGTTTGTTTATTCCATATGTAACTCTGTGTTGTTTGTGTCACACTGCTTTGCTTTATCTTGGCCAGGTCGCAGTTGTAAATGAGAACTTGTTCTCAACTGGCTTACCTGGTTGAATAAAGGTGAAATAAAACATTTTTAAAATACTGTATGTGGGAATGTCTTATGTCCATCCTACATGTAGTGTTGGTACATGGAATATTCCTCAACTGCATATATCATAAATTGCTATAGCAAATAGAAGTATTATGTTCAACAGCTGACATTTTCAGATATTATTTTGACAAACACACTTTGGTGCTTACAATTCATTCTCTATTGTCATGGACTTGGTGAGCACTGTCATCTGTGATCTTTGTGATATGACTTTCCTTAAGCACGTACTGATGAAACTGTCACTTAATATTTTTTTCTTAAAGTCTACAAACTCTCTACATTTTTTCACTATGTGATAGGGTTGGATATGCTACTTTTATTATTGTCCTGTAAATGGTTCAGTGCCTATAATTTAGGCTGTGTGTAGAATGGGGCATAAAGGAAATTACCTATACTAATAAATTCCTATTAGATTACAGTTATTACGGTAAACAGCATACAAGTTTGGCTTGTTTATACATTTGCCTATAACTAATCAGAATTCCATTATTTTTACATAAAAAAGACAATACTTAAAAATGAGAAGATCCTGCCAATGAAAAGACGACTGGGCGGATATAAAGGGGAAAGGAGGGGAAATAACTCACACCATGCAGCAGGACACCTTCAGCTGTGGAGTCTTTGTAATGCAGGTTTGATAGTTAGATTTTCAATAATTAATTTTTAGCTGTTATGTGACAATTAGGTCAAAAACTCTATTTTATTTTTTGGTGTAGATGACCAAGGAAGTTTTACAGATCTTCCCCAACATCCCCTCCCAAATTGATATGGAAGCTTCAAATACACATGGAGCAACTGCGAAAAGAAATGGCTGAGTATATACTAAAAATGTCTGGTATGTAATGACATTTAATTCAAAGTAAATGTAAATTCTTTATTTTTTATGTAGTTGTGTGGGAGAGCCATATGTTCAGTTCATGCCTATGATTTCAGAGTTCAACAAAGCCAACAACTGCTTCATGTGTGCCCCTGATGAAGAACCTGGATGTGGCCCAAAGACTGACTGGGTTTGTAACTTTATTTAACATGTTTATAATCTTTTGACAACAGTGACGGCATGTAAGACAATTTATGATATCATACAATGGATGGCTAATTCGTCATACTGCATTGATATTTGATATTATTTATAACGTGTTATAACTTTGTTTTGTTTTAGATTGAATGTTTTGCATGCCAACGGTGGTTCCATGTGCTGTGCCTAGGAATGAAGACAAAAGAGTTCAACAGAATAAAGAACAAAAACTGGAAGTGCAGTCTTTGTTGTTGAAAATGTATGCTATACCCCATCCACACTGAAGAGCCTCTGAAATGTACCTCAACCAGGGATAAAGAGAAAGTTAACACTGTAAAATGTTTTGTACTTAATTGAAGTTAAGTGTCTGTTGACATGTTGGAAAAGATTAAAGGTCTAAAATTTCTGTTTAATTTGTCAAGATTACCTTTTTATTCATTGATTTACTGGCCACCATTACTATGGTTACATGTTCAGTATATGTATTGACCAGCAAACCCACTGCAGCCTACCTCACTAGCTCACTCTCCAACCCTGCTTTGGACAATTAATAGCATGACTCTCGTACTTTGCCCTTTTCCTTTATGGTTAATATTAACGACAAAAGGAGATATTATCTGTCTCTCTCCTATTGTGTACCACTGTTAAATACTGTGGTGGGGGGGAAAATAAGTACTTAGAACTACCAATTATTGTACATAAATATTAAAGAGAAGGGGAAACACAACACTGGACTGAACCCCCTAATTGTCAAACTAATATTAATGTACAACAATATAGAAGATACATGACTAGAGGCTATGCAATATGGGTGTATATCCACTGTATGCTTCTTAGGTGTGCAATTGTCATGACCAAGGAGCTATTGCAAATTTGAAACTATGAAAAATTTAACTTACGCCGCGTGATTTTACAGTACACAAATAAGAGTATGCAATATAGAAGGGTTGTCAGCGGACATTAGGTCACATGACCAAGGAGCTATTGAAATTTTACATTTTGAAAAATTCATGTAAAATTATGTGAGATGAAAATAGACAAACTAAAGGGTGTGCAATGTGTAGCGCCACTGAGTGGACATTCTGAACCTTGTTTGAAGTCACCAGGTCACATGACCAAGGAGCTATTGAAATTCTACATTTTGAAAAATTCCTTTAAAATCTTGTGACATGAAAATGGACAAACTAAAGGGTGTGCAATGTGTGTCTATGCCATCAGGTTAGCTACAACCAGTTTTGAGTGTTAGGAGTAATGGTTAAACAGCTATTGAAATTTGAAAAATTTGATTTGTCACTATGTTGACGGTCCCTAAGTGCTGTTGGTGGAAGTAAGGAAAACTACAGGCGAATATCCAACATGAAACTGTATTTACCTGGGTTGAGAACGGGGCAATAGGATCTAGCTAGCTCGTGCTTGTTCTGCCAACTATGACTAATTTGTTTCCATTCGAAACGACGGGCTGTGATCTATATTAGTTAAGTTATAATGAACGTTGATGTCATTACATGAGAGGTTGATGGAACCAAACACAAATTAGAGGTGAAGGGAACAAACACAAATTAGAGGTGGAGGGAGGTAAAGCTGAGATCATAAAATCGCATTAAATACTACAATACCCATAATGCATAGTTTGCGGACATGCCTTGACGCACATTGTGTGCACATGCGCTGTTCTTGTGGAAGAGCCGGTGTATCATGGCGACATACGTGGATATTCTGAAGAGCGAGTTTCCCGAAATTGACACCGAAGTGTTCGAATATATCACGGGTAAGAGACTGTAAATTAATGGAGATGGTGTGTGGATCCCGTACACATTAAAATGCCACGGGCTTGATGAGTTGCGGACGGCTTCTTTGCCACGCGAAGTAACGTTAGCTAGCATAGCCGTCCCACACAGCATTGAGGCACAGTCAAGGGGGAGACTATCTAACGTTAGCCTACACGTAGCATGCCGGTAGTTAGCTAATAATCGGCCTATTTGAACCACTAACCAGATGAGCTAGGCTAGCCAATTTATTGCCTTAAATTAATAGCCAACAAAATGTGTACGTTTACCGGCATGCAATAATAATAATTAAATGGACTTAGTAATATTGAGATTTTCACGGTCCCAAAGTCGCAAAACAAAACGGGAGTTAAAACAACCTCAGCCTAAACAAGGTGAGGGGTGGACTCAGGGAAATGAAAGCGTAAGATGATCAGTGTATGGGGAGGTTGGGGGTTTGGATATGAACTCGGACTGCGTTTCAAACTCAAAGTAGACAGCCCTAAACCCTCAGCCCTTGGGGGTATCCCCTCGGCCATATGTCGTCGGTCCAAATGATTAGCCAAGCAAGGGAAATATGCAAAGTAAGCCACTCAGCCCTCGTTTTTAATGGAGTTTGCGAGTGTACAATTATGTTCACTTCAGGGCCTGAAACGCCCCATAATTCAATTCGCGATGATTGTACATCCGCTAAGAAAATTATGCCAAAACATAAAACCTCAACATGTAGTCAACATACAAGTGTAAGTAAAAACTAATGTAAATAAGTTAGAAATTGTGCAACTAATGCACAAAAGACTCATAAAAGTAATGTTTGGTTAGCTTTTGGAAATTGTAGAAATAAAAGTTTTTCCTTCTTCAGAAGTAACTAGGCAGGCTAACGTTAGTTAGCTAATTAATTTGCTAGCTATCATACAGTAGGCATATTAATAATTATATTGTTAATATAATTAGACATGCAATCATAATTGACTGTAGCGCATATAAAGCTCACACAAGCTACCGGTGGCTGAGAACACAATCATCGCGGGATTAACAGTGACAAATGTCCGGGCAAGGGCGGTCCATTTAAAAATAATTTATTCCCCCCTCGCCCTACAAGTGAATACTCGTCATACTTAAACACTTAAGACACACCCTATCCCCCCTCAACCCTCAAATTTGGTGGACACTACTGATAAAGTATCATGACGTCAGACGAGTATACACTTACACTTCCAAACTTTCGAGTGGTGTCTCCCAGTGGCGCAGCGGTCTAATGCACTGGATCTCAATGCCGTTCCTGGTTCGATCCCGGGCTGTGTCTCGGCCACGATCGAGATTCCAATAGGGCGTTAAATTGGCCCAGCGTCATGCAGAGGCCGTCATTATAAAATAAGAATTTGTCCTTAACTGACTTGCCTAGTTAAAAAATAAAGGTTGAAATAAAAATAAATATGCCCCTATCTCCGTGAACTAATTTAGACTAAAAGCCAATTCATCCAAAAATCTGGTCGCTGGCTCCAAATGGCAGTTATGACAATTGCGGCGCCTCCGGAGTCATGCAGAGGCCCCTCATCAATCTACACACGATACCCCATAATGACAAAGTAAAAACAGAAATATCACATTTACATAAGTATTCAGACCCTTAACCCAGCGCATTGTTGAAGCACCTTTGGCAGCGATTACAGCTTCTATTCTTCTTGGGTATGAAGCTACAAGCTTTGCACACCTGTATTTGGGGAGTTTCTCCCATTCTTCTCTGCAGATCCTCAAGCTTGGTCAGGTTGGATGGGGAGTGTCGCTGCACAGCTATTTTCAGGTCTCTCCAGAGATGTTCGATCGGGTTGAAGTCCGGGCTCTGAAAAACATCCCCACGGCATGATGCTGCAACCAGTACGCTTCACCATAGGGACGGTGCTTGGTTTCCTCCAGATGTGATGTTGGCATTCAGGCCATAGAGTTTAATCTTGGTTTCATCAGACCAGAGAAACCTGTTTCTTGCCTTTTGGCAAACTCCAAGTGGGCTGTCATGTGTCTTTTACTGTTGAGTGGCTTCCGTCTGGCCACTCTACCATAAACACCTAATTGGTAGTGCTGCAGAGATGGTTGTCTTTCTGGAAGGTTCTCCCATCTCCGCAGAGGAACTCTAGAGCTCTGTCAGAGTGACCATTGGGTTCTTTGTCACCTCCCTGACCAAGGCCCTTCTCCCCAATTTGTTCAGGCTGGCCAGGCGGCCAGCTCTAAGAAGAGTCTTGGTGGTTCCAAATGTCTTCCATTTAAGAATGATGGAGGCCATTGTGTTCTTGGGGACCTTAAATGCTGCAGATTTTTTTTGGTGCCCTTCCCCATATCTGTGCCTCGACACAATCCAGTCTCGGAGCTCTACGTACAATTCCTTCGACCTCATGGCTTAGTTTTTGCTCTAACTTTCACGTCAACTGTGGGATCTTATATAGACACGTGTGTGCCTTTCCAAATAATCAATAGAATTTACCACAGGTGGACTTCAATAAAGTTGTAGAAACATCTCAAGGATGATCAATGGAAACAGGTTGCACCTGAGCTCAATTAGTCTCATAGCAAAGGGTCTGAATACTTATGTAAAAAAGGTATTTCAGATTTGTGTTTTTAATGAATTTGAACAAATTTCTAAACCTCTTTTTGCAGTGGTTTTGTGTGTAGATTGAGGAATTTAATTTAAGTCTAACGTATCTGAATACTTTCCGAATGCTCTGTGTATGTGGACACCCCTTCAAAGTGGTGTATTTGGCTATTTCAGCCACACCCGTTGCTGACAGGTGTATAAAATTGAGCACACAGCCATGCAATCTCCATAGACAAACATTGGCAGTAGAATGGCTTTACTGACAAGCTCGGTGACTTTCAACGTGGCACCTTCAAAGGATACCACCTTTCCAATAAGTAATTTCATCAAATTTCTAATCTGCTAGAGCTGCCCCAGTAAACTGTAAGTGCTGTTATTGTTAAGTGGAAATGTCTAGAAGCAACAACGGCTCATCCAAGAAGTGATAGGCCACACGCTTATAGAATGGGACCACCTAGTTGTCCTCAGTTGCAACACTCACTAGTTCTAAACTGTCCAAACTGCTTCTGGAAGCAACATCGTCACAAGAACTGTTCTTCGGGAGCAATGGCCGAGTAGCTGCACACAAGCCTAAGATCACCATGCACAATGCCAAGTGTCGGCATTTGTGGTGTAAAGTTCGATTGGACTTTGGAACAGTGGAAATGAGTTTTCTGGAGTGATGAATCACGCTTCACCATCTGGCAGTTCACTGGACACATCTGGGATTGGCGGATGCCAGGAGAACACTTGTCCGAATACATAGTGCCAACTGTAAAGTTTGGTGGAGGACGAATAATGGTCAGGGGCTTATTTTCATGGTTTGAGCTAGGCCCCTTAGTTCCAATGACGGGACTTTGTGGCAAACGGAAAGCCTTCCCAGAACATTGCAGGCTGTTATATCAGCAAACAGTGGACTAACTCCATATTAATGGAATGAGATATTCGACGAGCAGGTGTCCAAATACTTTTGGTCATGTAGTCTGTCTTTTTTTTGTTGCATTGGCTGCGTCTCAATTCACTGCATCTGCCTATTTCGCAGAGCTAGAGTGGTGTTTGTCAGACCATGAAACATCATTAAAATCAGTATTCTCACAAAATCGTCTGGAGCGTCTTGGAACTCATCTGAAGTCGGTACAGCCGATCTGCCAACTTCTGTCTGGAGCGTCCGTATAGTTTGGATTACACACTAATATGACCGTTCTGTGCAAAAGTGAGACTCTCACAAACATGTACATGTCGGTTGTTTTGCTCATCTCAAAGTCCCCGGTACCAGTTTTAAAAAAGGGATAAGGGACTGTTTAGTGCCAAAAATAAGGAGTTAAATACATATAACAAAAATATAGATATTTTTGATACTATAAGGGGTTTTAAAATTCCAAATGAAATATCAAAAATAACCTTAGTATGACCATAAAACAATTCTATATTGCTTAGTAGAACCCCCCCAGGCATAGACTCTTCATGGTTAAAGGGTAACTACACCCAAAACGTCTCCTAATGTGGTTTAAAGGGATTATTCAGGATTTTGGCAGTAAGGCCCTTTATTAGGGCCCTATGAACTCCTTTTTCCCCCCGAAATAACCTTTTTTTCTGTGATTTACGCACATTTGATCATCAGATAGTGTGTCTAATGTGAATGAATAAAACAGCAAACATTGAATAAGATATAACAGCAAATGTGTAATGATGCAATACATTGCACTATTCTTTTTATCAAGGCAAGTGCTTCAATACAGAGTTCTACTAAGTGTTTCATTATAAATGAAAAAAAGTAATGCAAGATTCTAGGAAACAACGCCGCAAGAAATAGGCAAAACCAAGAGTTACACTTGTGTAACTTGCATTCATTGTTTTTTGTAATATAAAGTGCTTCACATAAGTGTTTCATTTACAACGAAAAAAAAGATTCATGCAAGAATCTAGGAAATAATGCAGCAATAGGCAAACTCTATGGGACTAACTTATGAGCTCCTATGTCTGTCCATTTCCATCTATCACAGACATCTCTATTGAAGTACATGATTGTCAGCCGCTTTGTGTTGAGCTCGGTGAGAGCCTCGCTTGTCTGTGAGTAGAGTCTTGTATTTGCTGAAACTCCTCTCACAGTCGACTGAGCTGACTGTAGGGCACTTCAACTTCTGCAGCTGTTGGGAATCTTGCACTCAAGCCCCTCCAGTAATCGGCAAGCTCCAAAGCAGATGAGGTCTCCCTGGACACAGTGCTGATAGGCAATCCATTCTTCACTGAGCTCTGTTGAAGGGCTTGTCATGGGTTTCAGTTGTGTGTAGACTTCAATCTGCTTTTCCATGGCTGGAGCCTGCCTAGGATCGAACACCCTAGCCAGCCTGTAGACCTCTCTGGCTGGATGTATGTCCCAGTGCTTTGACAACTTTGAAGGCCAAGTGGAATGCATCATGGAGATGGTCAAGCACCTCCCTCCTCTCTCCAATCCCCATCTTTCTCAATAGCTCATCTGTCTTGGCTCCATACCCACATGTTTTTTCCGTTCCATTCACTAGGTAAGAGCCCAGATCCTCCATGACATTGTAAGCAGACACTGCTGTGGGACGGTGGGTTCCTTACAGGATTGACAGAGCTGGCTTCAGTTTGGAGCAGCCGTCCGAGAGGAAGGTTATCTTAACAGTGAGGGCCTGCACCTTCTCTGTTTCCAGCTGGCTGAGGATGTTTGTGACTGCCTGGGATGATGACTTTTCTGCCAACAAAAACTCTACAAATGAACATGCTCTGAATGGTACTTCACTGCCTCAAACCAGCTATTCCATCTGGAGGTCACTGCTTCAGGAGGAGCCTTGGCCTGCACAAACTCCTTCATAATGAGGAAGCTCACCTATCTTCTCTTTCTGGCAGGCTTCTTGAAGGAGACAGATCTCATCCATGTCACAAGAGATGCAACTTCAGAGAAGTATTTGTAGCGCTGCCAGGTCTCACCCACCAGATTGATGACATGGCAGAGACAGGTTACATGGACACTATTGGACATCACTCCTTTCAGAACCTCCTTGTATGTCTTCAGGCAGTAGGAGACATTATCTGTGACCACTTCCCAGACATCATTCAGGTTCAGATCGTTGCTGTGGAGGGAGGCTAGTGTTGCTTTGGAAAACATTGAGTAGTTGCATCTGTCCATGAAAATGACATCTGCCAGAAAGTACTGGTTTTCAACACCTGCAATGAAAGATAAGGAACAACTTTATGTTTTAACCTAAAATAATATTGTGACTAAATAAGTGTTATTTAAATTAAGTGTTAACACAATATAGATACAGTGATAGTTAGCTAGATAGAGAGGCAGACTGCTGCTGACATTATGCATTGCTATATTTCACCACGGTAGCTCGTCGTTTGGAATAACACAATTTGCATGTGGACAATTCACATTGCCGAATGTAAATGTAGGTTATTGCAACTGTATATTAATAGGTTAAGGTTAGGTCATATGTCGGTCAAACATACGGGGCAGGTGAGTTTGATGGAGGCTGCTGTGATTTTCGGGCAACGCTCCTCCCTGTTTGCAATGCTTCACTAGAAATGGCCGTAGCGTTCTTCGCTTTTCTAAGGGGATGTCAGACTCGGCGCACACAGTCACAAAGTCCTGAATAAATGATCGTCTTGAATCTGCTTATGCTCATTACACTGGTAATGGTTGTTTTAACACAGTGCTTTTCCTTGTTCTTCACATGGGCTTTAGACTTTAAGTAGTCCTCTCAAGGATTTTTACGCCTCCAATCATTAGTATGTTGACAATTTGCAAAACAGTTTATCCCTGACTCATTATATTCCTTTGGGTATTGCTCTGCTCTGAATTTAGGGGTTAGGGTCGAATTTTAGTTTTTTTGACGAATAATTAGGCCTACTTGTGATTATTAATACATTTCAGCCAAATTATGGAAAATTCTGCAATATTCCACTATTGATTCCATTTTCATGACCAAATTCCGTGATTCCGTCCTCATTTTCCGCATCACGGAACTCATAGGGCCCTACTTTATCTTCTTCCCCGGAGTCAGAGGAAGTTGTGTCTCAACACCTCAACACCTGTACAGTTAGAAGTAGTTACGCAAGCCAATGGAGGACGTGATATAACCATAGAAACTGCCGCCATGAATTTAACTAACCTGTTTTTGGTGACACCTTTTTCACCGAATTGAGAATGCATCTTAGAAATGCCTTTTTCCAGAAACTGACATTTCTTTTATTTTTATTTATTTTTATTTTTATTTTTTTTGCATGTTTTACCCCTTTTTCTCCCCAATTTCGTAGTATCCAATTGTTGTAGTAGCTACTATCTTGTCTCATCGCTACAACTCCCGTACGGGCTCGGGAGAGACGAAGGTTGAACGTCATGCGTCCTCCGATACACAACCAACCAAGCCGCTGCTTCTTTAACACAGCGCACATCCAACCCGGAAGCCAGCCGCACCAATGCGCCGGAGGAAACACCGTGCACCTGGCCACCTTGGCTAGCGTACACTGCGCCCAGCCCGCCACAGGAGTCGCTGGTGCGCGATGAGACAAGGACACCCCTACCGACCAAGCCCTCCCTAACCCGGGCGACGCTAGGCCAATTGTGCGTCGCCCCACGGACCTCCCGGTCGCGGCCGGTTACGACAGAGCCTGGGCGCGAACCCAGGACTCTGATGGCACAGCTGGCGCTGCAGTACAGTACTTAACCACTGCGCCACCCGGGAGGCCCCAGAAACTGACATTTCTAACATAGTGGAGCAATAAAGTATTTAGTCAGCCACCAATTGTGCAAGTTCTCCCACTTAAAAAGATGAGAGGCCTGTCATTTTCATCATAGACAGACTATGACAGACAAAATGAGAGAAAAAATACAGAAAATCACATTGTAGGATTTTGAATGAATTTATTTGCAAATGTTGGTGGAAATAAGTAGCAATAGGCAAACTTATGAATGAATAGAGCCAACGTGATTCCTTATTCTACATGTCAGAGGGCCACATGATTAGCATTTCTCTATCTGAAGGTTCTAAAAGCTGCGTCCTTCTAAATGCTCCCCTGATTTCTAGCCTGTGGCATTCCTCTGTGATAGGTGTGTTGGACTGTGGAGGGGTGGAGTTTGAGGATGGAGAGGAGGTGTATGATGCGATTGGAGGGCTGTTGCAGGGGTCGTCGGCTGACTGTAAAAACGAGGATGACATTCGGGACATCTGTCAGCAGATGTTCAACACTCTTAAACTGTAAGTGCAACACACACACAACCTTAACACTGATCAAACAAATGTATTTATTAAGCCCTTCTTACATCAGCTGATATCTCAAAGTGCTGTACAGGAACCCAGCATAAAACCCCAAACAGCAAGCAATGCAGGTGTAGAAGCACGGTGGCAAGGAAAAACTCCATAGAAAGGCCAGAACCTAGGAAGAAACCTCGAGAGGAACCATGCTATGAGGGGTGACCAGTCCTCTTCTGGCTGTGCCGGGTGGAGATTGGACCCAGAGACCTCTTTCACAACCAGCATACAACACAAAGACTAATTGTCACACACCAAAAGCTAATATTTTATGTATTTCCGCTTCCTGACTCATCAAAAATATACTTGTCTTTCCCATCAGGAGTAACGGCCATGCCGCTTCAAAGCAAGTGCTGCTCGACGCTCCGGTGCGGTTGTCTCAGATATCTGCAGAGTGTGGTGAGTCCCTTGTCTGCAGGGGGGCTTAGGTATTCCTCTTTGTTAGCTTTACGGTCAATGTTTGATATTAATTTTGGTAGCCTGTAATCTGTTGTAATCTGTTTTTAGCCTTTAAAAATGTTTCCTTATTATTTTTTATTATACATCTTTCCCGTACACTACTGCTCGTACTTCCTATTTTCTCTACCCTTCCTACCCCCTCTCCCATGTCTTTTTAATATCCTCCCTGACTTATTGTTGCGTCTCATTCCACTCCTTCTGTCTTTCTCGCCTCAGTATCTGTCACTAACGATGTCCAAGGGATCTGGATGATGAAGAGGGGCCAGAATACAGTAAAGTATTTTAGAATAATTTTTGTTGCTTTGTAGCTTCTTGTGCATTATGTTTTTTGTCGAAGGTTCAAGTCAGCCCTGTAGCTATTTTATTCTCCTGTCAACTTCATCCACTTTGTCTTCTTCCACACACACACCACCTCAGACTGTGGACGCGAGGAAGCTAGAGAAGGCCGAAGCCAAGCTGAAGCAAAAGCAAGGGAGAAGGAATGAACGGGATTCGCAAAAAACGACTAATCCGCTGTGAGTTTCATATGCTTTTCATCTATACACGAAGACTATGCAAACAGTTTATCATTGGCAATGGTGGAAAAAGTACCAGATGTCATACCGGAGTAGAAGTAAAGATACCGTAATAGAAAATGACTCAAGTAAAAGTCACCCAGTAAAATACTACTTGAGTAAAAGTATTTGGTTTTAAATATGCTTGAGTATCAAAAGTAAAAGTCAATATGTTAAATTATTTTATATTAAGCAAACCAGATGGCACATTCTTTTATTTTTACAGATAGACAGGGATAACACCAACACTCAGACACCATTTACAAATGAATCATTTGTGGTTCGTAAGCCTGCCAGATCAGAGGCGGTAGAGGGATGACCAGGGATGTTCTCTGTTTAGGGAGTCCACCAAATCAGAGGCGGTAGGGATGACCAGGGATGTTCTCTGTTTAGTGAGTCCTCCAGATCAGAGGCGGTAGGGATGACCAGGGATGTTCTCTTGAGAAGTGTGAGTTGGACCATTTTCATGTAACAGGTACTTTTGGATGTCAGGGAAAATGTATGCCGTAAAAAGTACATTATTGTCTTTGGGAATGTAATAAAGTAAAAGTTGTGAAATATATAAAAAGGATAAAGAACAGTAACAACTTCTTCTTAATTAAGAATATTATAACAATATGAAAGAAAATGAAATATATTTTACAAGAACTAGAATCAGAACTTTATGGAATAATCCTTGGGTAGCTTTTCAGAATTCATCAATTTTTTAATTTGTTCGAATGGAAACTGTAAATGACTGTAACAGGAAATACATTTTTTCCCATGACAAAATGTAAAAAGTAATTTTGAACTGAACAAAAATATAAAAGCAATATGTAAAGTGTTGGTTGCATGAGCTGAAATAATTCATCTCAGAAATATTTTCCATACCCACAAAAAGCTTATTTCTTTATGTTGTGTACAAATTTGTTTACATCCCTGTTAGTGAGCATTACACCAAGATAATCAAGAAGCTGATTAAACATGATCATTACACGGGTGCATCTTGTGCCGGGACAATAAAAGGGCTCCCTAAAATGTGCAGTTTTGTCACACAATACAATGCCACAGATGTCTCAAATTTTGAGGGAGTGTGCAATTGGCATGCTGACTGCAGGGATGTCCTCCAGGGCTGTTGCCAGATAATTGAATGTTCATTTTTCTACCATAAGCTGCCTCCAACATCGTTTCAGAGTATTTTACATTATGTCCAACCGGACTCACAACTGCAGACCACGTGTAACCATGCCAGCACACGATCTCTACATCTGGCTTCTTCACCGGCGGGATAGGGTAGGGGTTCTGAGGAGTATTTCTCTCTGTTATAAAGCCCTTTCGTGGGGAAAAATGTATTCTGATTGGTTGGTGCTGGCTCCCCAGTGGGTGGGCCTATGCCCTCCCAGACCCACCCGTGGCTGTGCCCTTGCCCAGTCATGTTAAATCCATAGATCACGGCCTAATTAATTTATTTCAAATTACTGATTTCCTTATCAATTCTAATTCAGTAAAATGTTTGAAATTGTTGCATGTTGTTTTTTTAAATATTTTTGTTCAGTGTAGATAGTTTGGAATACAATGAAACTTAAATTGCAACACAATTTCGATTTGCAATCTTTTGGACATCAGAACAACCTTGAGGGAATCTTATGAGTAAGTAAAGGATGTTCATATGATAGGGAAGATATAGTAAACCTTGCAGAGAGCATATCCAACTGACAACCTATTAGAAAAAAATGTAAATGATTGGAACCAAGATTTAAAAAGAACTGATGTTAGTACAAAATGGAGTGGAAGTTGGAGCATAACTAACTAAATTAATTCAGTATAAACTAATGTATAGAATATATTATACGAGATATAGTTCACATTCTACAGCACAACAGCAGAGTCCTGTCTATAGTAAGACTAATAATAACTCAATAATCCATGCTATCTGGGAATGCTATTAAGTTTGAAAGTTGTGAGCGGAGCTAGAAATATTAGTGTAAATGTACTTTTAATCCATCTGTCTGCATATTTCAAGACATTACATACAGGGGAGGTAGTGAGATGCACAATACTTTTCTCATCACTGAGAAGAAAAAAACAAGGTTACTAAAAATGTAGACGTCAATCAATCCGCCATCATTGACACAGTGGAAAACATCTAAGGATTTCTTATTGAAATATTGAAATAGCCTGAGGAAAAACAAGTTGGTATAATTTAAGGCCAAGTGACACAATAATGCAGGCAATAGGGATGGGGGGGTGAACATGCGGGTCTAGGCAGAAGAGATGTAGTCATTGTATGTGTCTGTAAGTTGTCGTTCGTATGTATACGTTTTTTGTTTTTGTGGAATGTACAAAAAAAATGTATGTTCAATACCAGTCAAGTTTGGACACACCTACTCATTCAAAATATATTTTAGATTCTTCAAAGTAGCCACTCTTTGCCTCTTAGCTTTGCACACTCTTGGCATTTTCTCAACCGGCTTCACCTGGAATGCTTTTCCAACTGTCTTGAAGGAGTTCCAACATATGCTGAGCACTTGTTTGCTGCTTTTTCTTCACTCTACAGTCCAACTCATCCCAAACCATCTCAATTGGTTGAGGTTGGGTGATTGTGGCCATCTGATGCAGCACTCCATTACTCCTTGGTCAGATAGCCCTTACACAGCCTGGAGGTGTGTTGGGTCATTGTCCTGTTAAAAAAACTAATTATAGTCCCACCAAGCGTAAACCAGATGGGATGGCGTATCACTGCAGAATGCTGTGGTAGCCATGCTGGTTGAGTGTGCCTTGAATTCTAAATAAATCACTGACAGTCACCAGCAAAGCCCCCACACCACCACCTCCGTGCCTACACATGTGGAGATCATCCATTCACCTACTCAGTGTCTCGCAAAGACACGCCGGCTGGAACCAGAAATCTCAAATTTGGACTCATATTGTGGAAATGACAAGATTGTTATAATGCTGTTATTGCATCTAAAGGTTGTTTTGTGAAACATAATAAGGGGTTGTTAGAATGCTCATCTGTGTGTGTTCTACTGAGGATGGGCCTCTGGAAGATTTACCATGTCTTTGGGGATTCCGCGTTGCAGAGCATGAGTTAATGCATGAGTTGATGAGGACACGCAGTTGATGTTGAGATGTGTCTGTTACTTGAACACTCTGACGCATTTATTTGGGCTGCAATTTCAAGGGCTGGTAACTCTAATGAACTCTGGGTCTTCCTTTCCTGTGGCGGTCCTCATGAGAGCTGGTTTCATCATAGCGCTTGATGGTTTTTTGAGTCTGCTCTTTCAAAGTTCTTGACATTTTCTGCATTGACTGACCTTCATGTCTTAAAGTAATGATGGACTGTCGTTTCTCTTTGCTTATTTGGGCTGTTTTTGCCATAATATGGACTTGGTCTTTTACCAAATAAGGTCATTTTTTTGTATACCACCCCTACCTTGTCACAACACAACTGATTTGGCTCAAACCAAACCATAGAGAAATCCCGCAAAGTAACTTTTAACAAGGTACACCTGTTAATTGAAATGCATTCCAGGTGATTAACTCGTGAAGCTGGTTGAGAGAATGCCAAGAGTGCAAAGCTGTCATCAAGGAAAAGAGAGGCTACTTTGAAGAATATAAAATGTTTTTATTGGTTTAATATTGTTTTTGTTTCTACATGATTCCACATGTTAGTTCATAGTTTTGATGTCCTCACTATTATTCTACAATGTAGAAAATAGTATAAATAAAAACCCTGGATTGAGTAGGTGTGTCAACTTTTGACTGGTACTATGTATATATATGTGTATATTTATGTATATGTATATATATGTGTATATATATGTATGTGTGTGTATATGTATATATATGTATGTATATATATATGTATGTATATATATATATATATATATATATATATATATATATATATATATATATATATATATATATATATATATATATATATGTATGTATATATGTATATATATATATATATGTGTATATATATGTATATATATGTATATATGTGTATATATATGTGTATATATGTGTATATATATGTGTATATATATATATATGTATATATATATATATATATATATGTGTGTATATATGTATATATATGTGTGTGTGTAAATAAAGTACAGATGACCCCCAAAAAATGGCTTAAGTAGTACTTGAAAGTATGTTTACTTAAGTACTTTACACCACTGATCATTGGTTTGGTATTGCGATAGCAAAATACACTTTTCCATTCACCAATGTGTGATAGTTTGGTAATACTGTCAGACTGATGTTTCACCTCTCTCTCCCTCTTACACCTTCTGTATTTGCTCTCTGTACTTCTATCTCTTTGTGTCCCTCTGTGTCTCTCACTGTCCTTATCCCCTCTCTCTGTTTGTCTCAGGGTACTGGAGGAGGCATCAGCCAGCCAGGCCAGTAGCAAGAAAGACAGTCGTGTCGACTTGTCCGGGAAGAATCGCAGCTACGATATCCGCATCGAGAACTTTGACGTGTCGTTTGGCGAGAGGTGAGGGTTTAACCCTTAGGCTTCGTTCCAAATGGCACTCCATCCCTATTAAGTGCACTTCTTTTGACAAGAGACAAAAGTATAGTAGTGCGCCTTATAGGGAAAAAGGTGCCATTTGGGATGAAACCATACTTACGCTTTCTCCTACTGTATCCAGCACTGGAGCAGGTGATTCATTCTAATTAGCATCATGCAATGTTGTTAGCTGGACACCGTTTCCACCGGTATTTACCTTGCATGTAAAAGGCATTGTTGTGGTTATGGTCGCTACTTTCTGCAAATGACTTAAGAATTCAACACAACTACCTGATATAAAATGGTGAGTAGCAGTGCTTGTTTAAATAAATCACAAACTGAGTAAATCAAGTTATTACTGTGTAATTACAATTTGATGTAATTTCTTAATACCAGAGAGACAAAGAGTAGGCGAGAGACTGAGACACTTCTTAGTCTCTACCATAAAACAATATGCAAGCAACTTGTCTCTCTCTCGCTCTGTATTTCCAGGTCTTTGCTGCAGGGGGCGGAGCTGTCTCTGTCAACAGGTCGCCGCTACGGCCTGATTGGCCGCAACGGCCTGGGGAAGACCACGCTGCTAAAGATGCTGGCGAGCCGCAGCCTGCGTGTCCCTGCCCACATCACAATCCTGCACGTGGAGCAGGAGGTCGCTGGAGACGACACAGGGGCACTTCAGAGCGTGCTGGAGAGCGACACGGTCCGGGAGGGTCTCCTGACAGAGGAACGCCTGCTCAATGCGCGCATAGCCAACGGAACGTACGTCAGTCTTACTTACCCAAATTCTCCCCGAAGTTGGCAATGGAGGGCTCATATTGGAAGGAGTCAATACTGGCAGCCTTGGCAGACTTAAATGTTATTGTTGCAGGAATTTTAGATTTGAAACTGCAACAGTCACTTAACTCGCAGTTTATTCTATTCCATGTTAGTGCTGAAGGAATGGAAACTGTTCGACTGTCGGAGATCTATGCTAAACTGGAGGAAATTGAAGCAGACAAGGCACCTGCCCGGTAAAGAGCCACTCTTAACATGTCTGTATATAATATATCTGTGTTTGTTACATTAGTTAGGGATGCACGATATATCGCTGAACATATCGGAATCGTACGATATTAGCTAAAAATGCCAACATCGGTATTGGCCGATGACTAGTTTAACAGCCATGTTAAAAATCGATGTCAAAGCTACCGTGCGTACCTATATAATGTGGGTACATGACGTAATAACGCCACTTCAAATTTTGCGCTACACAGCCCACAATGCAAAGCAGCAGCTACTTTTCCTGGTGTCGAGCAACATTAAGGCAGTTTATCCAATTTAAAAAACATTACACTACATTCACAGATTTCACAACACACTGTGTGCCCTCAAACCCCTACTCCACCACTACCACATAGCATTCCATACCTAGCCCACAAAATGTCTGCTGTGTGGATTGAGCAGTCAACAAGTCCAGCAGTCATTTGAAAGAGTATGAACAATTCAGCGAGACAACTCAAAGGCGAAATCCATTAATGCCAAGATAATGGAATTCATTGCCCTTGACAATCAACCGTTCTCTGTCGTGGGTGATGTTTGCTTTCGCCGACTAAACGAGCACCGGTGCACACCACCAAGTGTGCTATTTTTCAGATGTCACCCTACCTACAGTAATAGCGTCACTGCTATTAGCTTCACGACATACATACTGTGGAACACTGTTTGAATCTTTGCATGTCAAAAAAGATACAGTAGCATGGTCAGAGCTGTACAACAAAAGTCTGCAAACAAGCACACACTGGCCATGAACGATGTGTTTACAATACCGCGTTGATAATAAGGAATTATTTGTTTGACTGCAACTTCTGGGGCACCAATACATCTAGCCTGTAAACAATGACCAGTAGAAACTGTCATTTTCATTATTCTTAGCAATGATTTAGGAATCCTTGTGAGTAAGTATTAGCTTGGTAGGTACTTGTTGTTCGCCTATTGAAATTGAACTTCAGATCATGAAAATTGCCCAAAGCTAATGTTATAAGCAGCCAGCTAGCTTTGTTGTGAAGCAAGCCACAATAAGGATTGGGCACAAAGTGGAATTTGCGGTTTGCCTTCAAAATAAAAGTGAAATTCAATTAATACAAATAGTAAACTTATGCCAAACTTTTATTTTGAAGGCTAACTGGAAAGTCCACTAGTGTGGCTAATCCTTAATGTGGCTAATTTAACATAGATGGGTCCGACCACCATTAATCAAATAAGAACTGTCTTATAAATGAGGGTTATTTTAGATGACACCTAGCTATATAGTTAGCAAGGTAGCTATAGCTACTGAAACAGATTGTCGTTTTGCAAAGTTTTTGGGGAAGCTATCTTTCTTTTATGACCAGCACTGTAGGTGTGCGAGACAACTTTACCAGTATCATAGCATACGTATCGATGAATCGTTGTGACATATGAAATACGAGTGATAGTGTAATAACTACGTAAAACATGTATGAACGCGTTAAATGTATTATGTGACGTGCAGTCATATTCAGGTCTTGATTGGTCAACAAGCTTATTTTACACGTCATGGCTGGATGTGATACAGCCTGGATCCGAACCAGGTACTGTAGTGACGCCTCTTGCACTGAAATGCAGGGCCTTAGACCGCTGCGTCCATATGTGTGTTAACTATTTAACTGTACTGGAATGCTTAAAATGCCGCAAAAATGTTAAATATTGGTATCAGGTTTTTTTTGTCAATGAAAATATCGGTATCGGTGGGGTGCGTTTTTGTCAAGGAAAATATCGGTATCGGGTGGGTTTGGCTAAGAAAATATCGGTACCGGGTTTTTTTTTGTAAGGAATTTCTCAATTTATAGACCATCAATTCAACAGACAGCCACATTTGTCTTCATTAACTATCGGTGTGTTTTTTTGCAAGGAAAGTATCAGTGCATCACTATTAGCAGTTCATTTATATTCATACATGTTGCCAATGGTGTTTCTAAAACCGATGACAATGCAGTAGAATTGTAGCCAGGGTGTATGCATTTTCTGATTTAATGAGATGATTGATTGATGTTTCCTCTCTCTTTTACACAGAGCTTCAATCATCCTATGTGGTTTAGGTTTTTCTCCTAAAATGCAAACGCAGACCACCAAGTAAGTTACTGTGTGCGTGTGTATGTGTGCGTGCGTGCGCGCGGATGTGATTAACTGATCTCTCGGTGTTCTCTTCACAGGGAGTTTTCTGGAGGCTGGAGGATGAGATTAGCTCTGGCTAGAGCTCTCTTTGCCAAGTGAGTTTCTCCTTGTCACTTCTTTTATCCAAAGGACAGTCTACCCAATTAAAATACAAGGACAGAGATTATATTACAATATTGATGTACATTTATAACTCTTATGAGCTGTTTCCTGAATCTCAATTTATAGACCATCAATTCAGCAGACAGTTTATGAAGACAAATGTGGCTCTGCTAAATGTTGTAAGGCTAGCTTCAACTCTCCAAATAATGTGTGTATTTTTCATTCCTTTTTTTAGGCCTGATCTTTTGTTACTTGACGGTGAGTGATTAAACCACATTAAGTATTTTTGTATTGAGTATCTTTGAACAGTTTGACAGTGTCCAATAGTCAGTGCAAAACGCCCTTTTGACTGACTGTCTCTGTCTTTCTGTCTGTTTGTTTCTCAGAGCCCACCAACATGTTGGATGTCCGAGCCATTCTTTGGCTGGAGAATTACCTGCAGGTAGGTTACTCCTGCTTACCGACACACTTAACATTGCATGCCAAATCCAATCGGGTTCCCTTCTCCCCAAAGTGTGCATATTTTTACTACAGTATTTAAAAGCATTGGATTGGTGAAAGCATGGGCAAGCGTGGACTAGAGGGGCTTTCCGTCATATTTCTTACACCAGTCCAAGGCAAGGGGTGTGAATGAGTGGACATTTCAGGGAGAAGGGTGAAGAATAGGAACAAATGGAAGTTTGCATTGCTAGATTGGGGTGGGTAATTCGGATTTGCTGTCAACTTCTGCCTCTGGGGGTGCTCTTGAGCCAAAAAGGGGTCCGGCAACAACAAAAAGAGGCTGCTAAATTGGCAGGAGGGTCACACCCATCAGTGACGCATACATAGTTAGCTTCAAATGGATTGTTTGCTTTCAGCACTTATGAAATTGTGTGCACTCGTTCAATACTTTCTACAAATCTAAAGACATTGGATTGGTGGAGGCATTGGCTAGGTGGAGTTACCACCATATTTCTTATACCACTTATTTTCAGTGAATTGAAGTGAACGAATCCTCCATTGGGAGGATGGAGAGATAAAGCATGAGCAACAAGTTCGACTTCTATATGGCCTGTTTAACTCCTCCGCCCCCCACAGACCTGGCAGACCACCATCCTGGTGGTGTCCCACGACCGGAACTTCCTCAACGCCGTGGTGACTGACATCATCCACCTGCACTCGCAGCGGCTGGAGAGTTACCGCGGCGACTACGAGAACTTTGTCAAGACCAAAGAGGACCGCCTGAAGAACCAGCAGAGGGAGTACGAGGCCCAGTTTCAGTACAGAGAGCACATCCAGGTTAGGAGCCCACACACTGGCTTACACACACCGTCCTGCGTACATACAGACAAACTAAAAGGCCTATGGCAAGCGTAATAACAATGCACTTTCTCAGCATTTATCTTTGCTGATTAGTGTTTGTTTAGTTTAGATCTTGATATGCCTATTAGAATATATATTATAGTGTCTTATACATTATAATTGTGGATTGATCCCCTCCCTCTGTGTGCCAGGTGTTTATCGACCGGTTCAGATACAACGCCAACAGAGCGGCACAGGTGCAGAGCAAACTGAAGCTCTTAGAAAAACTGTGAGTAACCATCTATTTCAAAATAAGATAACATGCGCCATACCCTGCTTTCTCTCATGTCGTGCTCCCTTGGGAATTACAGCCTGAAAGTCCAATTCATTGTAAAGGATAACTTCCGTCTTGCCAATGCATGATGACCTCTGCGTGTTTGTTTGCCGGTGCACAGGGGAAAGGTCATTGTAAAGAATATCTATTGTTGTCATCCGTCGTCCATTCCCTCACTACTCTTCTCTTGTCTCCTGCAGGCCTGAACTCAAACCTCTGGAGAAGGAAACCGAAGTCACCTTAAAGTAAGAGACCGCTCCTCCTTTCCCGAATGAAGTCAGGTTTCAATTCTCATATTAATCTGAGCGCTAACGTGCGTCTGTCCACAGGTTCCCTGATAACTTTGAGAAGCTGTCTCCCCCGGTGCTCCAGTTGGATGAGGTGGAGTTCTACTATAACACTGACCAGCGCCTCTTCACACAGCTGTCTGTGTCTGCAGACCTGGAGTCTCGCATCTGCATCGTACGTATTAATCACATTGCTCTCATTCCTGATGACTAGTTCTAAATCACATGCACTGCTAATAGTTAGGGGTGCACAGATGTGATCATTTTGGGCTGATGCCAATATTTTCTTTGCAATATCGACTGATTCAGAATTCTTTTCATTTTATGGCTATTTTTAACCATCCTAGCACAGATCTGAACTGCAAACAAGTTTCTGTGTTCATAAAGCTAGTAAGAACATATCTTCGCCCCCACATCGGGCCACTGATATATTGTGCATCCTTTAATACTGTACTTTAAATCTGTGAAACACTTCCACAGACAATGCTCTGTGCAACCTTCCAACGGCTAAAGTAGTACCTACTGTCGATCTCTCTCTCTCTCTCTCTCTCTCTCTCTCGCTCTCGCTCTCGCTCTCTCTCGCTCTCTCATACAGGTGGGTGAGAACGGGGCGGGTAAATCCACCATGCTCAAGCTACTGATGGGAGAGTTAACGCCTGTCAACGGCATCAGACACGCCCATCGGTGAGGTTCCATGCTTGACGTCAGCCATCTTCCTCTGCTGCTAGTGTGTGTCTCGGTGGGTGTGCGTGCAGGGAAGTAAACGACAGCTTTATTTCCCTTTCTCGCTCAGGAACCTGAAGATTGGTTATTTCAGTCAGCACCACGTGGATCAACTGGACCTCAATGTGTGTTCAATTGAGCTGCTACTCAACAAATTCCCAGGTGACCACCACCACCAAAACATACCAATACTTATTATTATCAAAGCCTGGGCTGTGTTCATTAGGCACCAAATGCAAAGGAAACTGATTAGAACATGACTACCTGGACTTGGTCTAATAAGAAATGCCCTGTTTTTTTGTTGCCCACCCTAATGAACACGACCCTGGTGGTTGTTACGGATCCCTGTAGATGGCATAGCTGACAACGTCACAAAGACACTGCACACGCTTCAATGGTGCAAAAGGCAGTGTGTTGTGATTTTGGCTGGCTTGCAAAAATGGCTCGCAAAAATGACATGAAGCTGTCATGTGAGGAATCGTTGGTAGCTCTTTTCAGCTAGTTTTATCTTGTTCTTGAGGTGTTTTGACTGTCACTATATGCTAATATGACTCAAATTTGCAAGCGAGCTAACCAACAACTGTAAAGATGTATTTGAGAGACAAGTGAGCAAATGTATTTGTTTTCAATAAACATTGGAGACTAAATCTATTTTACGTGCTGGCAACAATCTAAACCAACCTTGTCTGTTTGGGCCAATGTTGCTTAACAACCAACCCATCTATACCCTGCAATCTTTGTAATTTGTAACCCCTTTTCTCTCTCTCGCTCTCTCCTCGTCCCTCCCTCCCAGGTCGTAACGAGGAGGAGTACAGGCACCAACTGGGTGGCTATGGGATAACCGGTGAGCTGGCAACTCGGCCAGTGGCCAGTCTGTCAGGAGGGCAGAAGAGCCGGGTGGCCTTCGCTCAGATGACCATGCCTTGGTAATGCCTTTTCATTATTACACTTCATGACCCCAATATTTCACACAATTTCTCACAATGTCAAATGGTCATTTTATGGTAGCAAATTGGTTTTAGTTTAGTTGAAAAAACGTCCTTGTACAAGCAGTATACAACTTGACCATGATGTCTAATAATGGGATTACATTTCTCTATCCTTCCGATGCTAAACCGTCTCTGTGGCCTTTTCAAGAACCCATGGTAGTTGTTGATAAACCCGGTGTCCGGCTTAAATTCCCTAATGGCCCCTCATACCACCACGGCCACCTAATTATCATCCCCAGCTTCCAGTTGGCTTGTTCAACCTCTCCTCTCCCCTGTAACTCATCCACGGGTCGTTGTTTTCAACCAACTTACCTTGTAAATAAGAAATATACTGCCCTGATAACACTAGGAACAGAACTGGAGAGAGAGGACATGAGAGAACGCTATTCATTTTGAGAAGTGTCAAGATCCTATTGATGAGATGGTTATAATCCGCCACAGAATTTATTATTATGGTTGCTGGCAGCGAAGCACCCCTAATAATATTGTTGGAATAGCTCAATGCCCGATTGGTCAAAAAAATTTAGACTTTGGCAGTATCAATGTATATCAAAACCACTACTACTAGGTGGCATTGTATTAAGTATTCAGAGTCTAATGCTTAGCCCCACCACCCCGTTTGACGTATAACCACAGGATTTGGTATATCAGTGTTTCTCATAAGGAACAAATTTGCTTCAAGGAGCCATGAAGTCCGCCATATTGAATTTTCCAACATGTTGGATTTTTTTGTTGTTGACTTGACTAGAAACTCAATGTATGTCTTTACAAAGTTTGAGAAAAGCAATATGTCAAAAGATGGAAGAGAAAATGGCAACTTTGTAAAAATAAAAAATGAATAACTTGTCTTCGCTGTATCACCTTGAAACTGATTAAGGCTCTTGACGACTCTAGTAGGAAGGTGTATTTCGAAACAGGTGTTAATATAAAAACCTCCAACAGCTAGCATTTATGCTAAAAAGAGATTCTTCAAATAAGATCGAGAGATTTAGCGATTACAGCGTTTGTTAGTCCCAACAAAGTTGGCAAAGGAATAATTGCTACGTCAAACAGCCATTTCATGACGCTATAAATAATGTATTATATTTAGTGAACACTTGCACATAGTATTTTGAATTGTTACATGTACATGGATGTATAATGCTTCAATGCAGCTGTCTCTTTCAGCCCGCTCATAAACCAGCATCCTGTTTCATTGCTGCTTGCAGCTATAATTTGTCTCTTACTCGCGTTTTCTCTCTCAGCCCAAACTTCTATATCCTTGATGAGCCGACCAATCACCTGGACATGGAAACGATCGAGGCGCTAGCGAAGGCACTCAACAAATTCAAAGTAAGCTTATTAATTAAACTAGAAGTCGCTGAGAAAATGTCTTTATTTAGCTCACAATGTTAATCAATAGAGTAAATCTGGAGAAAGCCTATCCATGAAATCGGTTTTCTTTAAACAGACACTACAAGCTTATTTTGGCTAACAATCAATGGAAGTGATAGCACTTGAACACTTGGAAGTTTTAATGTGCATATATGCCCTTTTTTTAAACTCTATCCTCTCCTCAGGGTGGGGTGGTCCTTGTCTCTCACGACGAGCGTCTGATCCGGATGGTGTGCAGAGAGCTGTGGGTCTGTGAGCACGGGAACGTGCGGCGAGTGGAGGGGGGCTTTGACGAGTACCGGGATATCTTGCAGGAACAGTTCCGCAAGGAGGGCTACCTGTGAGGGACAGGAAGGACTTTCCAAAACCTACCACCCCAGGCAACTTGCCCATTACGCCATCTATGACAGACATGCCAAGTTACCAATTGACTTCAACCCCAATAACCTAAAGCCCCCCCACTCTCTATTCCCCGACTGCCAATCATCATCCTCCGAGTGAGAACTGAGTTTTACTGGCTGCTTTCCCATCATCCTCTCTGCTCCCCCACACCACCGTTTGTGTTTTGTTTGCCATTTAGCTCGGCCCGGCAGTTCAAAGTGACATACTCTTGTCTATTGTCCTGAAGCAGGCAGGTTTTAGGCTACATGGAGTGCAAACTGTGTCCAAATGGAATGTCAATTGTGCGTGCACTCTGTATACTCAACTGGCCTCCCCACTCCCATCCTTCCTGATCATAATAGTTGGAGCTGGTTTGGTTCACTTAACATCAAGGAGGATAGTCCATCTTGTGAAGGTGTGGGTGCTGTACCCTTTAACTGTTAACCCCATGTGGGCAGCCATCTTGGAATAATGCTACATCTTTTTAGCTCTTAGTAATATCAGTTTAGGGCCAAATATGTACATCAGAAAATTAACAAAATTCTTGATTTCTTAATCCGTGTCGAATATGTGTGCATGTGTTTTATGTGATTGAGTGGGACAGAGAGAGAGCGAGGATACATTTCAAGTGCATATGGATTGATTTTTCTCCTGAACATGTGTGTTCTTGGAAGGAGAGGGAGCATCTCTTTTGTCAGTGGAACCCGGGGTGAAGCTGAAATGACTCCCTGTTCCCAACATAGTGTAGTATTTTGGCAACTAGCCAAAATGGTGTCATTTCAGACACCCCTGGTCTTGTTCATTAGGCACCAAACTAAATAAAACAGTCTGAAACAGGGAGGGATTACGTGGACTTGTCCTATAAGAAATGCTCATTTTCTGTTGCGTGCCCGAATGAAGACAATCCTGGAAACATCCATATCTGTGTCAGCATGGGAAACCACCAGCACAAAAACAATTATTTCTACAACAGCAGCAGCTGGCTCCAGGTCTCTCTGCTGCGTCTTCCCAACAATCTCCAACCAAGTAAAGTATTTAAGCATAAAGGCACCAAGGGTTTGTGGTATATGGCCAATATACCACAGCTAAGGGCTGTTCTTACGCACACAGCCCTTAGCCGTGGTATACTGGCCATATATCACACACCCTTGGTGCCTTATTGCTGTTATAAACTGGTTACCAACATAATTAGAGGAGTAAAAATAAATGTTTTGTCATACCCATGCTACACGGTCTGAAATAACACGACTGTCAGCTATTCAGGGCTCAAACCACCCAGTTGATTTATCTAAGAAATTCAGAATATATATATTTTTAAATCCTCCTGTTACATTGCTAACTTATAAATAGGTGTTTTAAGAGCTATTCAATCATAACTCCATACTAATAAAACAGCTTTAATAATCCATCTGCCAGGTCTGATCTGCTCTCTGGTTCATTACTTTATTATTCAGACAAAATGGAACCTGTATCCATAACAATCTATAAAAGATGTATCAATAGAGTATCTACCAAACGACAAACACTCAATGTTTTGTGACAATTGTAAACAGATGCATAATCAATCACAATTTGAGTTCCTGAAGGAGTGGACTGCGCGCATGTGAATATGGTTCCCAACAGACTTGTCAATATGAACTTATTTTAGTCGGTTATTTGAATGCTCTCTACAGATTGGTGTACCTGTAAAAAAGGAGATTCCGTCAGTCACTTGACACGGGGGGTTCATTTAAAGAGTGATTGCATTTGTTTCGGGAACCGGACTGCCTCCCGGGCATGAGCCAGGTGCCCCGCTATGGCGGATGACAAGTCAAGCACGTGGAGTGATGAGTAGCATTCAGTGTTTTCATAAGCAAAATTAATTTATTTCGATAAAAACGCTTTATCTGCCTTCCCAATGAAAACTAGTTTTAAAATTCAAACATGTATTTTACAGAACATAGATTGTTTCTGGACGATGCGCCTTAACTACATGACCGAACGCAGATTACTGTTTGATTTGAGAAGTGCACTCCTCCCTCCCCGCTTTCACCCGATGAAGTGATGCCAGGTTTAACCCGGACCAACGTAAAGAACAGTTGTATTTATTTTTAACTAGGCAAGTCAGTTGAGAAGAAATTCAATAACAGCCTACCGGGGAACAGTGCTGCCTTGTTCGTGGGCAGAACGACAGATTTTTACTTTGTCAGCTCGGGGATTCGATCCAGCAACTTTTCGGTTACTGACCCAACGCTCTAACCACTAGGCTACCTGTCGCTCAACAACCCTACACTGCTGCCTATCAAAACTAGACAAAAGTGATCTAAACCCCGAAACAGACTAAACAACACAAACAGATTTGGAACGTGAGACTATTTCAATGCTATTTCAATGGTGAAGAGAAATGGGTGGGATAGGATGTTTGACACAGCAGTGCTTCTTAGTGGCAGAAGTAAAGCATTGCCTGTGCCAGTATGGGTACATTTGCAAACAGTGAACGTTTTCTATTGGAGAAATTCAGGTAGGTCCCTCCCTCTATGGCTCCGTTTGGTTCCTAGTGATGAATACCCTTCAGGACAAACTGAGTCACTACATAATGCATTAATTAATGTTACATGTTTTGACATTTAAAATTCAGACTGGTGCTTAAATATAGTAATATATTCTGCCTACAGTACATTCTGCTGTCCATTCTGAAGTCCACAACACTGACAACACATACATCGACAGGGAAGTACTTTACCCTCAATTACTATGCAAACACATGCTTGAATAAAAACACCACTTATTCCCTGGCACAGCTCTCTTACAATGGAAAAAATGATCTTGACCATAATTCTTGTACATTTACATTTTATTTTCTTAGCCTGTCGTGTGGTCAGCTGTCATATGAACACCTCCAGATCGCTTTGCCTGTCCCAGTAAGGTGGTTCTTCCATTGACAGCCCTGCTATGTCCTCAAACACTGGGGCGTAGGTGTCAACACACCCACGTTCAGGAGCTGCTCCCAGTGCTGAGGGGAATCACTACAGATCCTGGTTCGATTCCAGGCTGTATCACAACCGGCCGTGATTGGGAGTCCCATAGGGCGGCGCACAATTGGCCCAGCGTCATTAGGGTTTGGCCGGGGTAGACCGTCATTGTTCGGTTCCTAGTGATGAATCATTGTAAATAAGAATTTATTCAACTGACTTGCCTAGTTAAATAAATCATTATTTACAATTTTGAACTGGCTTGCCTAGTTACGTAAGGGTTAAATAAAATGTTTTTAAAAATCACCGTAGTCAGCCGTCCTAGTCCTTTACTGGGCGTGGGGGGGGCACAGGGTCTCTAAATGGGAAGGGACAGGTAGGCTTACATTTTTTAAAATTGAACCTTCAACTAATTAGGCAAGGCAGCAGTTAAGGACAGTTTTATTTACAATGATGGCCTATTTTGATGCCTTCCAACATAGAATTAAAATAGATTGAGGGGTTTGTATCATTTGATTTACACAACATGCCTATCACTTTGAAGATGCAAAATATTTTTTATTGTGAAACAAACAAAATATAAGACAAAAAAAACAGGATTTGAGCGTGCATAACTAGTCAATACTTTGAGACACTTTTTGCAGCAATTACAGCTGCAAGTCTTTTGGGGTATGTATCTATAAGCTTGGCACATCAAGCCACTGGGATTTTTGCCAATTTTAAGGCAAAACTGCTCCAGCTCCTTCAAGTTGGATGGGTTCCGCTGACATACAGCAATTTTACGTCATACCACAGATTCTCAATTGGATTGATGTCTGGGCTTTGACCAGGCCATTCCAAGAAATGTAAATGTTTCCCCTTAAACCACTCGAGTGTTGCTTTAGCAGTATGCTTAGGGCCATTGTCCTGCTGGAATCACCGCGGAATCACTCGAATCTCTGGAACACTGAAACCGGTTTCACTGAAGAATTTCCCTGTATTTGGCGCCATCCATCATTCCTTCAATTCTGACCAGATTCCCAGTCCCCGCCGATGGAAAAACATCCCCACAGTGTGATGCTGCCACCACCATGCTTCACTGTGATGGTGTTCTTGGGGTGATGAGAGGTGTTGGGTTTGCACCAGATATAGCGTTTTCCTTGATGGCCAAAAAGCTCAATTTTAGTCTCCACTATTGCTCCTGTACGCAAGAAAGCAAAGGTAACTGAACTAAATGACTATCGCCCTGTAGCACTCACTTCTGTCATCATGAAGTGCTTCGAGAGGCTAGGTAAGGTAGAGGTGATAGGATCCTAAACTGACATCCTAGACCCACTTTAATTTCCTTACCTCCCCAATAGATCCACAGACGATCCAATCGCCATTGCACTGCACGCTTCCTTATCCCACTTGAACAAGAGGAATACCCATGTAAGACTGCTTATCATTGACTTTAGCTCAACCTTCAATATCAATGTACCCTCCACGCTCATCAAGCTTGGGGCCCTGGGTCTGAACCACACCCTGTGCAACTGGGTCCTGGACTTACTGACAGGCCGCTCCCAGGTGGTGAAGGTAGGAAACAACACCTCCACTTCACTGATCCGTAACACTGGGGCCCCACAAGGGTGCGTGCTCAGCCGCTACCACCTGGTTACTCAACCCAGCACATTAGAAGCTTCTGCCCTATATACATAGAATTGAAATCACTGGCCACTTTAAAATGGAATACTAGTCACTTTAATGTTTACGGACTGCTTTACTCATTTCATAAGCACAGTTGTCTGAGGTTACATACACCTTAGCCAAATAAATTTAAACTCAGTTTTAAATTCCTGACATTTTAATCCTTGTAAAATCCTTAGGTGAGTTAGGATCACCACTTTATTTTTTAATTTTAAGAATGTAAAATGTCAGAAAAATAAGAGTGATTTATTATAGCTTTTATTTATTTCATCACATTCCCTGTGGGTCAGAAGTTTACATACACTCAATTAGTATTCGGTAGCATTGCCTTTCGCTCCATAGTACGCTCATCTCTAGGAGACAGAATGCGTAGAAAATAGTACAATTTAAGAAAAGCCCTGGAATGAGTAGATGTCCAAACTTTTGACTGGTACTGTATTTGTAAAAACTCTTTATAAAGTGTGTTTTGTAGCGTAAACTAACAATTTTATATTTATGACTGATATGATTGTCTGTCTGTTTCATATATGCAAGTAGTTAAAACGCTGTCAGTTCCACTTTTATAGCCGACAGAGAAAACAATACCTCTTAAATCCATAAATGTATTATTCTTGTGCATATACTCTATATTTTGCGTAAAATAATTTCTGGCATGAGTGCGTAAATCTCTAAGCTTTAGGGCCTAGAACTGTGCGCATGTCAAATAGCCTACACGCCAAATGCTTTTGGGAACAGCAGAAAAAGTGGACATCGTCCACGTAGGAAAATAATCTGAGTTTAATTGAAAAACAGTAACGCTGTGAAATGGAGAGTTGAAGTAATGAGAAGGGAGGGCCAGAAATTGTTTGGGAAAGTAGTAAAAGAGGATGATGCCAGTCCCGGCTATGTTATGTGATGATTGTGTGGAGCTATACAAATTTGACAGTCACAAGACGGGGACTTCAAATAGTCCTATGGTGTGTCAAGGTAACAGTAGCCTGCTGTTCAGAGGTTAAATGGAGTCTGAAATCTGGACACTGACTGTAGGTCTATAACCTCTCACAGCCTTAATATTAACTCCTGTAGAATTAACCATTTCTTGCAGTAAAATTATACACCAAATGTAGATAAGATTGGGACTTGGGAACAGAAGTTAGTAAATTCATATTTTTTTTAGCATTTTAAGAAAATGTGAAGTTGGTCTGTAGGGGTGCCATCTTTATCAGCATCATAACAGCTGTTAGTATTTCAACCACAAAATATGCATCAAAGCCCAAATTTTAATATTTTCAGAAACCATTTGGGTCATTTTCATAGCTTTCCATTTCCTATTGCATTTTCTCCCCGGTCCCTAAATGTATTTGCTCCGCCAATGAAGCAAAGATGACAGAACTTCAAATAAAATGTATTTATATAGCCCTTCTTACATCAGCTGATATATCAAAGTGCTGTAGAGAAAACCCAGCCTAAAACCCCAAACAGCAAGCAATGCAGGTGTAGAAGCACGGTGGCTAGGAAAAACTCCCTAGAAAGGCCAGAACCTAGGAAGAAACCAGGCTATGAGGGGTGGCCAGTCCTCTTCTGGCTGTGCCGGGTGGAGATTATAACAGAACATGGCCAAGATGTTCAAATGTTCATAAATGACCAGCATGGTCAAATAATAATAATCACAGTAGTTGTCGAGGGTCAGCACATCAGGAGTAAATGTCAGTTGGCTTTTCATAGCCGATCATTCAGAGTATCTCTACCGCTCCTGCTGTCTCTAGAGAGTTGGAAACAGCAGGTCTGGGACAGGTAGCACGTCCGCTGAACAGGTCAGGATTCCATACCCGCAGGCAGAACAGTTGAAACTGGAGCATCAGCACGGCCAGGTAGACTGGGGACAGCAAGGAGTCATCAGCCCAGGTAGTCCTGAGGCATGGTCCTAGGGCTCAGGTCCTCCTAGAGAGAGCATACTTAAATTCACACAGGACACCGGATAAGACAGGAGAAATACTCCAGATATAACAGACTGACCCTAGCCCCCCGACAAACTACTGCAGCATAAATACTGGAGGCTGAGACGGGAGGAGTCAGGGGACACTGTGGCCCCATCCGATGATACCCCCGGACAGGGCCAAACAGGCAGAATATAACCCCACCCACTTTGCCAAAGCACAGCCCCCACACCACTAGAGGGATATCTTCAACCACCAACTTACCATCCTGAGACTAGACAGAGTATAGCCCACAAAGATCTCCACCACGGCACAACCCAAGGGGGGGAGCCAACCCAGACAGGAAGACCACGTCAGAGACTTAACCCACTCAAGTGAAGCCCCCCTCCTAGAGACGGCATGGAAGAGCACCAGTAAGCCAGTAACTCAGCCCCCCGTAATAGGGTTTGAGGCAGAGAATCCCAGTGGAGAGAGGGGAACCGACCAGGCAGAGACAGCAAGGGCGGTTAGTTGCTCCAGTGCCTTTCCGTTCACCTTCACACTCCTGGGACAGACTACACTCAATCATAGAGCCTACTGAAGAGATGAGTCTTCAAAAAATACTTTAAGGTTGAGACCGAGTCTGCGTCTCTCACGTGTAGGCAGATCATTCCATGAAAATGGAGCTCTATAGGAGAAAGCCCTGCTTCCAGCTGTTTGCTTAGACATTCTAGGGACAGTAAGGAGCCCTACATCTTGTGACCGTAGCGTACGTGTAGGTATGTACGGCAGGACCAAATCGGAAAGATGGGTAGGAGCAAGCCCATGTAATGCTTTGTAGGTCAGCAGTAAAACCTTGAAATCAGCCTTTGCCTTAACAGGAAGCCAGTGCAGAGAGGCTAGCACTGGAGTAATATGATCACATTTAGTCAAGATTCTAGCAGCCGTGTTTAGCACTAACTGAAGTTTATTTAGTGCTTTATCCACGTAGCTGAAAGTAGAGCACTGCAGTAGTCTAACCTAGAAGTGACAAAAGCATGGATACATTTTTCTGCATCATTTTTGGACAGAATGTTTCTGATTTTTCCAATGTTACTTAGATGGAAAAAAAGCTGTCCTTGAAACAGTTTGATATGTTTGTCAATAGAGAGATCAGGGTCCAGAGTAACGCCGAGGTCCTTCACAGTTTTATTTGAGACGACTGTACAACCATCAAAATTAATTGTCAGATTCAACAGAAGAACTCTTTGTTTCTTGGGACCTAGAACAAGCATCTCTGTTTTGTCCGAGTTTAAAAGTAGAACATTTGCAGTCATCCACTTCCTTATGTCTGAAACACAGGCTTCCATGGAGGGCAATTTTGGGGCTTCACCATGTACATCTGTGTGTCATCCGCATAGCGGTGAAAGTTAACATGTTTCCGAATGACATCCCCAAGAGGTAAAATATATAGTGAAAACAATAGTGGTCCTAAAACGGAACCGCCAGGAACACCGACATTGACATTTACAGTTGATTTGTCAGAGGACAAACCATCCACAGAGACAAACTGATATCTTTCCGACAGATAAGATCTAAACCAGGCCAGAACTTGTCGGTGAAGACCAATTTGGGTTACCAATCTCTCCAAAAGAATGTGGTGATCGATGGTATCAAAAGCAGCACTAAGGTCTAGGAGCACAGGACAGATGCAGAGCCTCGGTCTGATGCCATTAAAAGGTAATTTACCACCTTCACAAGTGCAGTCTCAGTGCTATGATGGGGTCTAAAACCAGACTGAAGCATTTCGTATACATTGTTTGTCTTATCGAAGGCAGTGAGTTGCTACGCAACAGCTTTTTCAAAAATGTTTGAGAGGAATGGGAGATTCGATGTAGGCCGATAGTTTTTTAAATATTTTCTGGGTCAAGGTTTGGCTATTTCAAGAGAGGCTTTATTACTGCCACTTTTAGTGAGTTTGGTACACATCCTGTGGATAGAGAGCCGTTTATTATGTTCAACATAGGAGGGCCAAGCACAAGAAGCAGCTCTTTCAGTAGTTTAGTTGGAATAGGGTCCAGTATGCAGCTTGAAGGTTTAGAGGCCATGATTATTTTCATCATTGTGTGACGAGATATAGTACTAAAAAACTTGAGTCTCTCCCTTGATCCTAGGTCCTGGCAGAGTTGTGCAGACTCAGGACAACTGAGCTTTGGAGCAATACGCAGATTTAAAGAGGAGTCCGTAATTTGCTTTGTAATAATCATGATCTTTTCCTCAAAGAAGTTCATGCATTTAATCACTCTTGAAGTGAAAGCCATCCTCTCTTGGGGAATGCTGCGTTTTAGTTAGCTTTGCGACAGTATCAAAAATAAATTTGGGATTGTTCTTATTTTCCTCAATTAAGTTGGAAAAATAGGATAATCGAGCAGCAGTGAGGGCTCTTCGGTATTGCACGGTACTGCAATGGTGCCATTTCCGTTGCAATTTTCTGGAAGCTTGCTTCAGAGCTCGGGTATTTTCTGTATACCAGGGAGCTAGTTTCTTATGACAAATGTTTTTTGTTTTTAGGGGTGCAGCTGCATCTAGGGTATTGCGTAAGGTTAAATTGAATTCCTCAGTTAGGTGGGTAACAGATTTTTGTCGTCTGACGTCCTTGGGTAGGCGGAGGGTGTCCGGAAGGGCACCTAGGGATCTTTGGGTTGTCCGAGAATTTATAGCACGACTTTTGATGATCTCTGGTTGGGGTCTGAGCAGATTATTTGTTGCAATTGCAAACGTAATAAAATGGTGGCCCGATAGTCCAAGATTATGAGGAAAACATTAAGATCCACAATATTTATTCCACGGGACAAAACTAGGTCAAATCAAATCAAATCAAATTTTATTTGTCACATACACATGGTTAGCAGATGTTAATGCGAGTGTAGCGAAATGCTTGTGCTTCTAGTTCCGACAATGCAGTAATAACAAGTAATCTAACTAACAATTCCAAAACTACTGTCTTGTACACAGTGTAAGGGGATAAAGAATATGTACATAAGGATATATGAATGAGTGATGGTACAGAGCAGCATAGGCAAGATACAGTAGATGGTATCGAGTACAGTATGTACAAATGAGATGAGTATGTAAACAAAGTGGCATAGTTTAAAGTGGCTAGTGATACATGTATTACATAAGGATACAGTCGATGATATAGAGTACAGTATATACGTATGCATATGAGATGAATAATGTAGGGTAAGTAACATTATATAAGGTAGCATTGTTTAAAGTGGCTAGTGATATATTTACATCATTTCCCATCAATTCCCATTATTAAAGTGGCTGGAGTTGAGTCAGTGTCAGTGTGTTGGCAGCAGCCACCCAGTGTTAGTGGTGGCTGTTTAACAGTCTGATGGCCTTGAGATAGAAGCTGTTTTTCAGTCTCTCGGTCCCAGCTTTGATGCACCTGTACTGACATCGCCTTCTGGATGATAGCGGGGTGAACAGGCAGTGGCTCGGGTGGTTGATGTCCTTGATGATCTTTATGGCCTTCCTGTGACATCGGGTGGTGTAGGTGTCCTAGAGGGCAGGTAGTTTGCCCCCGGTGATGCGTTGTGCAGACCTCACTACCCTCTGGAGAGCCTTACGGTTGAGGGCGGTGCAGTTGCCATACCAGGCGGTGATACAGCCCGCCAGGATGCTCTCGATTGTGCATCTGTAGAAGTTTGTGAGTGCTTTTGGTGACAAGCCAAATTTCTTCAGCCTCCTGAGGTTGAAGAGGCGCTGCTGCGCCTTCTTCACGATGCTGTCTGTGTGAGTGGACCAATTCAGTTTGTCTGTGATGTGTGTGCCGAGGAACTTAAAACTTGCTACCCTCTCCACTCCTGTTCCATCGATGTGGATAGGGGGGTGTTCCCTCTGCTGTTTCCTGAAGTCCACAATCATCTCCTTAGTTTTGTTGACGTTGAGTGTGAGGTTATTTTCCTGACACCACACTCCGAGGGCCCTCACCTCCTCCCTGTAGGCCGTCTCTGTAGGTCCAGAGTATGACTGTGGCAGTGAGTAGGTCCGGAGACATGTTGAACAAAACCAACTGAGTCAATGATGGCTCCGAAAGCCTTTTGGAGTGGGTCTGTGGACTTTTCCATGTGAATATTAAAGTCACCAAAAATTTGAATATTATCTGCCATGACAACAAGGTCCGATAGGAATTCAGGGAACTCAGTGAGGAACGCTGTATATGGCCCAGGAGGCCTGTAAACAGTAGCTATAAAAAGTGATTGAGTAGGCTGCATAGATTTCATGACTAGAAGCTCAAAAGACGAAAACGACTGGGTTTTTTGTAAGTTGAAATGTACACCTCTGCCTTTGCGGGACGTGAAGGGGATATGGTTAATAGTGTAACCAAGAGGTGAGGCCTCATTTAACACAGTAAATTCATCAGGCTTGAGCCATGTTTCCGTCATGCCAATCACATCAAGATTATGATTAGTTAATTGACTATAACTTCCTTGGAAGTGAGGGATCTAACATTAAATAGCCCTATTTTGAGATGTGAGGTATCACAATCTCTTTCAATAATGACACGAATGGGGGATGTCTTTATTCCAGAGAGATTATTTAATTTATTTTTATTTCACCTTTATTTAACCAGGTAGGTTAGTTGAGAACAAGTTCTCATTTGCAACTGCGACCTGGCCAAGATAAAGCAAAGCAGTTCGAAAGCACATACAACAACACAGAGTTACACATGGAATAAACAAACATACAATCAATAATACAGTAGAAAAGGTCTGTATACAATATGTGCAAATGAGGTAGGATAAGGGAGGTAAGGCAATAAATAGACCATGGTAGTGAAGTAATTACAATATAGCAATTAAACACTGGAATGGTAGATGTGCAGAATATACATATATATATATATATAAACTGCTCAAAAAAATAAAGGGAACACTTAAACAACACAATGTAACTCCAAGTCAATCACACTTCTGTGAAATCAAACTGTCCACTTAGGAAGCAACACTGATTGACAATAAATGTCACATGCTGGTGGTGCTTTCACTCTAGTGGTAGCATGAGATGGAGTCTACAATTCACACAAGTGGCTCAGGTAGTGCAGCTCATCCAGGATGGCACATCAATGCGAGCTGTGGCAAGAAGGTTTGCTGTGTCTGTCAGCGTAGTTTCCAGAGCATGGAGGCGCTACCAGGAGACAGGCCAGTACATCAGAAGACGTGGAGGAGGCCGTAGGAGGGCAACAACCCAGCAGCAGGACCGCTACCTCCGCCTTTGTGCAAGGAGGAGCACTGCCAGAGCCCTGCAAAATGACATCCAGCAGGCCACAAATGTGCATGTGTCTGCTCAAACGGTCAGAAACAGACTCCATGAGGGTGGTATGAGGGCCCGACGTCCACAGGTGGGGGTTGTACTTACAGCCCAACACCGGGCAGGACGTTTGGCATTTGCCAGAGAACACCAAGATTGGCAAATTTGCCACTGGCACCCTGTGCTCTTCACAGATGAAAGCAGGTTCACACTGAGCACATGTGACAGACGTGACAGTCTGGAGACGCCGTGGAGAACGTTCTGCTGCCTGCAACATCCTCCAGCATGACCGGTTTGGCGGTGGGTCAGTCATGGTGTGGGGTGGCATTTCTTTGGGGGGCCGCACGGCCCTCCATGTGCTCGCCAGAGGTAGCCTGACTGCCATTAGGTACTGAGATGAGATCCTCAGACCCCTTGTGAGACCATATGCTGGTGCGGTTGGCACTGGGTTCCTCCTAATGCAAGACAATGCTAGACCTCATGTGGCTGGAGTGTGTCAGCAGTTCCTGCAAGAGGAAGGCATTGATGCTATGGACTGGCCCGCCCGTTCCACAAACCTGAACCCAATTGAGCACATCTGGGACATCATGTCTCGCTCCATCCACCACAGACTGTCCAGGAGTTGGCGGATGCTTTTGTCCAGGTCTGGGAGGAGATCCCTCAGGAGACCATCCGCCACCTCATCAGGAGCATGCCCAGGCATTGTAGGGAGGTCATACAGGCACGTGGAGGCCACACACACTACTGAGCCTCATTTTGACTTGTTTTAAGGACATTGCATCAAAGTTCGATCAGCCTGTAGTGTGGTTTTCCACTTTAATTTTGAGTGTGACTCCAAATCCAGACCTCTATGGGTTGATAAATTTGATTTCCATTGAGAATTTTTGTGTGATTTTGTTGTCAGCACATTCAACTGTGTTAAATTAAGAAAAAAGTATTTTAATAAGAATATTTCATTAATTCAGATCTAGAATGTGTTATTTTAGTGTTGTCGTGGAAATTTCCTTAATTACCAAATGATGAGAGAGCAAATCACACACGAGTCAGAGTTATGCTTAATTTTCACCTTTAATAATAATTAAGCTTTTGCAATAGCATTTTGACTTTCAACAGTTCATTATCTCTAAATGAAAAGTTGAGAGTCCCAACATAATGGCAAATGGGTTCCTTTATAGCAAAGATCCACCCCCTCTCAAGACGACATGACAAAACACAGGTCTTAGGAACTTACACAAAGAAAAAACCTTACTTCAGAGAGAATATCCCCTAGTCAGACAGAGTGGGCTATAAATTATCGTTCAGTTTGGTCTCCTAAACAAAGCTCTTATCTCCTCCTTGGTACAAAATGGTACCAAGACATTACCCCCACCCTATGATATATATATCAAATTGTCATTTAGATAGAACCAATTCTAAATACGACCAATCAGAGGACAAACTCACGGAGAGGAGAGTGACCCTATAGGTCAACAAAGAGGGAGCATAGAATGATTCCAGACACTGTCACCCTCCTTTTCCCGATGAGAAAATTAGGGAGTCACTGGCACACAGAAAATATATGTTTACACATGATGACCCCTTGACCTCTCCCCTCTACGCGGCCCATGCAACTTAGTCCTGACATAGAACAGATAACTGCCAATGGCCACCACTATAGTACAACAAAATACATTCTTATGAGAAATAACTCTTAAGCATATCATGGAAATAAAACATCTTATCTATGTTACCCAACTAATTCTGATCATTCCCTAACAGTGTTCCCTTTATTTTTTTGAGCAGTGTGTGTGTGTATATATATATATATATATATATATAAGGGAACACTAAAATAACACATCCTATATATATATATATATATATATATATATATACACACACACACACACACACACACAGTGGGGCAAAAAAGTATTTAGTCAGCCACCAATTGTGCAAGTTCTCCCACTTAAAAAGATGAGAGGCCTGTAATTGTCATCATAGGTACACTTCAACAATGACAGACAAAATGAGGGAAAAAAATCCAGAAAATCACATTGTAGAATTTATTTGCAAATTATGGTGGAAAATAAGTATTTGGTCAATAACAAAAGTTTATCTCAATACTTTGTTATATACCCTTTGTTGGCAATGACAGAGGTCAAACGTTTTCTGTAAGTCTTCACAAGGTTTTCACACACTGTTGCTGGTATTTTGGCCCATTCCTCCATGCAGATCTCCTCTAGACCAGTGATGTTTTAGGGCTGTTGCTGGGCAACACAGACTTTCAACTCTCTCCAAGGTGTCCAAAGAAGGGCCAGAGGTATACAGAATGGTGTCGTCTGCATAGAGGTGGATCAGAGAATCCCCAGCAGCAAGAGCGACATCATTGATGTATACAGAGAAGAGAGTCGGCCCGAGAAATGAACCCTGTGGCACCCCCATAGAGACTGCCAGATGTCCAAACAACAGGCCCTCCAATTTGACACACTGAAATCTATCAGAGAAGTAGTTGGTGAACCAGGCGAGGCAATCATTTGAGAAACCAAGGATGTTGAGTCTTGCCGATAAGAATGTGGTGATTGACAGAGTCAAAAGCCTTGGCCAGGTCGATGAATACGGCTGCACAGTATTGTCTATCTATGGCCGTTATGATATCGTTTAGGACCTTGAGCGTGGCTGAGGTGCAGCTATGACCAGCTCTGAAACCAGATTGCATAGCGGAGAAGGTACGGTGGGATTCGAAATGGTCGGTAATCTGTTTGTTAACTTTGCTTTCGAAGACCTTAGAAAGGCAGGGTAGGATGGATATAGGTCTGTAGCAGTTTGGGTCTAGAGTGTCTCCCCCTTTGAAGAGGGGGATGACCACGGCAGCTTTCCCATCTTTGAGAATCTCAGACGCTATGAAAGAGAGGTTGAACAGGCTAGTAATAGGGGTTGCAACAATTTCGGCAGATCATTTTAGAAAGAGAGGGTCCAGATTGTCTAGCCCGGCTGATTTTTAGGGGTCCAGATTTTTCAGCTATTTCATAACATCAGCTATCTGGATTTGGGTGAAGGAGAAATGGGGGAGGCTTGGGCGAGTTACTGTGGGGAGTGGAGGGCTGTTCATCGGGGTAGGGGTAGCCAGGTGGAAATCATGGCCAGCCGTAGAAAAATGCTTATTGAAATTCTCAATTATAGTGGATGACAGTGTTTCCTAGCCTCAGTGCAGTGGGCAGCTGGGAGGAGGGTCTCTTATTCTCCATGGCCTTTACAGTGTCCTGTTTTGAGTTTGTGTTTGTGCTACAGGATGCAAATTTCTGCTTGAAAAAGCTAGCCTTAGCTTTCCTAACTGCCTGTGTATATTGGTTCCTACTTCCCTGAAGAGTTACATTTCACGGGGGCTATTGGATGCTAATGCAGAACGCCACAGGATATTTTTGTGCTGGTCAAAGGCAGAGAGAACCAAGGGTTATATCTGTTCCTGGTTCTACATTTTTTGAATGCGGCATGCTTATTAAGAAGGTGAGGAAGGCACTTTTAAAGAATAGCCAGGCATCCTCTACTGACGGGAGGAAGTCAATATCCTTCCAGGATACCACTGCCAGGTCGATTAGAAAGGCCTGCTCGCTGAAGTTTTTTAGGGAGCGTTTGACAGTGATGAGTTTGTGTTTGTGTGGTCGTTTGACTGCATAACCATTTCTGATGCAGGCAATGAGGCAGTGATCGCTGAGATCTTGCAGACATCAGCAGAGGTGTATTTGGAGGGCAAGTTGGTTAGGATGATATCTATGAGGGTGCCTGTGTTTACGGATTTGTAGTTGTACCTGGTAGGTTCATTGATAATTTGTGTGAGATTGAGGGCATCAAGTTTAGGTTGTAGGAAGGCTGGGGTGTTAAGCATGTCCCAGTTTAGGTCACCTAGCAGCACTAACTCTGAAGATAGATGGAGGGCAATCAATTCACATATGGAGTCCAGGGCACAGCTGGGGGCAGAGGGTGGTCTATAGCAAGTGGCAACAGTGAGAGACTTGTTTCTGGAAAGATGGATTTTTAAAAATAGAAGCTTGAATTGTTTGGGTACAGACCTGGATAGTATGACAGAGCTCTGCAGGCTATCTCTGCAGTAGATTGCAACTCTGCCCCCTTTGGCAGTTCTATCTTTTCTGAAAATGTTATAGTTATAGTCTGAGGTCCTGAGCTCTCTGGAGCAGGTTTTCATCAAGGCTCTCCTCTGTACTTTGCTCTGTACTTTACTCAAACCTGACTAGTATCCTCTGCTGCTGAAAATCATCCCCACAGCATGTTGTGACACCAACGTGCTGGTGCCAGGGGCTGGTGGGCTGGTGCCAGGTTTCCTCCAGACTTGATGCTTGGCATTCAGGCTAAAGAGTTCAGTATTGGTTTCATCAGACCAGAGAATCTTGTCTTTCATTTTCTGAAAGTCCTTTAGCTACCTTTTGTCAAACACTAAGCGGGCTGTTTTATGCCTTTTAATGAGGAGTGGCTTCCGTCTGGCCACTCTATTATATAGGCCTGATTGGTGGAGTGCTGCAGAGATGGTTGTCCTTCTGGAAAGTTCTCCCGTCTTTACAGAGCAACTATGGAGCTCTGTCAGAGTGATCATCGGGTTCTTGGTCACATCGCTGATGAAGGCCATTCTCCCCCCTATTGTTAAGTTTGGCCGAATGGCCAGCTCTAGGAAGAGTCTTGGTGGTTCTAAATTTCTTCCATTTAAGATTGATGGAGGCCACTGTGTTCTTGGGGACCTTCAATGCTGCAGAAACGTTTTGGTACCCTTACCCAGATCTGTGCCTCGACACAATCATATCTCGGTTCTCTGCGGACAATTCCTTTCGACCTTATGGCTTGGTTTTTTCATCTTCATGCACTGTCAACTGTGGGACCTTATATAGACCGGCGTGTGCCTTTCCAAGTCATGTCCAATCAATTGAATTTACCACAGGTGGTCTCCAATCAAGTTGGAGACACATCTCAAGGATGATCAATGGAAACAGGATGCATCTGAGATACATTTTGAGTCTCATAGCAAAGGGTAAGAATAGTTATGTAAATAAGGTATTTATGTTTATTTTTAATGCTTTTGAAAAATGTCTAAAAACCTGTTTTCACTTTGTCATTATGGGGTATTGGGTGTAGATTGACGAGGGAAAAGGGTTTTTAATCAATCAAAGGCTGTAACGTAACAAAATGTTTAAAAAACGTCAAGTGGTCTGATACTTTCCAAACGCACTGAATATACACTACAGGACCAAAAGTGGACACCTGCTCGTCGAACATCTCCTTCCAAAATCATGGGTATACATTTTTTTTTTTTACATTATACATTTTTTTTCAATACCCCATAAAGTCAGTTAAGAATAAATTCTTATTTACAAAGATGGCCTAGGAACAGTGGGTTAACTGCCTTGTTCAGGAGCAGAACAATAGATAATTGTCAGCTGGGGGATTCAATCTTGCAACCTTTTGATTTTACCTTTATTTAACTAGGCAAGTCAGTTAAGAGCAAATTCTTATTTACAATGACAGCCTAGGAACAGTGGGTTAACTTGTTCAGGGGCAGAACAACAGATATTTTACCTTGTCAGCTCGGTGATTCGATCTTGCAACCTTTCGGTTATAAGTCCAACGCTCTAACCACTAGACTACCTGTCACCCCATTAATAGGGAGTTGGTCCCTCATTTGCTGCAATAACAGCTTCCACTCTTCTGGGAATGCTTTCCACTAGATGTTGGAGCATTGCTGTGTGGACTTGCTTCCATTCAGCCACAAGCACATTAGTGAGGTCGGGTACTGATGTTGAGCAATTAGGTCAGGGCTCTGTGCAGGCTATTCAAGTTCTTCCACACCGATCTCGACAAACCATTTCTGTATGGACCTCGCTTTTTGCACGGGGTATTGTCATGCTGAAACGGGAAAGAACCTTCCCCAAACTGTTGCCACAAGGTTGGAAGCACAGAATTGTCTAGAATGTCATAATATGCTGTAGTGTTTAGATTTCTCTTCACTGCAACTAAGGGGCCTAGCTCGGACCATGAGAAAGCCGTAGACCATTATTCCTCTTCCACTAAACTTTACAGTTGGCACTCTGCATCCGGGCAGTCAGTGTTCTCCTGGCATCCGCCAAACCCAGATTTGTCCGTTGGACTGCCAGATGGTGAAGTGTGATTCATCACTCCAGAGAACTCATTTCTACTGCTCCAGAGTGCAATGGCGGCGAGCTTTACACCACTCCAGCCGACGCTTGGTGATCTCAGGCTTGTGTGCGGCTGTTCGGCATTGGAAACCCATTTCATGAAGCGCCTGGTGAACAGGTCTCGTGCTGACTGAAGTTGGAACTCGGTAGTGGGTGATGCAACCATGGACAAACAATTTTTATACACTACATGCTTCAGATTTTCAAAAATGTAACTCGGCCACTCAGGAACATTCAATATCTTCTTGGTAAGCAACTCCAGTGTAGATTTAGCCTCTGTGTTATATGTTTTTGTCCTGTTGGAAAGCAGACTGCAACAGGCTTCCTGTGCTTAGCTCCAGTCTGTTTATTTTTATCCTGAAAACTCCCCAGTCAACAATTACAAGCATACCCTTAACATGATGCAGCCACCACTATGCTTGAAAATATGGAGAGTGGTACTCAGTAATGTGTTGTATTGGATTTGCCCCAAACATAACACTTTGTATTCAGGACAAAAAGTGAATTGCTTTGTCACATTTCTTGCACTATTACTTTATTGCCTTTTTTTGCAAACAGGATGCATGTTTTGGAATATTTTGATTCTGTACAGGCTTCCTTCTTTTCACTCTGTCAATTAGGTTAGTAATTGTGGAGTAACTACATTGTTTTTGATCCATCCTCAGTTTTCTCCTATCACAGCCATTAAACTCTATAACTGTTTTGAAGTTACCATAGGCATCATGGTGAAATTCCTGAGCGGTTTCCTTCCTCTCCAGCAACTGAGTTGGGAAGAACACCTGTATCTTTGTAGTGACTGGGTGTATTGATACACCATCCAAAATGTAATTATTAACTCAACACGCTGAAAGGGGTATTCAATGTCAGATTTGTTTTTGGACCCATCTACCAATGGGTGCCCTTCTTTGCGAACCATTGGAAACCTCCCTGGTTTTTGTGCTTGAATCTGTGCATGAAATTGACTGCTCGACTGAGGGACCTTATAGATAATTGTATGTGTGGGGTACAGAGATGGGGTAGTCATTTAAAAATCATTTTAAACACTATTATTGCGTCCATGCAACTTATGTGACCTGTTAAGCACATTTGCACTCCTTAACTTATTTAGGCTTTCCATAACAAAATAATTGGATAATTATTGACTCAAGAAATGTTTTTGTCATTTCTAAACATTTCTAAACACATAATTCCACTTTGACATTATGGGGTATTGTGGGTAGATCAGTGACACAAAATCCCAATTTAATCCATTTTAAATTGAAGCTGAAGGCACTGTAAATGCATCAACCTAATTCTCTCCATATCTCTAACCATTGGCTACTTTTTCCACTTTCCGCACTCACTCCGCCACCGTTTGAATCTCTCTCTCTCTGTGTGTGTGTGTGTGTGTGTGTGTGTGTGTGTGTGTAGGGGGACTTTTCTAAGTACAGGTAGAGCGATACATGGTAAAGACACAGATAGAGATAATCCAGACCATATCATAATTCCATTTCTCAGCATTTCCTGTTTTACGCACCCTTACTACTGCAGTGCACAATATGTCCACTTTTTAATGTTTGGGAAACAAAGCCCTGGATAATTACAGAAAGGGTGGATACTTCACAGTTATATTACAGTTTTTCTCAATTGCTAAAACACAACTTCTGAAACCTTGCTCCATTTCCCGAAAACATTAAATACAAAACCTCATCTTCAAGCGCTATTTACATAACCTCTGACTCCTCTTGCAAAATGAAACATTTGCCTCAAAACAGTTTTACCTGTGTTCAAAATCAAACACTGCTCTTAAATCATAAACAAAGTGATCAAAATGATATACACTCTCAAGCAGTCAGTAAACAATACACCGAAAAATAGAAAACACAGTGTTCAAAACATACAATTTTTTTATCTAAAAAAATATTCATATTTTTACGTCATTGTCTTTTGATGAACGAAAACATGTTCTATCATAGTATCATAGCCCAATTTTTCAGTTTTTGATTTGTTAAAAAAGTTTGAAATATCCAATAAATGTCGTTCCACTTCATGATTGTGTCCCACTTGTTGTTGATTCTTCACAAAAAAATACAGTTTTATATCTTTATGTTTGAAGCCTGAAATGTGGCAAAAGGTCGCAAAGTTCAAGGGGGCCGAATACTTTCGCAAGGCACTGTAAACGGTCATATGAAATCTACACTGCCTTCAGAGTATTCACACCCCTTGACTTTTTCCACATTTTGTTGTGTTTATCTTAAAATTAAAACTGATTAAATTGAGATGTCATTGGTCTACACACAATACCCCACAATGTCAAAGTGGAATTTTGATTTTCAAAATGTTTACAAATGAATGCAAAATTAAAAGCTGAAATGTCTTTGAGTCAACAAGTATTCAACCACTTTTTTTGGCAAGCTTAAAAAAGTTCAGGAGTAAAAATGTGCTTATCAAGTCCCACAATAAGTTGCATGGACTCACTCTGTGTGCAATGATAGTGTTTAACATGATTTTTTAATGACTACCTCATCTCTGTATCCCACATACAATTATCTGTAAAGTCCCTCAGTTGAGCAGTGAATTTCAAACACAGATTCAACCACAAAGATCAGGGAGGTTTTCCAATGTCTCACAAAGGCTTCCTTATGTAGAAGCTTCCTCCTTTTCACTCTGTCAATTAGGTTAGTATTATGGAGTTACTACAATGTTGTTGTTCCATTCTCAGTTTCCTCCTTTCACAGCCATTAAACTCTGTAACTGTTTTATTGGTAGATGTGTAATAACAACAGACATTTAATATCCCTTTGATCATGGTGAAGCAATTAATTATACTTTGGTGTATCAATACAACAAAGATACAGGCTTCCTTCCTAACTCAGTTGCCGGAGAGAAAGGAAACCGCTCAGGAATTTCACCATGATGCCAATGGTGACTTTAAAACAGTTTTCTATCACAGCCATTACACTCTGAGGACAGAACAACATTATAGTTAATCCCCAATACTAACCTAAATGACACGAGTGAAAAGAAGGAAGCCAGTACACAATACAAGTATTCCAAAACTGCTAGCAATAAGGCACTTAAAACTTCATGTCTAATGTCCTGAATACAAAGCGTTGTTTGGGGCAAATCCAACAAAACATCACCGAATACTTCATATTTTCAAGCATTGTGGTGGCTGCATTATGTTGTGGGTATGCTTGTTATTGGCAAGGACTAGGGTGTGTTTTAGGATAAAAATAAATGGAATAGAGCTAAGCAGAGGCAAAATCCTAGAGGAAAACCTGATTGTTTGCTTTCTACCAGACACAAATTCACCTTGATGCAGGACAATAACCTAAAACACAGGAGTTTCTTACCAATACGAGATTGAACGTTAAGACTTTAATCAGCTTGAAAGTCTATAGCCACATTTAAACATGTCTGTATGGCAGTGGTTGACAACCAACCAACTTCAGAGCTTGAATATTTTTTTTAAAGAATTCACAAATATTGTACTATCCAGGTGTGCAAAGCTGATTTACAGCTGTAATTACTGACACTGGTGAACATAATACTTAAGTAAATTAGAAATGTATGTATTTCATTTAATTAATTAGCTAAAAGATCTAAAAACATGTTTTCACCTTGTCATTATGGGGTATTGTGTAGATGGATGAAAACAAATATTTAATCCATTTTGAATTCAGTCTGACAACAAAATGTGGAATAAGTCAAAGGTTATGAATACTTTCTGAAGGCACTATGTACATATTTATCGAAATCAACCAAATGCCTTAGTTCATGGTAAATCTTCAACAAAAAAAAACACATTTATTAAAAAAGACCTTTATTTAAGACATTCCTGAATGTCAGCTGCAATTAGAGTGGTATTCAAAGAACAATAAAAAGACCTTGTGACAAACATGAAAAAATATTCTTTCAAACAAATACAGAAAAAAAAAAAAACACTAGCTACCAACCCAGAAATCTGATTTGAGAGTTGCACACCTATTACTTCCATATTGATTCATAATCCTCCAAAGCAGTCACAGGCAAGGGCAGGAACAACAACAAAAATATCAGAACATCAAATTCAAGACATGTAGTGTTAACTTTAAGGGAGCATAACACCATCCATCTTAAGAACATTAAATATACACACATCCTAATGTGTTCTCGTTGCATCTGGGTCTGTTCAGAGATGTAAGGTGTGTACAATAGTTACATAGCATTAAAACAAGTATGTAGGCTACAACAGCAGAGAGGCTACTCGTCATCATCCTCATCCTCATCGTCATCTTCCTCATCATCCTCTTCTTCGTCGTCAGCAGCTGCGGAGGAGGCCGTATCCACTCTACCATTGGTGCGGTATGAGGCGATATCCTGTGTAACACAACAATTATTTAGAGCCTGACCAATATGCTTTTCTGGGATCCAAGACATCTGCAGACATACCGTTTTACAGCGGGAAAATTAAAAAGCAATTTTTCCACATGGAATTCTCATATTGCCATCCAAAAGAACAATTGTCCAAGAAAATGCTTAAAACGTTACATTGTGACATGAGAATGGTCACATGTGTTTAGATAAGCATTAGATTCCCTTTTTTCCCCATCCTATTTATTTAATATCAGTGGAATTGTCTGCACCCATCTTATATCTGCAACCATCTTATTCAAATAAATTGTCACTGCATCGTGATCAGGAAATTAGATGTTTGTATATCAACCTCAATTTTAACAAAGCCCTACTCACCTTGTCGTATTTCTCCTTCAGCGTGGCAGCCTTCTTCTCGTACGGCTTCTTCTCCTCAGCTGCAGAGCTGTTCCACATCACTCCCAGCTTCTTAGCAGTGTCTCCAATGGACAGGCCTGGGTGCTCGCTCTTTATCTTGGCCCGGAAGTCAGCACAGAAGATGAAGAACGCAGACCTGAGAAACAAAAACAAACGCATGTCAATTCAAAGGGAAGTTTAATTCACCTTTATAATTGCTATCCAGTCTAGCTGCCATGCAAACCTACGGTGGTCTCTTGGGGGCATTAGGATCCTTGAACCTCTTCTTTTTCTGGCCATTGGGTGGGATGTAGTTCTTCATTTCTCTCTCGTAGCGGACCTTGTCTTGCTTCGCCATGTCTTCAAACTTGCCTTTTTCTTTAGGAGACATGGGCTAGATATAGAGGTATAAATTCAGATTACATATCTACATGGCCACCGCTAGACTGTCCACAAGGTCACTCAAGTGTAACAAAACATACTATGGTGGAAATATAGCCATAATCATATACCAGAAACATGTCACGTCACATTCATTCACTGTTGTGTAATGCTACCTTCCATCGCTCTGAGCATTTCTTGGAGAACTCAGCGAAGTTGACACTGGCTTCGGGGTGTTTCTTCTTGTGCTCCGCCCTGCAGGTCTGCACGAAGTAAGCATATGACGACATCTTGCCTCTCGGTTTCCTAGGATCTTTCCCCATGGTGACTTGTGTAGGTCTAGGAGAGATACAGTAGATACAGTTTCAAAAACATAAAGCCAAATTTGTCACCCTGAGCTTTGGCCATATTAAATGTGTGTCCCTCCCTAGCTGCCCATAACAAATAATGGGGGCTGGGGGTACACGACCTTTCTTGCAAATAAACATTTGTAATCACTAATAATGCTAACTAAATGCAAAACATATTTTTCTACTGTTTGCAACTAATTAACGGTGCGATTGTGCAAAGGGTTGTTGTGCTGTCGCTAGCTACAACGGCAGTTCGCTATCTTCGAATCCAGCCCCCTCAACACAACACTCAGCATATAGTTAGTTACTAGCTAGCCATCATGGATCCATCCCATTGTTGTGTCGTAGGTAACGAACCGTAGCCTTGCAGTGTGCTAGCGAACCGTTATAGCTAACTAACTAACGTGTTAGTGTTGCTAAAAACTCAATCGAGACTGAAAATCTGACTCGTATCACATGGTACAAAACAACGTTTACAGCCAAGAAAATCGAGATGCTCTCTGTTAACGTTACCTAACGTCAGCGCAGCAGCCAAGCTTGCTTGTTAGCCACGGCTAGCCAGCTAGCTATAGCAAAAATAACTAACGTTAGGTAGCTCTCTAGATGTACTCAAATATAGCTCGATAGATGTCTGGCTTCCATGAGTTTGTAAAATCAACTAACGTTAGTGAAATCGTTTTAGGTGGTGCCTGAAAAAGGGTGGTTGTTCGCTGTCTTTGTTAGCCCCCCCATCTACATAGCTAGTTAACAAGCTAATGTTTTATGAATGCTCAGCATAATACACACATTTCAACAAAAATAAATAATTGCCATGTTCTTATTTCCAATAACTCGCTAAATATTTTAGCTAATATTTGTGGTGTTAATACATACCCTAAGTTAGCTAGCCAGCTGCCTCAACAAACAACAATGGGACGGTGATTAATATTCCGCCAGAAGTACAAACAATCCCGTCACTTTCGTATGGTAATATTAAATCCTTCAAAATAAAAGCCCACAATTGAAATGTGGATCTTCTTAGTTCAAATCAAATCAAATTTTATTTGTCACATACACATGGTTAGCAGATGTTAATGCGAGTGTAGCGAAATGCTTGTGCTTCTAGTTCCAACAATGCAGTAATAACCAACAAGTAATCTAGCTAACAATTCCAAAACTACTACCTTATACACACAAGTGTAAGGGGATAAAGAATATGTACATAAAGATACATGAATGAGTGATGGTACAGAGCGGCATAGGCAAGATACAGTAAATGGTATTGAGTACAGTATATACATATGAAATGAGTATGTAAACAAAGTGGCATAGTTAAAGTGGCTAGTGATACATGTATTACATAAAGATGCAGTAGATGATATAGAGTACAGTATATACGTATACATATGAGATGAATATTGTAGGGTATGTAAACATTATATTAGGTAGCATTGTATAAAGTGGCTAGTGATATATTTTACATCATTTCCCATCAATTCCCATTATTAAAGTGGCTGGAGTTGAGTCAGTGTGTTGGCAGCAGCCACTCAATGTTAGTGGTGGCTGTTTAACAGTCTGATGGCCTTGAGATGGAAGCTGTTTTTCAGTCTCTCGGTCCCTGCTTTGATGCACCTGTACTGACCTCGCCTTCTGGATGATGGCGGGGTGAACAGGCAGTGGCTCGGGTGGTTGTTGTCCTTGATGATCTTTATGGCCTTCCTGTGACATCGGGTGGTGTAGGTGTCCTGGAGGGCAGGTAGTTTGCCCCCGGTGATGCGTTGTGCAGACCTCACTACCCTCTGGAGAGGGGCTTTAGTCAGGTGGCCAGGGTTCCGGTCTAGAAGTACGGTTTCGACAGCGCCTACAGTTTTGCTTCGGTACAGCAGTTTAAACGAAGAAGTCAGATTTGAAAATTCCTAATAAAACACTTTTGTCATCACTTTTTGTACAGTAAACATCTATTTAATTATTAAAATAATTTTCTCTGAGGCCGATCCCCCCATCACTCACAGCCAAAGATATTCATATTTTATATTCTTCCAATGTCTGCCATATTTTAGGATGACCTGATGATGACGTCGGACTCGTCACTGCTCATGCTGCTCCCTGTGTGCACTGAGTGCTAGTGTGCATGTGATGTTTGTCCGTATAAACTGTATGCAGATGCTGGTCCATATAAACCGGATGCAACCCAAATATAGACGGTCCTCAATCGGCATATGCGAATGTGAGTAGATTTCCTTGAAAACAACGGCGGTCATCTTGGACGCAGTCTCACGTGCTTATTTACCTCAGTGGTTTTAGGTGCCTCGTACGAACAATCCTGATCTAGTGAAACAGAATGTAAGCTTGCGAGATCAGGATGGTTTGTACGAGATGAGGGTTTTGATGGGGACGACATTCAAAAAGTTGTATTGCTGCCCACTACTGGATTCAAAGTAAAAAAGAAAACCATACTTGATGGGGAAAAACAAAGTTCCTCCTCACAGCTAAAATAGTTGACGAAACAAAACCAAGCAAAACAGACTCCCAAGTCTTCCGTTCTTCAAAGTTCCATATCTCCCGACTCAGGCTCTGGGGCCTGAGAGAGTAGTACGGCTTGTGATAGCCTTCCATGTGACTCATTCGCAGAGAAGTCCTCCAATCTCAGAAACTGCTCCGCCGCATTCAACAATGTTGTCAATTTTTTAAAACTTTTTCTCCACTTATGCAGTGTCGTTGATCACCATAGCCATAAAGAGTACAAAGTCGACCTTTCTAACCTGTAGAATATGCCTATCCACCAACAAAGGCACTACAGCGATTACAATCTTGGGACAAATGCTTTTACACAGTAATTCATACACCCCAACTTCACCACTGTATGGAGGGACTCCACCTCAAAAAACAAAACAACAGAATTTCTCTCTATTAACTACTAATTTCATCTGAAGTGCATCAATCTTCCAACTCGACTTCCCACGAAACGCCAGATATTTTTTCTCTCTGATCCAATATGTAATTAATATACAGTGAATGGAGTGGGTGGAGTTAGGAGTCACCAACACTCTGTATAAAACCAGTTGGTCAGCACAATAGACCAAATTATGTTTTGCAGACTCTATTGCGTAATTCTAATTACATATATTTTTACTTGATTAAAAGTATACTTCGTTAAATATAGCCAATACAATAGCTTCGACATATCAGTATGTGTGTAAACTTTCTAAAGAAATGCTGGTATAAATAATACAATAATACAAATAAAAGTATGTCCACTTATCCATACATTTTTTTCAAAGGTGGTTGCAATGCTGTGAAAAACAGTTGTACTGCACTAGAGTGTAGCATCATCTAAAATAAGGAGGAACGACAACAAGGTTCTAGTTTCAGCATGTTTTACTAGCCTAATCTGTGCATGTTATACGTAGGTACGAATAGCCATAAGGGCCTTCCTACTACATCTTCCCCTCTCCAATGAAGAAGAATTCAACATTCAGAACCACTGAAGCATAACTGAAATATAATTTGGAACCAGTATTATTCTCTTAACATGCTACTTCACATTCTGAAACAGCAAGAAAGCATTCAATTACACAGTCTCTTTTTGCTGGGTATGGTCCTCGACAATATGTATTCTATTTATGTGACATAGTCTTTCAGCCACTCTGGTGGCTTCACATCCTTTTTTGGGCGAGCTTGTGGCTCTGTGAGAATGCTTTTTGGGCGAGCTTGTGGCTCTGTGAGAATGCTTTTTGGGCGAGCTTGTGGCTCTGTGAGAATGCTTTTTGGGCGAGCTTGTGGCTCTGTGAGAATGCTTTTTGGGCGAGCTTGTGACTTTCTGAGAATGCTTTTTGGGCGAGCTTGTGGCTCTGTGAGCATTCTCTTCTTCCCCCTCTTTTTGTGTGTTGTCTGTGGCCTCCTCAGCCTGTGTGGCTGGTAGATCTGGAAGAGCTCTGATGTGTGTTTTGTTCCTCCGTACCTCCTCTGAGCCTGTGTCCACCATATAGGAACATGGGGCATCCGCTTTTCTCAGCACTATTGCTGGTGTCTTTGAGTTTGTATTCCACACACATTGACCTTCTGTAAACTTTGGTCTCTCCGTAGCACGGTGTCTCTGATTAAAGTCTCCAGTTTGTGTTTGCTTCAGCCGTTTGTCCCTCTCAGCCAAGGCCTTCCTGTTAAGTCATTGAGATTTAAACTGAGCCGGCGAGACAGGCAATGGGGAGTGCAGCCTCCTGCCCATCAGGTGCTCGGCAAGTGACGGCCCATGATGCAGTGTAATTCTGTAAGCTAACAGAGCCCTGTATGGATCCTTGTTGTTTTTCAGTAGTCCCTTGACTGTTTTCACAGCTCTCTCTGCCTCACCGTTGCTCTGTGCATGGTAGGGGCTACTGGTCACATATGAAGTCATATTCTGCAAAAGCAGAAAAGGAGCTCACGGAGAACAGCGTTATCTGTAACCAAAAATGTACTGATAACACCATCTGATGTGGTTAAGGGTGTCTTTGCTATTTCAATGTATCTTGAATAGTAATCTACCACTAGCAGATAAGAGTAATTTTTCCAATAGAACATATATATCTGCCCCAACCTTTTGCCATGGCCATCATTGGTTCAGGATGACAATGACAAGGATGACAGTGTCGATATTCCCAAAGTTGAGCTTTTCTTTGCAGGGGGACTCTTATTATATATTTTTAAATGTTGCACCCTGCGATCGTGCTGCCACCATACTATCCTGCTGCTACGAGAACGGCAATGGGACGATGCTTGTCAGCTTTGATCAGCGGTCTTTTCGCTGGTTCCATACATTGTGGCTCCTACTGGCTGCCGCCAACTGCTTCGGGCGCTTGCTTTCCACAGTTCTTAGTGGAGATGTCGAAGAATTCCATGCATTCATTAACCATCACAGTGCGGCCTATGTAGGCCTGTTGTATATTTATGAAATCATTATTTATTAAAGTGATTGTCTCTATAACCTGTTAATTCATATGCCTTGTGACCGTGATACATATGTGTAAAGGCCGAGACAATAAGAAGACGCAGTGGCAGAATAAATTCAACCACACCTTGGTTTTATCACAAAACCGCATAGCAAACTCTGTCTGGTGAGGTCCAGAAAGCAAATTGCATGTGCAGTAACAGTTACATGACCTACACAGCATGGTCCCGAAACACAAATGTTTCTGCAATTTCTTGACCACTAAACAACTATTGATGTAGAACCATATAGAGTTACCACAAGTTGCAAAGAAAACAGGAGCTGCCTTCACTATTCCAGCACCATTTCAACATCATCAAATCATGTCTGCTTAGTCCAATACAGTGGCAACTAAAATACACCAAAAACCATTTAGTCCAGTCAACATATTTTACCTTTATTTAACTAGGCAAGTCAGTTAAGAACAAATTCTTATTTTCAATGATGGCGGGTTAACTGCCTGTTCAGGGGCAGAACGACAGCTTTGTACCTTGTCAGCTCGGGGATTTGAACTTGCAACCTTTCAGTTACTAGTCCAACGCTCTAACCACTAGGCTACACTGCCGCCCCAAATGCTAAATATAATGTGGCTGTCTATGGTTCTGATTTCTGTGTGTGCATGTGTGTGTGCATACATGTTTGCGCAAGTAGAAAAACATGTTGACTCACCCTCCTTGTAGAGAAACGCCAATGTCATCCTCCTTTCTTTCATGCTGACGAATCGTTCTATCACTCTGTCATACAGTACACAGTTTAATTTTTTGTTGTCCTTGCCTACCTGGCTAAAATGATTGCTCACTAGCCCAACTTCCATTCATGGGCAATGTTAGCTAGTTAACATTAGCCTTCTACATCTAGCTACATGTTGAACTTCCATCCTCTCAGGCCAAGGGGCAGATCAATGTATGCATAAACCTTTGGATCAGAATCGCCTTTATAATCATTGGCTAGTACAAAGAATTAAGTAAAATCCCAAATCCCTATCTCCATCCATGGCTAATGTAGGAAAGGGACAATTTTAGATAGCTGGATAGCTAGCCATTGGAGGAAAACAAGGAAAACATTTGATAGGAGTGATGCCAAATCCAAGCTGGCTTCCATTGATACTTTTTTTTGGTGCGCCAGGACCATTCACAGTTGAGCTCGCTCACTTTAGCTCAACACTGATTAGATCATTTTTAATACTTTTTTTAGTCAAGGGAGGCCAGATGCTTGCTGGCTTCTCTTACCTTCAAGGGAAGCCAGCTTGGATTTGGCGTCACTCCTATAAAATCCCATTGAGAGCATACTTCATTGACAGAAAAACTTGAATTGTTGCATCTTGTTGTGTTGTTGAAAAATGTCGCTGGAGAGGATGTCAGACTTTTTACGTGCCCACAGCCTATTGTGTTTTTTTGTTTGTTTATTTGCATTATCTGTAACCTATTTTTGTACTTTTTTTTAACATAATGTTGCCGCTACCGTCTCTTATGACCAAAAAGAAGTTCTAGACATCAGGAATGCGATTACTCACCACAGACTAGCAGAATCCTCTTTTTCCTTTCACGACTCTAACGAGTCCGACGCGAAGAATACACCGCTTCCTCGGAAACAGGACCTGATCCCCATGGTCTTTGTGAAGAGGAGGCGCAGAAAGAAGGGGCGAAGGTCGGACTGCCTTCTGAGAATTCGTAGGTGATCGAATAAACCCCCACTTCGCTCCATTCTGCTAGCAAACGTGCAATCTTTGGACAATAAAATCGAAGAGTTATGCGGAAGATTAAACTACCAACGGGACATTAAAAACTGTAACATCTTATGCTTCACAGAGTCGTGGCTGAATGATGACAACATCAACATACAGCTGGCTGGTTATATGATGTACTGGCAGGACAGCGGCGTCTGGTAAGACAAGGGTCGGCGGCCCATGTATTTTTGTAAACAACAGCTAGTGCATGATATCTAAGTAAGTCTCAAGATATTGCTCGCCTGAGGTAGAGTATCTCATGATAAGCTGTAGACCACACTACCTACCGAGAGAGTTTTCATCTATATTCTTTGTAGCTGTTTACATACCACCACAGTCAGAGGCTGGCACTAAGACAGCTGTATTCCACCATAAGCAAACAAGAAAACGCTCACCCAGAGTCGGCGCTCCTAGTAGCCGGGGACTTTAATGCAGGGAAACTTAAATCCGTTTTACCAAATTTCTATCAGCATGTTAAATGTGCAACCAGAGGGAAAAGAACTCTGGACCACCTATACTCCACACACAGACGCATACAAAGCTCTCCCTCGCCCTCCATTTGGCAAATCTGCCCATAATTCTATCCTCCTTTCTGCTTAGTTCTGGAAAACGGTTAAAGACCTGGAGAATAAACCCTCCTCCTCACAGCTGCCCATGTCCCTTAATGTTGATGATGTGGTTGTTACTGACGAGAAGCACATGACTGAGCTCTTTAATCATCACTTCATTAAGTAATGATTCCTATTCCTATTTCCTGCCTCTTTGCTCGTCCAACATTTCCTCATCTCCCACCCCTTCTAATGTGACTATCCCCAATGCTTCTCCCTCTTTTTCCCCTGCCCCGCTACAAAGTTTCTCCCAGCAGGCAGTCACTGAGTCCGAGGTGCTAAAGGAACCCCTTAAACTTGACCCCAAAGAAACATCTGGGTGGTTCTCAGGGTCTAAACCATCTGGATGGGGGGGGGGGGGGGGGGGGGGTAAGATCAAGCTGATCCTAACTGTTATAGGCCTATTTCTATTTTGATTCTAAGCAATATTTTGCTGCTATTTCTATTGACTTGGCCAAAGCTTTTGATACGGTAGACCGTTCCATACTTGTGGGCAGGCTAAGGAGTATTGCTGTCTCTGATGGGTCTTTGGCCTGGTTTGCTAACTACCTCCCTCAAAGAGTGCAGTGTATAAAGTCAGAAAATCTGCTGTCTCAGCCACTTCCTGTCACCAAGGGTGTACCCCTAGGCTCAATCCTAGGCCCCACACTCTTCTCAATTTACATCAATAACATAGCTCAGGCAGAAGGAAGCCCTCTCATCCATTTATATGCAGATGATACAGTCTTATACTCAGCTGGCCCCTCCAAGGATTTTGTGTTAAATGCTCCACAACAAAGCTTTCTTAGTGTCCAACAAGCTTTCTCTACCCTTAACCTTGTTCTGAACACCTCCAAAACAAAGGTCATGTGGTTTGAGAAGAATGCCCCTCTTCCCACAGGTGTTATTACTACCTCTGAGGGTTTAGAGCTTGAGGTAGTCACCTCATACAAGTACTTGGGAGTATGGCTAGACAGTGCACTGTCCTTCTCTCAGCACATATCAAAGCTGCAGGCTAAAGTTAAATCTAGACATGGTTTCCTCTATCGTAATTGCTCCTCTTTCACCAAGCTGCCAAACTAACCCTGATTCAGATGACCATCCTACCCATGCTAGATTACGGAGACATAATTTATAGATCGGCAGGCAAGGATGCTCTCGAGCGGCTAGATGTTCTTTGCCATTCGGCCATCAGATTTGCCACCAATGCTCCTCATAGGACACATCACTGCACTCTATAATCTTCTGTAAACTGGTTATCTCTGTATACCCGTCGCAAGACCCAGTGGTTGATGCTTATTTATTAAACCCTCTTAGGCCTCACCCCCCCTATCTGAGATATCTACTGCAGCCCTCATTCTCCACATACAACACTCGTTCTGCCAGTCACATTCTGTTAAAGGTCCCCAAAGCACATATATCCCTGGGTCGCTCCTCTTTTCAGTTCGCTGCAGCTAGCGACTGGCACGAGCTGCAACAAACACTCAAACTGACAGTTTTATCTCAATCTCTTCATTCAAAGACTCATTCATGGACACTCTTACTGACTGTTGGGGCTGCTTCGTATGATGTAATGTTGTCTCTACCTTCTTGTCCTTTGTGCTGTTGACTATGCCCAATAATGTTTGTACCATGTTTTTGTGCTGCTACCATGTTGTGTTGCTACCATGTTGTTGTCATGTGGTGTTGCTTCCATGCTGTGTTGTCATGTTTTGTTGTTATGTTGTTGTCTTAGGTCTCTCTTTATGTAGTGTTGTGTCTCTCTTGTTGTGATGTGTGTTTTGTCCTATATTTATATTGTATTTTTGTTTTTATTTTATCCCAGGCCCCCGCCCACGCAGGAGGCCTTTTACTGTAGTAGTCCGTCATTGTAAATAAGAATTTGTTCATAACTGACTTGCCTAAAAACATACAATACGAACTGGAACAGAGAGACAGGAAATACAGGGATAAATACACTGGGGAAAATCAGCTACACCTGGAGGGGGTGGAGACAATCACAAGGACAGGTGAAACAGATCAGGGCGTGACAGTTACTTCATAGTTTTGATGTCTTCCCTATTATTCCACAATGTAGAAAATAGTACAAATAAAGAAAAACCCTTGAATGAGTTGGTTTGTCCATACTTTTGACTGTCAAAATGAAACAGACGGCTGAGGAATTTATTATGGACTTGACACTGAAATGTCAGTCATGTAATTTCGGTCAAATTGCAGACCCGCTGATGCGAGATAGAATTGTCATGGGGGTGAGAGACAATGTGCTGAGAGACAAGTTAATTGGTGAGAATGAATTGACACTATAAAGAGCAATACAGATGTGTTAAGCTAGACAGGTGACTCAGAGTTGCATACGGTCAATGGACAGTGGTGTTCGTAGTGACACCGTACAAAAAGTGGAGTATGTTAGCAAAGGAAGAGCTACAGCTAAATGGCTAACTGCAAAGGACAGCACCGACAGCAGTCAGCAGCACACTTCAGGGAACCAGCCCTCGTACGGCAGCTGTGGAGGAGAGTACAGACCTTGCCAGTGCCCAGTATATAGAAAAGAGTGTTACAACTGTGGCATGAGTGTTACAACTGTGGAACCACTTCGCACTCAAATGCAGGCAGCGGAGACAACAAAATACAGTACACTGTGTCAATGAGGACCAGGACAACAGCAGTGACAACGAGTACAGTGAGGGGTCTTTAGATGACCTCTTTGTGGGAACAGTCGCACTTGCAGGACCAGACAAGGACTGGACTGCTACCTACACGAGTAATGGACCGACATTGTGTTCAAACTTGACACTGGAGCACAGACTGAATTGTTACAGTTACAGGTAAAACCAGTGGTGAACACAAAACAAAGGAGAAGACTGAAATCTTACAGTGGTGAAGCAATTACCACTTCAGGCACATGCACATTGGTGCTGGAGGTAGATGATGAATCTCACAAGGTTCAGTTTGACATAGTAAAGGGAGAAAAAACATGTCATGTAACTTACTGGTTTTAGTGAAACGGGTTCATACAGTGAATGGTGAAAAGACTAATGTTGAGGATGCATATGCTGATGTTTTTCAGGGAATAGGAAAACTCAAGGTTAGAGCAGCCAAATACTGTAGACCAGTGATCCATGCACCTAGAAAGGTACCATTATCACTAAGAGACCAGCTAAATGCAGAGCTACTGAGGCTAGAGGCCTTAGATATCCTAGACAAAGTAGAAGAGCCTACTGAATGGATCCACTCACTAGTAATAGTTGACATGAAAGATGGCTTGCTCAGACTGTGTATGGGATCCAAAAGAGCTCAACAAGTATGTTTAAAGGAACCCTTTCAGCTGCCTACCAGAGGGGAGATATTTGAGGACATATTAAGAGCTAAATACTTCTCAAAGCGAGACGCCTCCTCAGGGTTTTGGCAGTCCAGTCTCGACAAGGAGAGTACAAGGCTTTGTACTTTCAATACTCCTTTTGGTAGATACTAATTTAAAAGGCTCCTGTTTAGTCTCACTTCAGCAACAGAAGTCTTTCATAGGACAGTCCAACAGATATTTGAGTGTGCCAGGCACAAAAGTGTACATTTTTATTTTATTTTATTTAACTAGGCAAGTCAGTTAAGAACAATTTCTTATTTTACAATTACGGCCTACCGCGGCCAAAACCTCCCCTAACCCGGATGACGCTGGGCAAATTGTGCTCTGGCCTATGGGACTCAGATCACGGCCAGTTGTGATACAGCCCGGGATCAAACCAGGGTCTGTAGTGATGCCTCTAGCACTGAGATGCAATGCCTTAGACCACTGTGCCACTCAGGAGCACTAAACTGATTTTATTTGATAAAATCTTCATTTGGGCTAATCTTCCAAGAGTCATACAGTTTAAACATACAGTTTATATTAATATGGTCACATTTTCACTTATAATACACTGACATATTGACCAGATAAATACTCTAACAGTCTAAAATAGTAGATTGATTCCTTCATCTACCACAGTCCTGTACAACCTTCTAATGTATTATATTTAAATGGTTCTAAAGTACTGTTTTAATTTATATATTGAAAGGTTTCTGGTTTGCTCAGTTAATTATTCAATGTCTTTATTGCTCTGTTCTTTTGTCTATTTCCCGGTAAATATTTAGCTATCCTTTTGATCATGCATGCAGTTAATTATATATATATATATACACACAGTGCCTTGCGAAAGTATTCGGCCCCCTTGAACTTTGCGACCTTTTGCCACATTTCAGGCTTCAAACATAAAGATATAAAACTGTATTTTTTTGTGAAGAATCAACAACAAGTGGGACACAATCATGAAGTGGAACGACATTTATTGGATATTTCAAACTTTTTTAACAAATCAAAAACTGAAAAATTGGGCGTGCAAAATTATTCAGCCCCCTTAAGTTAATACTTTGTCGCGCCACCTTTTGCTGCGATTACAGCTGTAAGTCGCTTGGGGTATGTCTCTATCAGTTTTGCACATCGAGAGACTGACATTTTTTCCCATTCCTCCTTGCAAAACAGCTCGAGCTCACTGAGGTTGGATGGAGAGCATTTGTGAACAGAAGTTTTCAGTTCATTCCACAGATTCTCGATTGGATTCAGGTCTGGACTTTGACTTGGCCATTCTAACACCTGGATATGTTTATTTTTGAACCATTCCATTGTAGATTTTGCTTTATGTTTTGGATCATTGTCTTGTTGGAAGACAAATCTCCATCCCAGTCTCAGATCTTTTGCAGACTCCATCAGGTTTTCTTCCAGAATGGTCCTGTATTTGGCTCCATCCATCTTCCCATCAATTTTAACCATCTTCCCTGTCCCTGCTGAAGAAAAGCAGGCCCAAACCATGATGCTGCCACCACCATGTTTGACAGTTGGGATGGTGTGTTCAGCTGTGTTGCTTTTACGCCAAACATAACGTTTTGCATTGTTGCCAAAAAGTTCAATTTTGGTTTCATCTGACCAGAGCACCTTCTTCCACATGTTTGGTGTGTCTCCCAGGTGGCTTGTGGCAAACTTTAAACAACACTTTTTATGGATATCTTTAGGAAATGGCTTTCTTCTTGCCACTCTTCCATAAAGGCCAGATTTGTGCAATATACGACTGATTGTTGTCCTATGGACAGAGTCTCCCACCTCAGCTGTAGATCTCTGCAGTTCATCCAGAGTGATCATGGGCCTCTTGGCTGCATCTCTGATCAGTCTTCTCCTTATATGAGCTGAAAGTTTAGAGGGACGGCCAGGTCTTGGTAGATTTGCAGTGGTCTGATACTCCTTCCATTTCAATATTATCGCTTGCACAGTGCTCTTTGGGATGTTTAAAGCTTGGGAAATCTTTTTGTATCCAAATCCGGCTTTAAACTTCTTCACAACAGTATCTCGGACCTGCCTGGTGTGTTCCTTGTTCTTCATGATGCTCTCTGCGCTTTTAACGGACCTCTGAGACTATCACAGTGCAGGTGCATTTATACGGAGAATTGATTACACACAGGTGGATTGTAATTTATCATCATTAGTCATTTAGGTCAACATTGGATCATTCAGAGATCCTCACTGAACTTCTGGAGAGAGTTTGCTGCACTGAAAGTAAAGGGGCTGAATAATTTTGCACGCCCAATTTTTCAGTTTTTTATTTGTTAAAAAAGTTTGAAATATCCAATAAATGTCGTTCCACTTCATGATTGTGTCCCACTTGTTGTTGATTCTTCACAAAAAAAATACAGTTTTATATCTTTATGTTTGAAGCCTGAAATGTGGCAAAAGGTCGCAAAGTTCAAGGGGGCCGAATACTTTCGCAAGGCACTGTATATATATATATATATATATATATATATATATATATATATATATATATTACATAAATTAGTTATTTGAGATGACCATTATAAGCAGTTGCCTGGCTGCACTCCTAGTAGTTTGGTTTCTGCCAATTCCTCAATTTGTACTCCCCCATAATTGAATGCTGTGTTGGCCTTTTCCTGGTGGAACAGACCAACTTAACCTTGGTTTTCAAAACTAGTTTGCTTTTGGCAAACCCACTCCCTGATATTTCCCAGAGTTTGCTGTACCTTTTGAAACAATTGTCTTGCTGTATAACTTGTAGTATCCTCTGCAAATATAGTAGCTTGAGTTACATAAGAAAGGTCGTTAGTATATAGTAAAGAAATGGCCCAAGGTAGCTGCCCTGCGGTGTTCCACAGTTTAAAGCATGAGGGGAAGAAAACAACCCATTGATGATAGGTTTACTGTTTCCTGTCAGTTAGATATGACTGCACCCAATTCAATGCTGCCTCCTTAAACCCATAATACAATCATTTTGTCAATGATTTAATGATCCACTAAATCAAATGCTTCACTAAAATCTGGACAATGGCTTGTTTGGAAGAATGGGTGTTTACATTATCGCTCAGTAAATACATTTTCATTGTAAAAAAATCTGCTAAATGATTGTCAATATGAGCTGGTTTTGTTATTGTTCTCTCATCAACCTCCACACTAGATAGGCGTGATGAGATAGATGTAAGACAATAACTGTATTGCATACCTTTGTAGAGTAATTTTTGTAATCAATAAAAGCATTTTTTATTACGATTTAATTTAATGGCATAACTACGTAGTGTTCTATGATTCTGTTAATCTATTTCTAGTTTAGATTCTTAGGCATGGTTAACTATGTGGGCAAATATGTACCTAATTTGGCAACTCAAACGAGTCAGATGAGAAGTGTACTGTGTAAAGCTACAGAGTGGTGTTGGAACAGAAAGAGTTGGAGCAGCTGAAGGCATTAACCATGCATGCTCCAGTACTGAAGTTCTGTGATGAAAAGTGCAAAACCAAAGACACAGGATATGCCTCTAAAGCAGGTTTAGGTGAAATGTTGTTACAGAAATGTGGCACTAGATGGCACCCAGTCACATATGCCTCTAGAGCTCTGACCAATTCTGAGTGGGATATTGTTATCCACATCAGCACCAACGATGTTAGGATGAAACAGTCAGAGGTCTCCAAACGCAATATAGCTTCAGAGTGTAAATCAGGTAGAAAGATGTGTCGGCATCGAGGAATTGTCTCTGGCCCCCTCCCAGTTAGGGGGAGTGATGAGAGTCTCACAACTCAATCGCTGGTTGAAAACTGTTTTCTTCCCATCCCAAAAGATAGAATTTGTAGATAATTGTCCCTCTTTCTGGGACTCACCCACAAACAGGACCAGGCCTGGCTTGCTGAGTAGTGACGGACTCCATCCTAGCTGGAGGGGTGCTCTCATCTTATCTATGAACATAGACAGGGCTCTAACTCCTCTATCTCCACAATGAGATAGGGTGCAGGCCAGGCAGCAGGCTGTTATCCAGCCTGTCAGCTTAGTGGAGTCGGCCAATAGCACAGTCAATGTAGTCAGCTCAGCTATCCCCATTGAGACCGTGTCTGTGCCTCAATCTAGGTTGGGCAAAACTAAACATGGCGGTGTTCTCCTTAGCAATCTCACTGGAATAAAGACCTCCTCCATTTCTGTCATTATTGAAAGTGATTGTGATATCTCACATCTCAAAATAAGGCTACTTAATGTTAGATCCCTCACTTCCAAGGCAGTTATAGTCAATGAACTAATCACTGATCATAATCTTGATGTGATTGGCCTGACTGAAACATGGCTGAAGCCTGATGAATTTAATGTGTTAAATGAGGCCTCTCCTCCTGGTTACGCTATTGACCATATGCCCCGCACATCCCGCAAAAATTTTAAAAAATTACTGCGTTTTCGTCTTTTGAGCTTCTAGTCATGAAATCTATGCCTCCTGGGCCATATGCAGCATTCCTCACTGAGTTCCCTGACTTTGTAGTCATGGCAGAAAATATTCAAATTTTTGGTGACTAATATTCACATGGAAAAGTCCACAGACCCACTCCACAAGGCTTTCAGAGCCATTATCGACTCAGTGGATTTTGTCCAATATGTCTCCGGAACAACTCACTGGACCTAGTTTTGTCCCGTGGAATAAATATTGTGGATCTTAATGCTTTTCCTCATAATCCTGGACTATCAGACCACCATTTTATTATGTTTGCAATCACAACAAATAATCTACTTAGACCCAAACCAAGGATCATCAAAAGCCGTGCTATAAATTCTCGGACAACCCAAAGATTCCTAGATGCCCTTAAAAGACTCAATCCACCTACCCAAAGACGTCAGAGTACAAAAATCGGTTAACCACCTAACTGAGGAACTAAATGTCGCCTTGCGTAATACCCTAGATGCAGTCGCACCCCTAAAAACAAAAAACATTTGTCATAAGAAACTAGCTCCCTGGTATACATAAAATACCCGATCCCTGAAGCAAGCTCCCAGAAAATTGGGACGGAAATGGCACAACACCAAACTGGAAGTCTTCCGACTAGCTTGGAAAGACAGTGCCGTGCAGTATCGAAGAGCCCTCACTGGTGCTCGATCATCCTATTTACCCAACTTAATTGAGGAAAATAAGAAGAATCACAAATGTATTTTTGATACTGTCGCAAAGCTAACTAAAAAGTAGCATTCCCCGAGAGAGGATGGCTTTCACTTCAGCAGTGATAAATTCATGAACTTCTTTGATGAAAAGATCAAGATCATTAAATCAAATCAAATCAAATCAAATTTTATTTGTCACATACACATGGTTAGCAGATGTTAATGCGAGTGTAGCGAAATGCTTGTGCTTCTAGTTCCGACAATGCAGTAATAACCAACAAGTAATCTAGCTAACAATTCCAAAACTACTACCTTATACACACAAGTGTAAGGGGATAAAGAATATGTACATAAAGATATATGAATGAGTGATGGTACAGAGCGGCATAGGCAAGATACAGTAGATGGTATTGAGTGCAGTATATACATATGAGATGAGTATGTAAACAAAGTGGCATAGTTAAAGTGGCTAGTGATACATGTATTACATAAAGATGCAGTAGATGATATAGAGTACAGTATATACATATACATATGAGATGAATAATGTCGGGTATGTAAACATTATATTAGGTAGCATTGTTTAAAGTGGCTAGTGATATATTTTACATCATTTCCCATCAATTCCCATTATTAAAGTGGCTGTTGAGTTGAGTCAGTGTGTTGGCAGCAGCCACTCAATGTTTTTCAGTCTCTCGGTCCCTGCTTTGATGCACCTGTACTGACCTCGCCTTCTGGATGATAGCGGGGTGAACAGGCAGTGGCTCGGGTGGTTGTTGTCCTTGATGATCTTTATGGCCTTCCTGTGACATCGGGTGGTGTAGGTGTCCTGGAGGGCAGGTAGTTTGCCCCCGGTGATGCGTTGTGCAGACCTCACTACCCTCTGGAGAGCCTTACGGTTGTGGGCGGAGCAGTTGCCGTACCAGGCGGTGATGCATCCCGCCAGGATGCTCTCGATTGTGCATCTGTAGAAGTTTGTGAGTGCTTTTGGTGACAAGCCGAATTTCTTCAGCCTCCTGAGGTTGAAGAGGCGCTGCTGCGCCTTCTTCACGATGCTGTCTGTGTGGGTGGACCTATTCAGTTTGTCTGTGATGTGTACGCCGAGGAACTTAAAACTTACTACCCTCTCCACTTCTGTTCCATCGATGTGGATAGGGGGGTGTTCCCTCTGCTGTTTCCTGAAGTCCACAATCATCTCCTTAGTTTTGTTGACGTTGAGTGTGAGGTTATTTTCCTGACACCACACTCCGAGGGCCCTCACCTCCTCCCTGTAGGCCGTCTCGTCGTTGTTGGTAATCAAGCCTACCACTGTTGTGTCGTCCGCAAACTTGATGATTGAGTTGGAGGCGTGCGTGGCCACGCAGTTGTGGGTGAACAGGGAGTACAGGAGAGGGCTCAGAACGCACCCTTGTGGGGCCCCAGTGTTGAGGATCAGCGGGGTGGAAATGTTGTTGCCTACCCTCACCACCTGGGGGCAGCCCGTCAGGAAGTCCAGTACCCAGTTGCACAGGGCGGGGTCGAGACCCAGGGTCTCGAGCTTGATGACGAGCTTGGAGGGCACTATGGTGTTAAATGCCGAGCTGTAGTCGATGAACAGCATTCTCACATAGGTATTCCTCTTGTCCAGATGGGTTAGGGCAGTGTGCAGTGTGGTTGAGATTGCATCGTCTGTGGACCTATTTGGGCGGTAAGCAAATTGGAGTGGGTCTAGGGTGTCAGGTAGGGTGGAGGTGATATGGTCCTTGACTAGTCTCTCAAAGCACTTCATGATGACGGAAGTGAGTGCTACGGTGCGGTAGTCGTTTAGCTCAGTTACCTTAGCTTTCTTGGGAACAGGAACAATGGTGGCCCTCTTGAAGCATGTGGGAACAACAGACTGGGATAGGGATTGGTTGAATATGTCTGTAAACACACCAGCCAGCTGGTCTGCGCATGCTCTGAGGGCGCGGCTGGGGATGCCGTCTGTTCCTGCAGCCTTGCGAGGGTTGACACGTTTAAATGTTTTCCTCACGTCGGCTGCAGTGAAGGAGAGTCCACATGTTTTAGTTGCGGGCCGTGTCAGTGGCACTGTATTGTCCTCAAAGCGGGCAAAAAAGTTATTTAGTCTGCCTGGGAGCAAGACATCCTGGTCCGTGACGGGGCTGGTTTTCCTTTTGTAATCCGTGATTGACTGTAGACCCTGCCACATACCTCTTGTGTCTGAGCCGTTGAATTGAGATTCTACTTTGTCTCTATACTGACGCTTAGCTTGTTTGATTGCCTTGCGGAGGGAATAGTTACACTGTTTGTATTCGGTCATGTTTCCGGTCACCTTGCCCTGATTTAAAGCAGTGGTTCGGGCTTTCAGTTTCACACGAATGCTGCCATCAATCCACGGTTTCTGGTTTGGGAATGTTTTAATTGTTGCTATGGGAACGACATCTTCAACGCACGTTCTAATGAACTCGCTCACCGAATCAGCGTATTCGTCAATGTTGTTGTCTGACGCAATACGAAACATATCCCAGTCCACGTGATAGAAGCAGTCTTGGAGTGTGGAATCAGATTGGTCGGACCAGCGTTGAACAGACCTCAGCGCGGGAGCTTCTTGTTTTAGTTTCTGTCTGTAGGCAGGGATCAACAAAATGGAGTCGTGGTCAGCTTTTCCGAAAGGAGGGCGTGGCAGGGCCTTATATGCGTTGCGGAAGTTAGAATAGCAGTGATCCAAGGTTTTTCCAGCCCTGGTTGCGCAATCGATATGCTGATAAAATTTAGGGAGTCTTGTTTTCAGATTAGCCTTGTTAAAATCCCCAGCTACAATGAATGCAGCCTCCGGTTAAATCGATTCCGAAGCGAGGCGGCCATCTCTGTCGGCGCCGGAAGTATTCACACATTAGAAAGCAAATTACGGACTCCTCTTTGAATCTGTGTATTCTCCAAAGCTCAGTTGTCCTGAGTCTGCACAACACTGCCAGGACCTAGGATCAAGGGAGAGACTCAAGCCTCTCTTGAAAAAGCCAAACCTTGACCCAGAAACTATAAAAACTATCAGCCTATATCGAATCTCCCATTCCTCTCAATTTTTTTTGAAAAGCAGCAACTCGCTGTCTTTCTGAAGACAAACAGTGTATATGAAACACTTCAGTCTGGTTTTAGACCCCATCATAGCGCTGAGACTGCACTTGTTAAGGTGGTAAATTACCTTTTAATGGCATCAGACCAAGGCTCTGCATCTGTCCTCGTGCTCCTATACCTTAGTGCTGCTTTTGACACCATCAATCACCACATTGTTTTTGAGAGATTGGAAACCCAAATTGGTCTACACGGACAAGTTCTGGCCTGGTTTAGATCTTATCTGTCGGAAAGATATCAGTTTGTCTCTGTGGATGGTTTGTCCCCTGACAAATCAACTGTGCATTTCAGTGTTCCTCAAGGTTCCGTTTCAGGACCACTATTGTTTTCACTCTATATTTTACCTCTTGGTGATGTCATTCGGAAACATAATGTTAACTTTCACTGCTATGCGGACAATACACAGCTGTACATTTCGATGAAACATGGTGAAGCCCCAAAATTGCCCTCCCTGGAAGCCTGTGTTTCAGACATAAGGATGTGGATGGCGGCAAATGTTTAGCTTTTAAACTCGGACAAAACAGAGATGCTAGTTCTAGGTCCCAAGAAACAAAGGGATCTTCTGTTGGATCTGACACTTAATCTTGATGGTTGTACAGTCGTCTCAAATAAAACTGTGAAGGACCTCGGCGTTACTCTGGACCCTGATCTCTCTTTTCACGAACATATCAAGACTATTTCATGGACAGCTTTTTTCCATCTACGTAACATCTGAAACTTTCTGTCCAAAAATGATGCAGAAATCCATGCTTTTGCCACTTCGAGATTGGACTACTGCAATGCTCCGGCTACTTGGATAAAGCACTAAATAAACTGCGGTTAGTGCTAAACACAGCTGCTAGAATTTTGACTAGAACCAAATAATGTGCTAGCCTCTCTACACTGGGTTCCTGTTAAGGCTAGGCCTGATTTCAAGGTTTTACTGATAACCTACAAAGCATTACATGGGCTTGCTCATACCTATCCCTCCGATTTGGTCCTGCCGTGCATACCTACACGTAGGCTATGGTCACAAGACGCAGGTCTCCTTATTGTCCCTAGAATTTCTAAGCAAACAGCTGGAGGCAGGGCTTTCTTCTACAGAGCTCCATTTTTATGGAATGGTCTGCCTATCCATGTTAGAGACGCAGACTCAGTCTCGACCTTTAAGTCTTTATTGAAGACTCATCTCTTCAGTAGGTCCTATTATTGAGTATAGTCTGGCCCGGGGTGTGAAGGTGAACTGAAAGGCAATGTCTCTGCCTGTCCGGGTCCCCTCTCTCCACTGGGATTATCTGCCTTTAACCCTATTACAGGGGCCGAGTCACTGGCTTACTGATGCTCTTCCATGCCGTCCCTCGGAGGAGTGCATCACTTGAGTGGGTTGACGTGATCTACCTGTCCGGGTTGCCACCCCCCTCAGGTTCGTGCCGTGGGGAGTTCTTCGTGGGCTATACTCGACCTTGTGTCAGGGTAGTAAGTTGGTGGTTGAAGATATCCCTCTAGTGGTGTGGGGGCTGTGCTTTGGCAAAATGGATAGGGTTATATCCTGCCTGGTTGGCCCTGTCCGGGGGTATCGTCAGATGGGGCCACAGTGTCTCCTGATCCCTCCAGCCTCCAGTATTTATGCTGCAGTAGTTTATGTGTCGGGGGGCTAGGGTCAGTCTGTTATATCTGGAGTATTTCTCCTGTCTTATTTGATGTCCTGTGTGAACTTAAGTATGCTCCCTCTAATTCGCTCTCTCCCCTCTCCCTCCCCCTCCCCTCCCCTCCCTGAGGACCTGAGCCCTGGAGCCATGCCTCAGGACTACGTGAGAAATTCCATGTGTTAATCTATGGTACAACAGTGCGGGACAAAACTATTGCAAAGAAGGATCTAACATACACACCACCAAGGGTACAGAGACTGTTTTTAAAACTTCAGAAATATGACCTAACTTGCGTACAGGCCAGGGAAAGAATTGTTAGTGGCAGACACATTGTCCAGAGCTTTTGACAGCTCAGGACCAAACCAGATATATGAGCAGGACGAGACCATACATAAACCTTATCAGAAAGAGTTGCTCAGTCTCAGATGAAATGTGGACAGTTATTTCATGTGCTACTGCAGAAGAGGAGTGTTAGCAAATGGTGATTCAAGCCATAACATGCGGGTGGTCTGTACAAGCTATACCATACCCTTATGACCAATACAGGGATGAGCTATCTGTTAGGGATGCACAATATATCGGTGAGCATATCGGAATCAGCCGATATTAGACAAAAATGCCAACATCGACCCGATGTCTAGTTTAATGCCGATGTTGAAAACCAGTGTCAAAGCTGAAGTGCATACCCATATAACGTAGGTAGGAGATGTAATGACGCCACGAAAAATACAGAGCTACATGTACAACACAGCATTCCTCACCTAGCCCACAATGTCTGCGGTGAAGATCTATTTTGAACTTTCAAAGGAAGATAACAAAAAGGCATTATGCAATATTTGTGCTGCTATTATTTCCCGAGGAGGGGAGAAAGTAAAATCTTTCAATTCCACAAACCTAATTACTCATTTGAAAGCGCATCACCCCCAGATGTTCAGTGACTACTTCGAACAAAAGCATAAAAATACTAAGCGCACACTTCCAACAACTAAACAAGTTCAAGTCTAGCAGTCACTTGAAAGAGTAAGAACATTTCAGCGAGACAACTCAAAGGTGAAATCCATTAACGCCAAGATAATAGAATTAACTCCCCTTGACAATCAAGTGTTCTCTGTCATGGATGATGTTGGCTTACACCGACTGGTCGAGCACCTCGAGCCCCGGTACACACAACCAAGTAGGCACTACTTTTCAGATTTTGCCCTACCGAAGTTACAAAGTATTGTTGAATCGCACATCCACGAGCTACTTCAAATCAAATCAAATCAAGTTTATTTGTCATGTGCGCCGAATTCAACAGGTGTAGACCTTACAGTGAAATGCTTACTTACAGGCTCTAGTGGAAAAAATGTATTAGGTGAACAATAGGTAGGTGAAGAAATAAAAACAACAGTAAAAAAGACAGGCTATATACAGTAGCGAGGCTATAAAAGTAGCGAGACTACATACAGACACTGGTTAGTCAGGCTGATTGAGGTAATATGTACATGTAGATATGGTTAAAGTGACTATGCATATATGGTGAACAGAGAGTAGCAGTAGCGTAAAAGAGGGGTTTGCGAGTGGTGGGTGGGACACATTGCAGATAGCCCGGTTAGCAAATGTGCAGGAGCACTGGTTGGTCGGCCAAATTGAAGTAGTATGTACATGAATGTATAGTTAAACTATGCATATATGATTAACAGAGAGTAGCAGCAGCGTGAAAAGAGGGGTTGGGGGGCGGCACACAATGCAAATAGTCCGGGTAGCCATATGATTACCTGTTCAGGAGTCTTATGGCTTGGGGGTAAAAACTGTTGAGAAGCCTTTTTGTCCTAGACTTGGCACTCTGGTACCGCTTGCCCTGAGGTAGTAGAGAGAACAGTCTATGACTTGGGTGGCTGGGGTCATTGACAATTTTTAGGTCCTTCCTCTGACACCGCTTGGTGTAGAGGTCCTGGATGGAAGGCAGCTTAGCCCCAGTGATGTACTGGGCCGTACGCACTACCCTCTTTAGTGCCTTGCGGTCAGAAGCCGAGCAATTGCTGTACCAGGCAGTGATCCAACAAGTCAGGATGCTCTCGATGTTGCAGCTGTAGAACCTTTTGACGATCTCAGGACCCATGCCAAATCTTTTTAGTTTCCTGATGGGGAATAGGCTTGTCGTGCCCTCTTCACGACTGTCTTGGTGTGTTTGGACCATTCTAGTTTGTGGTTGATGTGGACACCAAGAAACTTGAAGCTCTCAACCTGCTCCACTACAGCCCCGTCGATGAGAATGGGGGCGTGCTCGGTCCTCCTTTTTGTGTAGTCCACAATCATCTCCTTTGTCTTGGTTACGTTGAGGGATAGGTTGTTATTCTGGCACCACTCGGCCAGGTCTCTAACTTCCTCCCTCTAGGCTGTCTCGTCGTTGTCGGTGATCAGGCTTACCACTGCTGTGTCGTCTGCAAACTTAATGTTGGTGTCGTATGGTGAACAGGGAGTACAGGAGGGGACTGAGCACGCACCCCTGGGGAGCTCCAGTGTTGAGGATCAGCGTGGCAGATGTGTTGCTACCTACCCTCACTACCTGGGTGCGGCCCGTCAGGAAGTCCAGAGGTGTTTAGTCCCAGGATCCTTAGCTTAGTGATGAGCTTTGAGGGTACTATGGTGTTGAACGCTGAGCTGTAGTCAATGAATAGCATTCTCACATAAGTATTCCCTTTGTCCAGGTGGGAAAGGGCCGTGCGGAGTGCAATAGAGATTGCATCATCTGTGGATCTGTTTGGGCGGAAAGCAAATTGGAGTGGGGCTAGGGTTTCTGGAATAACGGTGTTGATGTGAGCCATTACCAACCTTTCAAAGAACTTCATGGCTACGGACGTGAGTGCTACGGGTCTGTAGTCATTTAGGCAGGTTGCTTTTGTGTTCTTGGGCACAGGGACTATGGTGGTCTGCTTGAAACATGTTGGTATCACAGACTCAATCAGGGACATGTTGAAAATATCAGTGAAGACACCTGCCAGTTGGTCAGCACATGCCCGGAGCACACGTCCTGGTAATCCGTCTGGCCCCGCGGCCTTGTGAATGTTGACCTGTTTTAAGATCTTACTCACGTCGGCTACGGAGTGCGTGATCACACAGTCGTCCGGAACAGCTGATGCTCTCATGCATGCCTCAGTGTTGATTGGCTTGAAGCAAACATAGAAGTGATTTAGCTCGTCTGGTAGGCCCGTGTGTGTTGTCTGGTAGGCCCGTCTGGTAGGCCCGTGCAGCTCGCGGCTGTGCTTCCCTTTGTAGTCTGTAATAGTTTGTAAGCCCTGCCACATAAGACGAGCGTCGGAGCTGGTGAAGTATGATTCAATCTTAGCCCTGTATTGACACTTTGACTGTTTGATGATTCGTCGCAGGGTATATCAGGGTTTCTTGTAAGCTTCCGGGCTAGAGACCCGCACCTTGAAAGTGGCAGCTCTACCCTTTAGCTCAGTGCGAATGCTGCCTGTAATCCATGGCTTCTGGTTGGGGTATGTACGTACAGTCACTGTGGGGACAACGTCCTCGATGCACTTATTGATAAAGCCAGTGATTGATGTGGTGTACTCCTCAACGCCATCGGAAGAATCCCGGAACATGTTCCAGTCTGTGATAGCAAAACAGTCCTGTAGTTTAGCATATGCTTCATCTGACCACATTTTTATAGACCGAGTCACTGGTGCTTCCTGCTTTAATTTTTGCTTGTAAGCAGTAATCAGGAGGATAGAGTTGTGGTAGGATTTACCAAATGGAGGGCGAGGGAGAGCTTTGTACGCGTCTGTGGAGTACAGGTGATCTAGAATTTTTTTCCCTCTGGTTGCACATTTAACATGTTGATAGAGATTTGGTAGAACTGATTTAAGTTTCCTTATACAGCTGACTGAGTGCGGTCTTAGTGCCAGCATCTGTCTGTGGTGGTAAATCAACAGCCACGAAAAGTATAGCTGGAAACTCTCTAGGCAAGTAGTGTGGCCTGCAATTTATCACAATATACTCTACTTCAGGTGAGCAAAATCTAGAGACTTTCGTGCACAAGCTGTTGTTTACAAATATGTACAGACCAACCCCCCTCGTCTTACAGAAGTGTGCAGTTCTATCTTGCCGTTGCAGCAAATATCCCGCTAGATGAATATCCATGTTGTCATTCAGCCACGACTCCTTGAAACATAGGATATTACAGTTTTTGATGTCCCTTTGGTAGGATATTAGTGATTGTACCTCGTCTTGTGCAATGATTGCACGTTGGCGAGTAGAATTGACGGTAACGGCAACTTTCCCACTCGCCTTTTCCGGGTCCTGACCAGGCATCTGGCTCTTTGTCCTCTGTACCTGCGTTGCTTGCTCTTGCAAATAACAGGGATGTCAGCCCTGTCGGGTGTTTGGAGAATGTCTTCTGCATCTTGCTTGTTGAAGAAAAAATCTTAATCTATTCCGAGGTGAGTGATCGCTGTCCTAATATACAGAAGCTATTTTTTGCCGTAAGATACGGTTGCAGAAACATTATACACAAAATAAGTTACAAATAACGCGAAAAAACACATAATAGCACAATTGGTTGGGCGCCCATAAAACTGCTGCCATTTCTTCCGGCGCTATGGGCATTGCTGTTATCAGCTTCACGACTGACATTTGGAAAAGTCTGGCATGGATAAAATGTAAACTTCCGAAGATGCAGACATATTTGCAAGAGCAAAAATAAAGGAGGTTTTAAAATACTGTAGTGACACCTAGGAACCTCATCAGGAGGTTGGCTTTGGTTTGAAGTTAGCTGCTTTGACTATAGCAGACAAATTTGTTTGTGTCAAATTTTGAAATCTATCAAAATAATATTTGGAAAAGCAACTCCGGTCTGCCCCACAACTCCAGTCTGCCCCACAACTCCGGTCTGCCCTACAACTCCGGTCTGCCCCACAACTCCGGTCTGCCCCACAACTCCAGTCTGCCCCACAACTCCAGTCTGCCCCACAACTCCGGTCTGCCCCACAACTCCAGTCTGCCCCACAACTCCAGTTTGCCCCACAACTCCAGTCTGCCCCACAACTCCGGTCTGCCCCACAACTCCGGTCTGCCCCACAACTCCAGTCTGCCCCACAACTCCAGTCTGCCCCACAACTCCAGTCTGCCCCACCACTCCGGTCTGCCCCACAACTCCAGTCTGCCCCACAACTCCAGTTTGCCCCACAACTCCAGTCTTCCCCACAACTCCAGTCTGCCCCACATAATCAGTGTTTTATATGACCCGACAACATATCATCATAACCTCTGGCCATTGATGCTCGTATTCACTTGTCCGGCCTCTTTGTCACGTCTACTCCCGCTCCTCCCCTCCAGTGGTCCACGTCGCAGGATTTACTAACCACCGGTCCTAGCATTCATCATTATGCGCACCTGGCATTCATCATCACGTGCACCTGGCATTCATCATCACGCTCGCACCTGCGCTTCATCATTAGGCACAGCTGGACTCCATCACTTTACTGATTAACTCCCCTATATCTGTCTCCTCCTTAGTTACCTTCCCAAGGCAGTACTGACTGTGTTTCATGTCCATGTCGGTACCCTCATCGCTTCTCTCCCTCCTACAGTGACCACTCTGTATCAGAGCCTGAGCCCATGGAGGTAGGGGTCACAAGCCTCTCTGCGGCTGAATGATGTAGATGTAAACAGCTGGGACTCTATCCCTATTGGGGTCTAGGAGGGCTTCAGCAGTGTCCGGTACGTCCTAACTCTGGATCCACGAGATCAGAAGGACAGGCACGTGATCGTCCACCCCCTGGCGCAGGTGTAAGTATCCCATCCTCATTTTCTGCCAGACCCTTTTTAGTGTCGATCACACTAGCTGGCTGTCCCTCAGGTACTCTTTCTACAGTGCTGGTGGATTCTGAAGCCGCGTGGAACTTTAATGACCAGACTCTCGCCTCCTCTCTTAATATCACCTCATACCCACTCTAATCTCCGTTTCCGGTCCAAGCCCTTGATAATCGACCACTAGGATCCAGAACCATCACACACATCATCACCACTCACACTCACTGTGGAGTCCATTCATCAGGAGAATATTCACTTCCTCATCATGAATGCAGCAGATCAGAGGATCATCCTCGGCCTCCCATGGCTCCAACGCCACAACCCCACCATCTCATGGTCGAAGATGAAAATCACGGATTGGGCACCCGAATGCCGGAGGACCTGCATTCCCGTTCCATCTTGTACCGTATCCCCTGTGGTCTGGGATGTAGATGTGGAGACTTGTATTGGGCTCAGGTGTCTTATTATTTCATTATTGTGTACCTGTTAAAAAATGTGTTTTCTGTGGTCCTTTGCAGAAGCTTGAATTGTTTACCGTGTGCGGTCGTTTCCTGAGTGAGTAGTCGAGACTTAGTTTTTTTCCCAAGTGTACTGTGATCCTACGACTACCATTTCTCAGTAAAGTATTATGTACCACTGATTCCTCATCTGGTCTCTTCTCTGCACCTGGGTCCAACCTACCCACAATTCCTGTTCTGTGAGCTCAAACTAAGTCCTCCCGGCACGCTCCAGCAGAGTAGTTCCTGCCTCAGCATTCCTGGTCTCATCTGTTCATTGACTTTGTTACTGATCTCCCCTCTGATGGTTTCAAAACTATTTAGGTGGTTGTGGACTGATTTTCAAAATCATGCCGGTTTATTCCTCTCTCTAGACGAACACAAACCGGTTTAGCATGTCCGGAAGCACATCTTGACCAAAGCCCGGAAGACAGCAGGGGCGTTTGTGAGTCCAAATGGCATGACCTGGTACTCATAATGTCCACTGGCTGTGTTGAAGGCTGTCTTCCACTCATCCCCCTCATGTATCCAAACCAGGTGGTAGGCATTCCGAAGGTCCAACTTGGAAAACCTGGTAGCCCCCTGGAGAGGTTCAAATGCCGAGGAGAGGTAGAGGGTAACGATTTTTGACAGTGGTATGATGCAGAAGGACAGATGGCCCCAGTGGCCAGAGACTCCTCTATGTACTCCTTCATAACTTTGATCTCTGGTCCAGACTGAGAATACAACCAACCCCGAGGTGGTGTAGTACCTGGGAGAAGATCAATGGCACAATCATAAGGACGGTGCGGGGAAAGGGAAGTAGCACCTGCCTTACTGAACACTTCCAGGAGGTCATGGTATTCAGTAGGCATTCAGAGATATCCACAGTCTTGCTAACATTCTGAGGAGAACGACTTGGGAAGGCTGTGCTGCTTGAAGGCAGTGGGAATGGCAAAAAGGAGTCCAACCCAGGATGGAGCTTGTGGTCCAGTCAATCACAGGATTGTGTTTTTGTAGCCAGGAAAATCCCAACACAACTGGAACATGGGGAGATGCAATGAGGAGGAACCTTATGGTCTCACTGTGGTTACCAGAAACCCGCAACTGAACGGGCACAGTACTATGGGTGACTTCCCATATAGAGGGGCTGTCCAATGCCCTAGCATCCATGGGCACAGAGAGACGCTGAGTGGGAATACCAAGCTTTGAAGCTATCATGGAATCCATAAGACATTCATCAGCCCCAGAGTCAATGAGCACTCAGAGACTTAGATTGGTCTCCCCACAGTACAAGAGCAAAAAGGGGGATTTAGGGAACTCCCAGTCTGACTCACCATAGTACTGGTACCCACTAGAGACAATGGTTTCCTAATAGTGCAGGTAGCTATAATATGTCCTGCCCCGCCACAGTACAGACAACAGTTGTTATTCATCCTCCTTGAGCGCTCCCAAACTGATCGCCTAGTTCTTCCCAACTGCAGAGGCTCAGGAGTATCCAACTCACCCATCGTAGATTAACAAGAGAGCTCGGGTGGCTTCGAATCCTCTCAGAAGAACTGCCTTCAGAAACCTCCGGATTCCATAGGAGGTGAACGCGCCATATCGTGTGCACAAGTGTGCCCGAGACCAGACCTCCTCTCACTCCTATGTTCCCTTAGGCGTCCATCAATTTTAATGGTTAAGGCGATAAGAGAGCTGAGGTCCCCCTGGCAGTTCCCGAGCAGATAGCTCATCCTTTACCTCCTCAGAAAAGTATCGAAAATAGACTCCGTATTCCAGGCACTCTCAGCAGCCAATGTGCGAAAGTCCACAGTTTGCTAGCCGCCTTTCTTCCGGATACCGGAGACTTCTCACCTCTGCCATGAATTCCTCTTCTGCCATGAATTCCATGATCGCAAATGGCCGATTGTTGTTCCCAAACTGCCGTAGCCCAGGAGAGCGCCCTTGCCGACATTAGCGTAATTATATATGCTATCTTTGATCGGTCTGAAGAAAACGAAGATGACTGTAGCTCAAAAAGCTGGTCCAAGTCAAGCTGGGTCTGACATGGCCAGTTTGTACTATCAAGGCACAAGGCGAGGCCCAAATCCAGACACAGGAGGCAGATGGTTGGAGTCTTACTGTCACGTTCTGACCTTTTATTTCCTTTGTTTTGTATTTATTTAGTATGGTCAGGGCGTGAGTTGGGTGGGCAGTCTATGTTTGATTTTCTATGATTTGGGATTTCTATGTTTCGGCCTAGTATGGTTCTCAATCAGAGGCAGGTGTCATTAGTTGTCTCTGATTGAGAATCATACTTAGGTAGCCTGGGTTGCACTGTTTGTTTGTGGGTGATTGTCTATGTTAGTGGCTTGTGTCAGCACAGGTCTCATTTGTAGCTTCACGGTCGTCATTGGTTTATTGTTTTTGTATAGTGTTGCAGTGTTCAGTGTTCAGTGTTTGCTTTATTAAAATTCACTATGAACCGTGACACTTACAATGTTTATTAATCCAAAGGGGTAGGCAAGAGAATGGTCATGGACAGGCAAAAAGGTCAAAACCAGATCAGAGTCCAGGAGATACAAAGTGGCAGACAGGCTCATGGTCAAGGCAGGCAGAATGGTCAGCCAGGTGGGTACAAAGTGCAGAACCGGGTGGACTAGAAAAAGGAGAATGCGAAAAGCAGGAGAACGGGAAAAACGCTGGTTGACTTGGAAACATACAAGACGAACTGGCACAGAGAGAAAGGAAACACAGGGATAAATACACTGGGGGAAATAAACGACACCTGGAGGGGGTGGAGACAATAACAGGAACAGGTGAAACCGGTCAGAGCGTGACAAACATAATGTCACAAAGCAAGTTAAGTTTCATCCTGAAATAACTTAATATTTCCGAGTTAGTCAAATATTAGATTAGAAAGTCTTGAAATTGGCTATGGCGCTAACTAGCTAGTAGGCTAGGTGCTTATTAAAGGTAGATAAACTAGTTAAAAATCAAACATTTTCAAAAACCTGACTGTGGCGTGCTATTTAATTTGATCATGCTTTGTAAATCATTCGGTTTTATGCTATTTTAGTCCACACAACATGTCACCCAGTCACATACAGTAGAGACAATAAAATTAGCCATGCTTTTTTGTGTTACCAGATCCGCGATGAGAAGGTTCTAGCTAGTGTATCCTTCTGTCCTTCAACTCTTGTTAGATGTAGTTGTGTGGTTTATCAGGTCCCAGGCTCCAATGATTGTTAAGATGATTTATTTCCAAGTTAATTATTGTATTTTTCTTTTTGCTTTAGCGTCATCTGTACCTGATATAGAGCAGATCTAGTCTCACGTGCGGAAGTAAGCCGTATGGGGAAAGAAACTCATTGGGAGGGAGAGTAGAGCAGACCCAGAAGTTCTGACAGAACAGAACTTTGTGCTGTTGAGTGTTATGCTATGAAATCCTGTGATTTCATTGGGGCAATTCCCTCTCATAGCAAATAGCTGGCAAAACAATCCAAGCAATGTTCTCATGGCCTATGCGCCCACGGAGGCGGAGCTGCTGCTGCTGGCAGTAACTGAGGGGCAGAGTAGTAAGTATGTACAGCTTGTTTTGAACAATATATTTTTTAAACAGGAAAATAAACACATTTAGAGGACTTCCATGAACATTTAAAACTTAGCCTATGAATTATAATATATGTACTTTAATTAAAATATGAGAACTTTTTGTTGTTGTAGACCAATTGCAAATGCCGCTGCTATAAGGCATCTTATTCCCTTTTCTTTTGACAAGCAGGGAATGTTATCTAGGGCAGGGATGGGCAACTGGCAGCCCCCGGTCCCGCTTTTGTAAGGTTGCAGATCAATTACCCCAAAAAATGAATACAAATTTGAATAAATACATTTGGAACTCAGTTGAAGTAGAATACACAGTGTGCAATCTCAAAATGTGGTTGTGCATCAGCAGGTTTTCTCTCCACCCCGTGGCAAAATGAGTAAAATCGTACAATAGTTATACAATTGCAAAATGTTCTCTTCCAACCCATGGCATAATGTGTAGAATTGCAGCAAACTTGCTTTAAAATGGCAAAATGTTCTATGCCCCTTGACAAAATGTGTAGAATTGCACAGAATTAACTCTAAAAATGCACAAGGTGTGGTGCTCCCCCCACAACACAATTTCGACTAGGGCCTCCAACACTCTGTTCGAGTGGAGGAAATGGAAGAGCTCAGCCTTTCAGAACCAGTTCAGCCCACAGCCTCTGCTTCTCAAGGTCTCACATTACCTGACACAGTTCACCCGGACTCACGTGGGTGGTTGTCATGTAACTGCCATGTTATAATGAAGGTATTATCTGCCCCACCTGCCCTGAATGACGGGTCGCCACGGGTATTCCTACTGTTTTAAAAGGCGTCAGAATGAGGTTTCAGAGACAGTTGTTAGTGTAATACTATCATTATAACATGGCAGTCACATGACAACTACGCAGGTTTACACCAATAGGGTGGTGCCCTTTAGATCTAATCCAAGGTTCTGTCTGCTTTGTGGAACAGACAATATTAGCAGAAATGCATCCAGTAGTTATCTTAGTATCTTAGTTACCAGGGAGTATCTTAGTTACCAGAGAGCCACCCACGTGAGTCCAGGTGAACTGTGTCAGGTAATGTGAGACCTTGAGAAGCAGAGGCTGTGCGCTGAACTGGTTCTGAAAGGCTGAGCTCCTCCATTTCCTCCACTCTAACAGACAAGTGAACACTGGACCAGGCTGACAGACACACAAACAGACACAGACATACAAAGACTACTGGGATGCCGCTGTGGAAAAAAAATCGCCCTTCTTCAGCTGCTGGGAAACTAGAGGCTCAGAATGTGTCCAGGTATTCTGCCTCTGCTTCTCCTCTGCTTTTTCTCCTGTCAGTTTGAGAGTCAGTCATGAGCCACTGCGTTGTTGTTGCTTTTAACAGCAGATCAGCCGTGATTCCATGCTGGTTTTCTAATTGATTATCACATTTTTTGCTCTGCTGTTTTTCAGTGTGGGCTTTCATCTCAGCATGGGGCTAACGAGGTTGAGCTGGGGTGACAGGGGGTTTGGGTTGAGGCTTTTGCGTTGTTGCACTGCAATGTTGTTGCTCTCCAAAGGAGCAGAGCGCCTATTTTTCAGAGCCTGTTGACTGTTGTCAAGGGGTTGTGGAAGTGGCCTCGGTGGCACAGCTCTACATTTACCATGTAACACTGGAAACCAAATTCATTTGAGCTCCGTTTAAATACATTTCCCCAGATTTGATAAGATTTTAATGCTGTTATTCCTAGCCCCCCTCCTATCTTCTGTTTTGGTAAACAAAATTGTAATTGCCAGATCATGCGGAATTTGTCATAAAAGTGGCTGTGTCAAGCAAAGTTTATAACCTCACAGAGAAGTTCTGCTATACACACAGACTCCCGCTGATGTACAGTAGTTATCTAATGCTCATTACATAAGGAACAACTTATTTTGCAACCTCCGTCTGCTGTGTGGTTGGTTTGTCTGGAAAGCTTTTGAGACTGACTATATTATCTGGTGGATGTAGCTGCAAACAGGGCTTTCCTCCCTCTCACAGCATTGACTTTAAGGCCGCGTTTCTACAGGCAGCCCAATTCGGTTAGTTTCCCCACTAATTAGTCTTTTGACCAATCACGTCAGATATTTTCACATCAGATCTTTTTCAGAGGTGATCTGGTTGGCCAAAAGACCAATTCATGAAAAAAGGATCCGAATTGGGCTGCCTGTGTGGACGCAGCAAGAAAATGTAAGGTTGGATCCCCTCTAGGTCAGAGCACCAATTACACAACTCTCTGAAGTCCGAGACTTGGGATTTATACTGTAATTATTACAGATTTGCATATTTAAAGCATATTTTTTAGAAGTTAAACCAAAACTTGCATACAGCACTTCCTTCTGCTTAGACATGCCACCCACAGACAAATTTTTCACTTTTATTTACTTTAATGTTTACCAGTCCAGAAACAACCCCTATCCCCTACTTGCTTGGCAATTGTGGACATCTGAAAGGATTTGATTGGTACAGTGTAATAAATATGGTGAAAGTCCTACCAAGCCTATCAGAGGGCAAGGTGGAGCTACTACCATTTTTTGTTTGTCCATCAATGCACCCTTCTATCCTCCCTTCCTTGACTAGGCCTACATTCCTGACCTGAAGCTGTGATATAACCATTGCTTATACCTATCAATTTGTGTTAGTTCAGTGATTACTTGAAGGGAGGAAGGAAGGATGCATTTTCAAAGTATTCAAATAGGGTCTTCTTTTCTGGACTTAACCTGCGACGTTTGGGTTCTTCTTCCACAGCGTCTTTGCTGAGCTGGGGAGTGCAGGAGAGCGAGGGACTAAGATGTCGGGGCCAGAGCAGCGGGGAGAGAGATCGGACCCTGGTGTCGTGAGGGTGTACCTGGGGGCCGTGTCAGAGGACAGGCCACCTCCTAAGTGGCTGGAGCGTGAGCTGCTGAGACAGGAGAACCGTCGCCACTCTGTTACCATGGGAGACCAGATCAAACTGAGGTCACGACTACTCTACAGTGACGATCCCACACACAGCCTCAGCAAGCTCAAGGTATACCACCCTAAAGGACAGTTTCCCAGACTGAGATTAAGCCTAGTTCTGGACTAAAAAGCAAAATACGTTGTTTTCCATTATACAACGGGTGGGTCTAATCCTGAATGCTGATTGGTTAAAAATACATTCAAGCCGGTGTCTATTCCACAAGTCACCACTGGCTAAATCTATGACGTTAAAATGCCTATTTACTCTGTTCCATCTGGCTGCGCAATCCACTGTCTCATCAGCCCAGCCAAGCAATTTATAATCTTGATCTCCACTATAAAAAGCATCTAGACATTATCTCACATTTCTTTTAGACTAACATTTTGTTTTCAACAGTGGGGATTTCTATAAACCTTGCTGTCTGGCTCTCCGACATTTGCAAAATTGTTTCAATATTCAAATTCGATCTCCAGCTGTCCCATAGTTTTTATGACAGAAGTCGGCTTTTTAATTATTCACTTGAATATTTATTCTCGATGTAGGTCTTGAAAACTCATTTTGGAAGATGAATGTGGTTTGATGCTGTGGGATTATTATATAGTCTGTGACTACCAACCCATTACCTTCCTCATACCCTGGGTGGTGTTACTAGGCATTGGTTATCAGCCAGCAGCAGAGGAAGGTTTGTTGGGCACCTGTTACTTAGAGACAGGTATAGACAGACATCAGGGTAGCTAACGAATCAGTGGCCTAATTGTTCACTATTCACGAACGTGTCTCCATGAGGATGTAAAAAGCTCTGGAATGGTGGAAGTGCAAATGTAATTTTCTTTTTTGCTGGATACAAGTGACATAGACAGACAGTCTTGATGAATTAAAAAATGAATTGGGTACCTAAAAAGGTAATGTTACACAAACATTTGAAGATTTGTTTTAGTTGTTTGACCCGTCTATGAATTTGAAAGTGGTTACATTTCACCAGCCCCATCCTCTATCTTTATACTAAACTGGGCTGAAACGCTGACTGACTGACTCATAGAATCTGTATCATGATGAGTTTAACCTTAAGGTGTCAGTAGAGTAGAATTGAAGCAGACACCCAAGGGAGAAATCAATTTGAGGTTATGCCAGAAATGACATTTTGAATGAAGTTGAGAATCGATTTTCTCATTACATGACAGGGCCTCTGGCAGGCAGAGAATTATCAGGACCAGTGAAGGCTGTGTACTAAAGCAAACACAATTACTGGGTCTTGCTAAAGAGATTTCCATTGAAACAAACAACAACCTTCAATCGGACAGGAGAATGGGGAGCAACCCTGAGATTGGTAATTGCAAACTGTCACTACAGTGTTAGGAATAAATTCAGTCCATTCCAGAAATCCAGGAAGTGAATTCATGAATTGACTTTATTGAAAACGGAATTGACCTGAACCTTGGCCCCTACAGTTGTCTGTCTATCACTGTCTCTTCTTAATAGTCTGTCACTGGAATTAAACATTGAACTCTAACTCTATTCGATAAAGTCAGACAATAGTGAAACAGAGGAATATTGTGTGGATTCCATGCTAGCCTCTTCTGTCTTTGGTCATCTAATGAGAATACTGCTCTGCTGAAATAGTTTGGCTAGATAGCAGATTCTCTTTATAGTTTAGCTGTTCATTAAAGGGCCACTCTAAAATAGATGGAGCTACGGATGCAAGAACTGACCATTCATGAGATCAAAATGATAGTTTGAACCACGTTTTGAAGCTCAACAATGCTTGTTTATAAATTCATTACAAACAATAAAGTAAAACCACCTTACATTTTGGGTTCTGATGGTGTCAAACAGTTGAACTAAGCTCAAAAGGTTAAGTTACATTAATCAACAATCAATGGCCATATATCATTAAGTAAAAATAAAAACAAATGGATGTACCAATCCCAGATTGCCCGTTTAAGGACTTCCATGTGATAGCAGGTACATTCTGCCTCAGGTAGAAATATTAATGGAGTCAGTAGTCAAAGTCAGTCAATAGAAGGATTTGGAGAGCAATGGGGTTATGAGAGTGATGCTCCCTCCCAGTCTCATATAAATAATGATTGTCCTGCACTGCTAAACAATAAGAATGCTTTGTGGGTCTTTATAAAACATTTAGATGGTTACATGAAATGAACCCTTATATTTTTGGTTCTACACTGCTCAAAAAAATAAAGGGAACACTAAAATAACACATCCTAGATCTGAATGAATGATGGATTATTATTAACTACTTTTTTCTTTACATAGCTGACAACAAAATCACTCAAAAATTATCAATGGAAATCAAATTTATCAACCCATGGAGGTCTGGATTTGGAGTCACACTCTAAATTAAAGTGGAAAACCACAATCCAACTTTGATGTAATGTCCTTAAAACAAGTCAAAATGAGGCTCAGTAGTGTGTTTGGCCTCCACGTGCCTGTATGACATCCCTACAATGCCTGGGCATGCTCCTGATGAGGTGGCGGATGGTCTCCTGAGGGATCTCCACCCAGACCTGGACTACAGCACCCGCCAACTCCTGGACAGTCTGTGGTGCAACGTGGAATTGGTGGATGGAGCGAGACATGATGTCCCAGATGTGCTCAATTGGATTCAGGTCTGGGGAACGGGCGGGCCAGTTCATAGCATCAATGCCTTCTTCTTGCAGGAACTGGTGACACACTCCAGCCACATGAGGTCTAGCATTGTCTTGCATTAGGAGGAACCCAGGGCCAACCGCACCAGCATATGGTCTCACAAGGGGTCTGAGGATCTCATCTCGGTACCTAATGGCAGTCAGGCTACCTCTGGCGAGCACATGGAGGGCTGTGCTCGCCAAAGAAATACCACCCCACACCATGACTGACCCACCGCCAAACCGGTCATGCTGGAGGATGTTGCAGGCGTCAGAACGTTCTCCACGGCGTCTCCAGACTGTCACGTCTGTCACATGTGCTCAGTGTGAACCTGCTTTCATCTGTGAAGAGCACAGGGCGCCAGTGGCGAATTTGCCAATCTTGGTGTTCTCTGGCAAATGCCAAACGTCCTGCACGGTGTTGGGCTGTAAGCACAACCCCCACCTGTGGACGTCGGGCCCTCATACAGCCCTCATGGAGTCTGTTTCTGACCGTTTGAGCAGACACATGCACGGCCTGCTGGAGGTCATTTTGCAGGGCTCTGGCAGTGCTCCTCCTGCTCCTCCTTGCACAAAGGTGGAGGTAGAGGTCCTGCTGCTGGGTTGTTGCCCTCCTACGGCCTCCTCTACGTCTCCTGATGTACTGGCCTGTCTCCTGGTAGCGCCTCCATGCTCTGGACACTACGCTGACAGACACAGCAAACCTTCTTGCCACAGCTCGCATTGATGTGCCATCCTGGATGAGCTGCACTACCTGAGCCACTTGTGTGGGTTGTAGACTACCACTAGAGTGAAAGCACCGCCAGCATTCAAAAGTGACCAAAACATCAGCCAGGAAGCATAGGAACTGAGAAGTGGTCTGTGGTCACCACCTGCAGAACCACTCCTTTATTGGGGGTGTCTTGCTAATTGCCTATAATTTCCACCTGTTGTCTATTCCATTTGCAAAACAGCGTGTGAAATGTATTGTCAATCAGTGTTGCTTCCTAAGTGGACAGTTTGATTTCACAGAAGTGTGATTGACTTGGAGTTACATTGTGTTGTTTAAGTGTTCCCTTTATTTTTTTGAGCAGTGTATATAGCACCATTTCTTCTAGCAGTGTGATGGCTCCTGTTAGAACTCTGACATAGTCCCGGTGTTTGATGCTGAATCGTGTGGTTACACATGTTTCAAATGCACCCAAAATGCAATGTTTGATTCAATTCTCTATCTCCACTAGTAAGTTAACTGTTGAGACAGTGTGGCAAAAAAGTATTTAGTCAGCCACCAATTCTGCAAGTTCTCCCACTTAAAAAGATGAGAGAGGCCTGTAATTTTCATCATAGGTACACTTCAACTATGACAGACAAAACGAGAAAATCACATTGTAGGATTTTTAATGAATTTATTTGCAAATTATGGTGGAAAATAAGTATTTGGTCAATAACAAAAGTTTATCTCAATACTTTGTTATATACCCAGAGGTCAAACGTTTTCTGTAAGTCTTCACAAGGTTTTCACACACTGTTGCTGGTATTTTGGCCCATTCCTCGATGCAGATCTCCTCCAGAGCAGTGATGTTTTGGGGCTGTTGCTGGGCAACACTGACTTTCAACTCCCTCCAAAGATTTTCTATGGGGTTGAGATCTGGAGACTGGCTAGGCCACTCCAGGACCTTGAAATGCTTCTTACGAAGCCACTCCTTCGTTGCCTGGGTGGTGTGTTTGGGATCATTGTCATGCTGAAAGACCCAGCCACGTTTCATCTTCAATGCCCTTGCTGATGGAAGGAGGTTTTCACTCAAAATCTCATGATACATGGCCCCATTCATTCTTTCCTTTACACGGATGAGTTGTCCTGGTCCCTTTGCAGAAAAACAGCCCCAAAGCATGATGTTTCCACCCCCATGCTTCACAGTAGGTATGGTGTTCTTTGGATGCAACTCAGCATTATTTGTCCTCCAAACACGACGAGCTGAGTTTTTACCAAAAAGTTATATTTTGGTTTCATCTGACCATATGACATTCTCCCAATCTTCTTCTGGATCATTCAAATGCTCTCTAACAAACTTCAGACGGGCCTGGACATGTACTGGCTTAAGCAGGGGGACACGTCTGGCACTGCAGGATTTGAGTCCCTGGCGGCGTAGTGTGTTACTGATCGTAGGCTTTGTTACTTTGGTCCCAGCTCTCTGCAGGTCATTCACTAGGTCCCCCCGTGTGGTTCTGGGATTTTTGCTCACCGTTCCTGTGATCATTTTGACCCCATGGGGTGAGATCTTGCGTGGAGCCCCAGATCGAGGGAGATTATCAGTGGTCTTGTATGTCTTCCATTTCCTAATAATTGCTCCCACAGTTGATTTATTCAAACCAAGCTGCTTACCTATTGCAGATTCAGTCTTCCCAGCCTGGTGCATGTCTACAATTTTGTTTCTGGTGTCCTTTGACAGCTCTTTGGTCTTGGCCATAGTGGAGTTTGGAGTGTGGCTGTTTGAGGTTGTGGACAGGTGTCTTTTATACTGATAACAAGTTCAAACAGGTGCCATTAATACAGGTAACGAGTGGAGGACAGAGAAGCTTCTTAAAGAAGAAGTTACAGGTCTGTTAGAGCCAGAAATCTTGCTTGTTTGTAGGTGACCAAATACTTATTTTCCACCATAATTTGCAAATAAATTCATTAAAAATTCTACAATGTGATTTTCTGGATTTATTTTCCCTCATCTTGTCTGTCATAGTTGCGGTGTACCTATAATGAAAATTACAGGCCTCTCTCATCTTTTTAAGTGGGAGAACTTGCACAATTGGTGGCTGACTAAATACTTGTTTGCCCCACTGTATATAGTACCTCCCCACATTTCCCATCTGCTAACTAGCTAGTCATTTCACATCTGCCACACACACACACACACACACACACACACACACACACACACACACACACACACACACACACACACACACACACACACACACACACACACACACACACACACACACACACACACACACATAGGCAGTCCAGGAGTTTGTTAGTGTGTTTATCCCTGATATTTATTAATGACAGATCAGAGGCTCCTTGGATGAAAGGCATGAAAGGCCTGTTGCTAGGAGACCCTGGTTGTCACATCTGAGAGAGGCCATTATTACAGAGAACATGGCATGTCACCATGTCAAGGTGTCACACCGCCCTCCCCCTAGGAACATACAGATGTAGCTCTCCCCCACCCTCCACTTTGTGTGTGCAGTGTAAGATTGAATAGGTAACGATGCTTCTTGGGTGGCAGTTGTTGATGTGTTCAGGTGGTCCCTGGTTCAAGCCCAGGTTGGGACAAGGAGAGGGACAGAAGCAATATTGTTACGTGTATGTGTTAGTGTGTATGAGTGTTTGTGAGTGTATGTTTGAGTGATGCCTGCATCTCAGGGCCACTAAAACGGGGGTCTAACCCCCACTCAACGTTGCCACCTAGTGTGTTGTTAATTAAATGGAAATTGTGTGCCATGTTAGCCAGAGTCCTCTCTCAACCTCGTCCCCTCCGCTCCCCTCCCTTGTATCTCTAGCGCTCTGAGTTCATTAACTGGCTGGTAAGTGGAGTCTTGCATGGGCTGTGAGAATTGAAGGAGCAGTTTGATTTGTCACCTCTCCCACTGTTCTTCAAATTCCAGAAGTAATGGAACAATTATGAAACAATTTTCCAATTCCATTATTATCTTATTGTGCATTAAAACACTGCTTTGATCTGAAGTTTCTGTTCATTCCTGTGTGGAATTACTTTAAAAAAATATCATTTGTGACACTATAATGACAAAAATGCATCTTTTTTTCCCAAATAGATTGAGCAGAGAGTATCCCTTGAAAGCCTGACAAAGCTCAAACTGGCATTTGAGGTACATTTCTACTATGGTTTGAGAATGTGTTGCTGGGATGACCTAGTATGGTCTTTCCTTATGGATATACGTGTTTAATTCCAATCGAACCCTAGCCAATCAGAAGGCAAGATGAAGCTATTACTATAATGCATATCCAATCCTCAAATCTACAGAAGTAGGGGCTTGGGGTCGATTTGGAATTCAGTGATCCAATGCGTTTAATGACACCTTCTCCTCTGCAGGAATTTGAAATGGGTGGCCAAAGATCACTGGATGTGTTGAACTTTGGACTGATAGTGAAGAAGTGTTTGGGCTTACACAACATAGTAAGTGTCAATGGAACTGGAAAAGCACCAAGATGACGCAACTTTTAATTATAAGACAGACAGATTAATAAATGGCTGGATCTTTGTCTCTTTCATTCTCTCAATTAAATTAAATTCAATGGGCTTTATTGGCATGGGAAACATATGTTTACGTTGCCAAAGCAAGTGAAATAGAACTCTCTTCCCCTCTCTCATGCAGTCTCTCTGTCTCTGTATATGTCTCTCTCTCTCTCTCTCTCTCTCTCTCTCTCTCTCTCTCTCTCTCTCTCTCTCTCTCTCTAAATAAAATAGTTTTCTATTTGTCACACTGTAAATGTTCCATTGTATTTTTAACAACCCTGATAACGATGTCTGGACTCAGCTATGTTGTTGTTGTCTGTCCCATCATTCCTTTGTTCTGTGAACGTCAGAACAATGCCCAGATCCAAGAACTATTCATGAAGATCGATTATTCTGGCCAGGGGAGGATTGAATGGGTGAGATGATAAGATCAATGTCCTTTACCCAGGTCACAAAATATTTATTCCCCTTAGAGTGGAATGGTGACTGCCCAAGGAAAGCAACTGGCAAAATATTAAGTACAATTTCCATGAAACTGTCCTTCAAAATGTTTGGGTTTGATTCCATGTCAAACAAAGATTTTATTTTAGCCTGATCCCAGGAATTTAGTTTGATATCCCATTTCTAGAGTATACTGTACATATACATCACAACTGCTGATGATCACTCTTGAGTTGCACTTCTATCATACACCACAAACGTTTTTAAGAACTATTATCTCGATGTTCCATTTGATATGTCTCATGTTATTTGTCATATGTATTCGCACTGCTTGCCTGCATTATTGCCTATTGCAGCTTGTGGAATAAGTAAAGTACTATATTGATGTGACATTGCCCTATCTCCTGCAGGATGAGTTCTGTACGTACATGCAGTTGGAGTACACAGAGAAGGAGGAGTCAGTGTTGCGCGGCAAACAGGTGGCATTCTCCCTGCCAGCCACGGTCAGGGCCCTAAGCCACGGAGAGCCCGTTCTGCGCGTCCACTCCACCCCCGATGGCACCATCATCACCGTCCGCGAGGATGGGGCTGTCTACTACTGGAGCCCCGAGCTCAACCTGAAGAGGAGCAAGAGCGTGTTTGTGTGTGTGTGTGTGTGTGTGTGTGTGTGTGTGTGTGTGTGTGTGTGTGTGTGTGTGTGTGTGTGTGTGTGTGTGTGTGTGTGTATGTGTGTCAGTGAGTAGTTTTGAAGTGTGAGGAAGTAGACTTGGCCTTTTTTTATGTAGGACCACACCCTTCTCAGAGGGTGTGGTCCTAGTTTGGTCCTAATTTGGAAATGTCATAGTTTGGAAATGTGTTTTGAATTTTGCATCAATTAAATTCAATGATTTGCTTTGAATGCAGCATGAAAGACCTGTGAGCAGAAAACCAAAATGGGCAACTGATTTTATCACCATGCCACAGTACAACAAACTTATCATGGGAACAGGGTAAGAGCTGTACTGTCTGTTTCAGAATGTAGTCTTAGCTGAAAAGTAACTACAGCATTACTTTTGCACAAATTCCTTTATTTTACTGTCTTGTGTTAGTGCAGTCTATTGCTACGCACTCTCTTGACAACATCTGTGTTCCCCCGCAAATCATGGTCAATTCCCAGATCGCTGAGTCTCAGTTGAACAGTGTGACCTGTTATACCCATGGTAGCAGTTAGAGGCCACGTCCCAAATGGCATCCTATTCCCTATATGGTGTACTACTTTTGACCATGGGCACTGCTATAAAGAAGTACACTAGGACTAGGGATTAGGGTGCCATTTGGAACGCACTCAGGGACAACGTTCCTGTTGGTGTGTCCTGTGTTACAGAGACAGAGAGATCCAGTTGTATGAGCTGTCCTCTCTAGAGCCGTACTGTCAGATCAGTTCCCTGGAGACAGTCCCTCTGAGACTGGACTACTGGTGAGCCTCTAGTCTCGCACGCACTGGCAGCCTAAACATGTCTCATTAATATCAGATCACACACTGGGAGTCTAACCATGTCTCATTAATATCAGATCAAACACTGGCAGTCTAACCATGTCTCATTAATATCAGATCAAACACTGGCAGTCTAACCATGTCTCATTAATATCAGATCAAACACTGGCAGTCTAACCATGTCTCATTAATATCAGATCAAACACTGGCAGTCTAACCATGTCTCATTAATATCAGATCACACACTGGCAGTCTAACCATGTCTCATTAATACCAGATCACATACTGGCAGTCTAACCATGTCTCATTAATATCAGATCACCCACTGGCAGTCTAACCATGTCTCATTAATATCAGATCACACACTGGTAGTCTAACCATGTCTCATTAATATCAGATCACACACTGGTAGTCTAACCATGTCTCATTAATACCAGATCACATACTGGCAGTCTAACCATATCTCATTAATATCAGATCACCCACTGGCAGTCTAACCATATCTCATTAATATCAGATCACACACTGGTAGTCTAACCATGTCTCATTAATACCAGATCACACACTGGCAGTCTAACCATGTCTCATTAATATCAGATCACCCACTGGCAGTCTAACCATGTCTCATTAACATCAGATCAAACACTGGCAGTCTAACTATGTCTCATTAATATCAGATCAAACACTGGCAGTCTAAACCATGTAATACCAGATCACGCACTGGAAGCCTAAACCATGTCTCATTAATATCAGATCACACACTGGCAGTCTAACCATGTCTCATTAATATCAGATCACACACTGGCAGTCTAACCATGTCTCATTAATATCAGATCACGCACTGGCAGCCTAAACCATTTCTCATGAATATCAGAGCAGACACTGGCAGTCTAAACCATGTAATACCAGATCACGCACTGGCAGCCTAAACCATGTAATACCAGATCAACCAGATCACACACTGGCAGTCTAAACCATGTCATACCAGATCACACACTGTCAGTCTAAACCATGTAATACCAGATCACACACTGGCAGTCTAAACCATGTAATACCAGATCAACCAGATCACACACTGGCAGTCTAAACCATGTCATACCAGATCACACACTGGCAGTCTAAACCATGTAATACCAGATCACACACTGGCAGTCTAAACCATGTAATACCAGATCAACCAGATCACACACTGGCAGTCTAAACCATGTCATACCAGATCACACACTGGCAGTCTAAACCATGTAATACCAGATCACACACTGGCAGTCTAAACCATGTCTCACTAATACCAGATCACACACTGGCAGTCTAAACCATGTCTCACTAATACCAGATCACACACTGGCGGTCTAAACCATGTAATACCAGATCAACCAGATCACACACTGGCAGTCTAAACCATGTCATATCAGATCACACACTGGCGGTCTAAACCATGTCTCACTAATACCAGATCACACACTGGCAGTCTAAACCATGTAATACCAGATCACACACTGGCAGCCTAAACCATGTCTCACTAATACCAGATCAAACACTGGCAGTCTAACCATGTCTCACTAATACCAGATCACACACTGGCAGTCAAAACCATGTAATACCAGATCACACACTGGCAGTCTAAACATGTCTCATTGATATCAGATCACACACTGGTAGTCTAACCATGTCTCACTAATACCAGATCACACACTGGCAGTCTAAACCATGTAATACCAGATCACCCACTGGCAGTCTAAACCATGTAATACCAGATCAAACACTGGCAGTCTAAACCATGTAATACCAGATCACCCACTGGCAGTCTAACCATGTCTCATTAATATCAGATCAAACACTGGCAGTCTAACCATGTCTCATTAATACCAGATCACCCACTGGCAGTCTAACCATGTCTCACTAATACCAGATCACCCACTGGCAGTCTAACCATGTCTCATTAATATCAGATCAAACACTGGCAGTCTAAACCATGTTATACCAGATCACCCACTGGCAGTCTAAACCATGTTATACCAAATCACCCACTGGCAGTCGAAACCATGTAATACCAGATCACCCACTGGCAGTCTAAACCATGTTATACCAAATCACCCACTGGCAGTCTAAACCATGTAATACCAGATCACCCACTGGCAGTCTAAACCATGTCTCACTAATACCAGATCACCCACTGGCAGTCTAAACCATGTTATACCAGATCACCCACTGGCAGTCTAAACCATGTAATACCAGATCACCCACTGGCAGTCTAAACCATGTTATACCAGATCACCCACTGGCAGTCTAAACCATTTTATACCAGATCACCCACTGGCAGTCTAACCATGTCTCACTAATACCAGATCTCCCACTGGTAGTCTAAACCATGTCCCACTAATACCAGATCACTCACTGGCAGTCTAAACCATGTCTCACTAATACCAGATCACCCACTGGTAGTCTCAACCATGTTATACCAGATCACACACTGGCAGCCTAAACCATGTCTCACTAAAGTCTAATCTGATCTGAGACCTGCTTTAGTGTTTTTCCTGTCTTTCTCTCCCCGCAGCTACACCGGACCTGATGAGTGTTCTATTTTGTATGGAGACTCCCAGGTAATGTAAATCCTCTCTCTGCTTGACAACAGATTAAATTACCAGAGAGGAGAAGTTAAATGCCATTCGGCTCATTAATTATAAAGGGTTATTTTTCTCTTTCTGCTTTCTAGGGCTGCGTGAATATCATATTAATTACCTCCGTGGGGGAGACTCTGAGGTAAACATGTTTTTTTGAAATGTTAACTTTATGCATCTATTGAACAATCACAGGAATGCATCATCATCTTAAAGGTAAATTGTTAAGTCAACAAAAAGGTATTAGGAAAAAAGGCCAATGTAACTTAAAATGGCTGTCTACTGTTTCCATGGCAATGTATAGCTTAATAGCCTAATTTGAGGTTTTGGGTGATAACAAATCTAGTATATCAGTTTATTTTTTATTTTTTATGTGATACGAAGAGGGTGGTTTGCACACAAATAGAGACATTTCAAAGTATTCCTTTTTAATTTGTAATTTCTTTGCTGGTAAATAATTATGGGAATGTGATGTTATTGAACAGATTGGTCGCACTCGCACAGAATATGTGACAGCCAAACATCTCTGTGCCAACACTGTAACTGTAACTATAATTTAGTGCTGTTTCATACAGTTCTACATCTTTATTTGCAGAATGTGGAAGAAATTACCAAAAATTGAGAATGTGCCTAACATCGGGATAGACAACGCAATGCTTTCTCAGAATGTGACATACATTCGATGGAAGGTCCACCAGGACTGGGTGACAAAGGTGACGTTTAGTTTTTCTCGATGCACACTGGGATACCTTTTTTGTCTATCTATGGAATAACCGTTTCTGCCTGTTAGATGATTGTGTATGATACAAAAAGAGTGACCCACTCTCCCCATAGACTCAACATGAATACTGGCCCTGATGCACAAATATGCCCACTATAGTACTTTTGCTTGATCATTTTTACACACTTCGAAAAATGTGCTTAACAAGTCACATAATATGTTGCATGGACTCACTCTGTGTGCAATAATATTGTTTAACATGATCTTTGAATGACTACCTCATCTCTGTATGCCACATATCTATATGTATGCCACATATGTTTTTTTCACATATCTGTAAGGTCCCCCAGTCGAGCAGTGAATTTCAAACACAGATCCAACCACAAAGACCAGGGAGGTTTTCCAATGCCTCGCAATGAAGGGCACCTATTGGTAGATGGTTATAAAAAACAGACTTTGAATATCCCTTTGAGCATGGTGAAGTTATTAATTACACATTGGATAGTGTATCAATACACCCAGTCACTACAAAGATACAATCATCCTTCCTAACTCAGTTGCCGGAGAGGAAAGAAACCCTCCAGGGATTTTACCATGAGGCCAGTGATGACTTTAAAACAGTTACAGAATGTCCTGGTTGTGATATGAGAACTGAGCATGGACATTTTAGTTACTTCACAATACTAAACCTAATTGACAGTGTGAAAAGAAACCTGTACAGAATAAAACATATTCAAAAACATGCATCCTGTTTGCAACAAGGCACTAAAGTAATACTGCCAAAAATGTGGCAAAGCAATTCACTTTTTGTCCTGAATACAAAGTGTTGTGTTTGGGGCAAATCCAATACAACACATTACTGAGTACCACACTCCATATTTTCAAGCATGGTGGTGGCTGCATCATGTTATATTTATGCTTGTCATCATTCAACATTTTTTATTAAAAGAAGGAGAATAGAGCTAAGGACAGGCAAAATCCTTGAGGAAAACCTGGTTCAGTCTGCTTTCCAACAGACACTGGGAGATAAATTCCCCTTTCACCAGGACAATAACCTAAAACAAAAGGCAAAATATACACAGGAGTTGCTTACCAAGATGACATTGAATGTTCCTGAGTGGTCTAGTTACAGTTTTGACTTAAATTGGCTTGAAAATCTATTGCAAAACTTGAAAATGACTGTCTGGCAATGATCAACAACCAACTTGACAGAGCTTGAAGAATTTGTAAAAGAATAATGTGCAAATATTGTACAATCCAGGTGTGTAAAACTTTTATTAGAGACTTATCCAGAAAGACCCACAGCTGTAATCACTACCAAAGGTGATTCTAACATGTATTGACTCAGGGGTGTGAATAATTACACTTTACATTTCTGTATTTCATTTTCAATAAATTTGCAAGCATTTCTGAAAACATGTTTTCACTTTGTTATTATGGGGTATTGTGTGTAGATGGAGGAGACAATAATCAATTTAATTAATTTTGAATTCAGGCTGTAACACAACAAATGTAGAATAGATCAAGGGGTATGAAAACTTTCTGAAGGCACTGATGTATATTTTCATAATTTTTACACACAACAATACCTTGAGATTTCTTTTACATTTTAGGTGAAATATTTTCCAGACATTTGTGCGATTGTTTCCACCTCCAATCATGAAGCCTCTTCCCTCGTCATAGGTAATTACTCATTGTCACATCCATATTCTCATCTCAGCTGGATGTATTCAAGTTCAAACTCACTTCTGGTGTGCAGGCCCTTTGGTCTGGTGGTCTAAGTACATTTATGGTTCAATACTTGTCTTCAACATTCCCAATTATTATTATTATTATTAACAATTGCCGATTAAAATAACAGAAATACAGTGTAGACATTGTTGATGTTGTAAATTACTATTTTAGCTGGAAACGGCAGATTTTTTAAAAATGGAATATCTACATAGGCGTACAGAGGGCCATAATTAGCAACCATCACTCTCCTGTGTTCCAATGGCACGTTGTGTTAGCTAATCCAAGTTTATAATTTTAAAAGGCTAATTTATGATGTTTCTGGCCATTTTGAGCCTGGAAATACTGATGCTCCAGATTCTCAACTAGTCTAAAGAAGGCCCGTTTATTGCTTCTTTAATCAGAACAACAGTTTTCAGCTGTGCTAACATCATTTCAAAAGGGTTTTCTAATGATCAATTAGCCTTTTAAAATGATAAACTTGGATTAGCTAACACAACGGGCCATTGGAACACAGGAGTGATGGTTGCTGATAATGGTCCTCTGTACGCCTATGTAGATATTCAATTTTAAAATGCTACAATAGTCATTTACAACATTAACAAGGTCTACACTGTATTTCTGATCAATTTGATGTTATTTTAATGGACAAATAAATGTGATTTTCTTTCAAAAACTAGGATGTTTATAAGTGACCCCAAACTTTTGAATGGTAGTGTCTGTCTGTCTGTCTGTCTGTCTGTCTGTCTGTCTGTCTTTCTGTAAGAGTGTAGGTATGCTCATATATTAAACAGCATATTAGTGCTTTTATGTTTAATTGATATAGTTGAATGTATCACTTATGACTTTGAAACAACACAATCCGATCTCATGCCCAGGCTGCGTTCTCCCGTCCACCAACATCGAGCAGCAGATGAGGGAAATCAGGGAGGTGTGTCGGGATGGGAAGGCCAAGAGAGCCCTTTCTAATAACAATGGGTCTCCTCAGCCCCGGGCACCATGTGACCAGACCGTCTTCAATGTCTACAAGGGCGTCATGACCTTTGACCTCAGCAAACAGCACAACCTGCTGGTGACCGGAGGGATGGACAGGGTGCTACGTCTGTGGAACCCCTACGTCCCTGGGTGAGGAAACCCACAGGAAACTCTTATGTCTCTGAATGCTACTGGGTGTACAGGCTTTTCATCCAGCCCTACAGTAAGGCACTGGCATGATTAAAGGGACACTCTGTTGTTGTTCTATAACAGGAAGCCCACAGGTGTGTTAAAGGGACACTGTTGTTGTTCTATAACAGGAATCCCACAGGGGTGTTAAAGGGACACTGTTGTTGTTCTATAACAGGAAGCCCACAGGGGTGTTAAAGGGACACTCTGTTGTTGTTCTATAACAGGAAGCCCACAGGGGTGTTAAAGGGACACTGTTGTTGTTCTATAACAGGAAGCCCACAGAGGTGTTAAAGGGACACTCTGTTGTTGTTCTATAACAGGAAGCCCACAGGGGTGTTAAAGGGACACTGTTGTTGTTGTTCTATAACAGGAAGCCCACAGGGGTGTTAAAGGGACACTCTGTTGTTGTTCTATAACAGGAAGCCCACAGGTGCCGACAGAGATGGCCGCCTCGCTTCGCGTTCCTAGGAAACTATGCAGTTTTTTGTTTTTTTACGTGTTATTTCTTACATTGGTACCCCAGGTCATCTTAGGTTTCATTACATACAGTCGAGAAGAACTACTGAACATAAGAGCAGCGTCAACTCACCATCAGTACGACCAAGAATATGACTTTCGCGAAGCGGATCCTGTGTTCTGCCTTTCACCCAGGACAACGGAATGGATCCCAGCCGGCGACCCAAAAAAACGACTTCGTAAAAGGGGGAAACGGAGCGGTCTTCTGGTCAGACTCCGGAGACGGGCACATCGTGCACCACTCCCTAGCATTCTTCTCGCCAATGTCCAGTGTCTTGACAACAAGGTTGATGAAATCCGAGCAAGGGTAGCATTCCAGAGGGACATCAGAGACTGTAACGTTCTTTGCTTCACGGAAACATGGCTCACTGGAGAGATGCTATCGGAGTCGGTGCAGCCAGCTGGTTTCTCCACGCATCGCGCAGACAGAAACAAACATCTTTCTGGTAAGAAGAGGGGTGGGGGCGTATGCTTCATGGTTAACGTGACGTGGTGTGATCATAACAACATACAGGTACTCAAGTCCTTCTGTTCACCTGATTTAGAATTCCTCACAATCAAATGTCGACCGCATTATCTACCAAGGGAATCCTCTTCGATTATAATCACAGTCGTATATATTCCCCCCCAAGCAGACACATCGATGGCTCTGAACGAACTTTATTTGACTCTTTGCAAACTGGAATCCATTTATCCGGAGGCTACATTCATTGTAGCTGGGGATTTTAACAAGGCTAATCTGAAAACAAGACTCCCTCAATTTTATCAGCATATCGATTGCGCAACCAGGGCTGGAAAAACCTTGGATCATTGCTATTCTAACTTCCGCGACGCATATAAGGCCCTGCCCCGCCCTCCTTTCGGAAAAGCTGACCACGACTCCATTTTGTTGATCCCTGCCTACAGACAGAAACTAAAACAAGAAGCTCCCGCGCTGAGGTCTGTTCAACGCTGGTCCGACCAATCTGATTTCACACTCCAAGACTGCTTCCATCACGTGGACTGGGATATGTTTCGTATTGCGTCAGACAAAAACATTGACGAATACGCTGATTCGGTGAGCGAGTTCATTAGAACGTGCGTTGAAGATGTCGTTCCCATAGCAACGATTAAAACATTCCCAAACCAGAAACCGTGGATTGATGGCAGCATTCGCGTGAAACTGAAAGCCCGAACCACTGCTTTTAATCAGGGCAAGGTGACCGGAAACATGACCGAATACAAACAGTGTAACTATTCCCTCCGCAAGGCAATCAAACAAGCTAAGCGTCAGTATAGAGACAAAGTAGAATCTCAATTCAACGGCTCAGACACAAGAGGTATGTGGCAGGGTCTACAGTCAATCACGGATTACAAAAAGAAAACCAGCCCCGTCACGGACCAGGATGTCTTGCTCCCAGGCAGACTAAATAACTTTTTTGCCCGCTTTGAGGACAATACAGTGCCACTGACACGGCCCGCAACTAAAACATGCGGACTCTCCTTCACTGCAGCCGACGTGAGGAAAACATTTAAACGTGTCAACCCTCGCAAGGCTGCAGGCCCAGACGGCATTCCCAGCCGCGCCCTCAGAGCATGCGCAGACCAGTGTTTACGGACATATTCAATCAATCCCTATCCCAGTCTGTTGTTCCCACATGCTTCAAGAGGGCCACCATTGTTCCTGTTCCCAAGAAAGCTAAGGTAACTGAGCTAAACGACTTCCGTCACTAAGTGACTTCCGTCACTTCCGTCATCATGAAGTGCTTTGAGAGACTAGTCAAGGACCATATCACCTCCACCCTAGCTGACCCACTCCAATTTGCTTACCGCCCAAATAGGTCCACAGACGATGCAATCTCAACCACACTGCACACTACCCTAACCCATCTGGACAAGAGGAATACCTATGTGAGAATGCTGTTCATCGACTACAGCTCGGCATTTAACACCATAGTGCCCTCCAAGCTCGTCATCAAGCTCGAGACCCTGGGTCTCGACCCCGCCCTGTGCAACTGGGTACTGGACTACCTGACGGGCCGCCCCCAGGTGGTGAGGGTAGGCGACAACATTTCCACCCCGCTGCTCCTCAACACTGGGGCCCCACAAGGGTGTGTTCTGAGCCCTCTCCTGTACTCCCTGTTCACCCACGACTGCGTGGCCACGCACGCCTCCAACTCAATCATCAAGTTTGCGGACGACACAACAGTGGTAGGCTTGATTACCAACAACGACGAGACGGCCTACAGGGAGGAGGTGAGGGCCCTCGGAGTGTGGTGTCAGGAAAATAACCTCACACTCAACGTCAACAAAACTAAGGAGATGATTGTGGACTTCAGGAAACCCCCCTAGAGGGATAACCCCCCTATCCACATCGATGGAACAGTAGTGGAGAGGGTAATAAGTTTTAAGTTCCTCTGCGTACACATCACAGAAAAACTGAATTGGTCCACTCACACAGACAGCATCGTGAAGAAGGCGCAGCAGCGCCTCTTCAACCTCAGGAGGCTGAAGAAATTTGGCTTGTCACCAAAAGCACTCACAAACTTCTACAGATGCACAATCGAGAGCATCCTGTCGGGCTGTATCACCGCCTGGTACGGCAACTGCTCCGCCCACAACCGTAAGGCTCTCCAGAGGGTAGTGAGGTCAGTACAACGCATCACCGGGGGCAAACTACCTGCCCTCCAGGACACCTACACCACCCGATGTCACAGGAAGGCCATAAAGATCATCAAGGACAACAACCACCTGAGCCACTGCCTGTTCACCCCGCTATCATCCAGAAGGCGAGGTCAGTACAGGTGCATCAAAACTGGGACCGAGAGACTGAAAAACAGCTTCTATCTCAAGGCCATCAGACTGTTAAACAGCCACCACTAACATTGAGTGGCTGCTGCCAACACACTGACTCAACTCCTGCCACTTTAATAATGAGAATTGATGGGAAATGATGTAAAATATATCACTAGCCACTTTAAACAATGCTACCTAATATAATGTTTACATACCCTACATTATTCATCTCATATGTATATGTATATACTGTACTCTATATCATCTACTGCATCTTTATGTAATACATGTATCACTAGCCACTTTAACTATGCCACTTTGTTTACATACTCATCTCATATGTATATACTGCACTCAATACCATCTACTGTATCTTGCCTATGCCGCTCTGTACCATCACTCATTAATATATCTTTATGTACATATTCTTTATCCCCTTACACTTGTGTCTATAAGGTAGTAGTTTTGGAATTGTTAGCTAGATTACTTGTTGGTTATTACTGCATTGTCGGAACTAGAAGCACAAGCATTTCGCTACACTCGCATTAACAGCTGCTAACCATGTGTATGTGACAAATAACATTTGATTTGATTTGTGTTAAAAGGACACTGCTTTTGTTCTATAACAGGAATCCCACAGGGGTGTTAAAGGGACACTCTGTTGTTGTTCTATAACAGGAAGCCCACAGGTGTGTTAAAGGGACACTCTGCTCCCATCTTCTACCTCTTCATCTCCTCAGAGGAAAACCGTATATTTTCTGTCTCTATGGACAACACTGCCAAGGTGGGACACCATTTACTTCTCCTTCGAACTACAACTTATTGCCTGACTTTCCTCAAAATTGGTCTTCTGTTGAGATAAATCCACACCCTAGGCCATCAGTTTGGTAGATGCAGCTGTAGGCCAGAATCCATGAATGGAAAAGATGAGCACCATGTAATGTAATCTAGACTCGTAGTGCTCATCTTTTCCATTCGTTTGGGGTTGAAAAGTAGAGGCATATAGCTGTATCTACACAACCGATAGCGTGGGATGTGAACTCATCTTAACCTTAGACTACTTTTGAGGTCTGAGAACATCTGAAAAATGTTGGCTTTGGAGTGTAATGGCCTTTTAAAACGTTGATGACTGTCTGTCTTTCAGATATGGGATATCCATGACCAAATCTGCCTCTTCACAGCCCACCCCAAAGCCAGCCTCATCCGTGGAGACATGTCTGCATGCCTGTATTCTCCTTCCATCAAGGCACTGTACATCGCAGCTGACTCACTAGCGCTGCTCTCTCTCAGGACCAGGTCAATTACTTTGCTACTGGGCTGTATCTTAAATGACCCCCTATTCCATGTATGACGCACTACTTCTCTCTGGTCAAAATAAGTGCACTTTATAGGGAATAGGGAGGCATTTGTTACCGTTAGGGTGCCCCTAAATAGGGAATATACTGTCAACTTTGATGGGACTGGGAGCCACAAAAAAACTGAAATCATCACGAGGGGCTGCAGTGGCTCGTGAATCTGCGTACCCACATCCAAAACGTCCACGGGGGGCAAATGTTTGCCGTTTTTAATATGATAACTGAGGATCAATGAGCCCCACTCCGGTTGGTAATTTGACCATGCTTACTCCAAGTTTAGATAGCTGGCCGCTGGACTAAATGACCAATCTAAATAGTTTTTGCTGACCGTAGCGAATTGAGTGACTGCTGATGCACAACCAAATTTCAAAATTGCACCTTGTGTATTATATTATTCTTTCTCTCAACAGTTGACACCCTGACTGAATTCCAAAATATACACTACTGTTCAAAAGTTTGGGGATGTCCTTGTTTTTGAAAGAAAAGCAAAAATGTTTGCCCATTAAAATAACATCAAATTGATTAGAAATACAGTGTAGACATTGTTAATGTTGTAAATGACTATTGTTGCTGGAAACGGTGGATTTTTAATGGAATATCTACATAGTCGTACAGAGGCCATTGTCAGCCACCATCACTCCTGTGTTCCAACGGCACGTTGTGTTAGCTAATCCAAGTTTATCATTTTAAAAGGCTAATTGATCATTAGTAAACCCTTTTGAAATTATGCTAGCACAGCTGAAAACTGTTGTTCTGATTAAAGAAGCAATAAACGGGCCTTCTTTAGACTAGTTGAGAATCTGGAGCATCAGTATTTACAGGCTCAAAATGGCCAGAAACAAAGACCTTTCTTCTGAAATTCATCAGTCTATTCTTGTTGTGAGAAGTGAAGGCTATTCCATGCGAGAAATTGCCAAGAAACTGAAGATCTCGTGCAACGCTATGTACTACTCCCTTCACAGAACAGTGCAAACCGTCTCTAACCAGAATAAAAAGAGGAGTGGGAGGCTCCGGTGCACAAGTGAGCAAGAGGACAAGTACATTAGTGTCTAGTTTGAGAAACAGATGCCTCACAAGTCCTTAACTGGCAGCTTCATTGAATAGTACCCACAAAACACCAGTCTCAATGTCAACAGTGAAGTGGCGACTCCGGGATGCTGGCCTTCTAGGCAAAGTTCCTCTGTCCAGTGTCAACAACCAATCCATGAGGTCGAAGGAATTGTCCGTAGAGCTTTGAGATAGGATTGTGTCGAGGCACAGATCTGGGGAAGGGTACAAAAAATGCCTGCAGCATTGAAGGTCCTCAAGAACACAGTAGCCTCCATCATTCTTTTTTATTATTATTATTTTTTCTTCACCTTTGTTTAACCAGGTAGGCCAGTTGAGAACAAGTTCTAATTTACAACTGAGACCTGGCCAAGATAAAGCAAAGCAGTGCGACAAAAACAAAGACACAGAGTTACACATGGAATATACAAACGTACAGTCAATAACACAATAGAAAAGCTGTATACAGTGTGTGCAAATGAAGTAAGGAGGTAAGGCAATAAATAGACCATAGTGGTGAAGTAATTACAATTTAGTAATTAACACTGGAGTGGAATGGGAATTTTTAAATAAAAGAAGATTGGATCCACCAATCAGGGGAGAAGGGCCTTGGTCAGGGAGGTGACCAAGAAACCAATGATCACTCTGACAGAGCTCTAGAGTAACTCTAGAGATGGGAAAACCTTCCAGAAGGACAACCATCTCTGCAGCACTCCACCAATCAGGCCTTTATGGTAGAGTGGCCAGACGGAAGCCACTCCTCAGTAAAAGGCACATCACAGCCCACTTGGAGTTTGCCAAAATGCACTGAAAGACTCTCAGACCATGAGAAACAAGATTCTCGGGTCTGATGAAACCAAGATTGAGCTCTTTGGCCTGAATGCCAAGCGTCTCGTCTGGAGTAAACCTGGCACCATCCCTATGTTAAAGCATGGTGGTAGCAGCATCATGCTGTGTGGATGTTTTTCACCAGCAGGGACAGGATTGAGGGAAAGAGGAACAGAGCAAAGTACAGAGAGATCCTTGATGAAAACTTGTTCCAGAGCGCTCAGGACCTCAGACTGGGGCGAAGGTTTTACCTTCCAACAGGACAACGACCCTAAGCATACAGCCAAGACAATGCATGAGTGGCTTCGGGACAAGTCTCTGAATGTCCCTGAACCTGGACTTGAACATCTCTGGAGAGACCAGAAAATAGGTGGTCAGCAATGCGCCCCATCCAAACTGACAGAATTTGAGCGGATCTGCAGAGAAAAATAGGAGAAACTTCCCAAATACAGGTGTGCCAAGCTTGTAGCGTCATAGCCAAGAAGACTTGAGGCTATAATCGCTGACAAAGGTGCTTCAACAAAGGGTCTGAATACTTATGAATACTTATGTAAATTTGATATTTCAGTTTTTTATTTCGATTAAATTAGCAAACATTTCTATAGACCTGTTTTTGCTTTGTCATTATGGGGTATTATGTGTCTCCTAACAATCTTCCTCTCCTCTCTCCTCCTCACCATCTCTCTCCTCTTTTCTCCTTCAGCCCCCAGCCCCAGGGACATCTGATCGTGTCTCACATGGAGCCTGTGTTGTGCTGCGGCTATAGCCACGAGTTCAGACAGGTCGTCAGCTGCACAGAAGGATCCGTAAGTTTTAAGTAATTCTCACCTCGGAACGCTTTATTTATGACCCTCTTTTAAAAAAAAGGGGGGGGGGGACTTTAGTTTCTCAGACTTTATTTCAATAGTTGGGAAGGAGACGGACAGAATCCCCGTCACAGGGGCATTGTGCTGTCCGGAGTCGGCTACATTGACCAGTACACCAAACTCCGGCACTGAGACCCTTTCACCCAGGACATAATTCCAGCAAATGCTGCAGTAGATACTGGTCCCACAGACATAATTATGTACACATAGAACTAGTAATAGTAATTTAATATGATCTCTGTGGTCCCACCCATACACTATATAAAGACTTACTGAACACTACACATATATTGTATAGGATATGTCATTGGTCACACCACATGTTGTCTAACTGATCCTAGGTGGTGAAGGTGTGGGATTTCGACACAGGGAGCCATGTGTTTGAATTTGGTGGTGCCCACGGACAGTCTGCCATTACCTGTATGACTTTTGACCCCAAGGGAAGGAGGTATGGAAGCTCTTTTTAATGACTGATTATTGCAATGTGATATTTTCCCATAAGTGCAATGTGACCATACTGTTGCCTACCTAACGGCAGCTCAGAGTAATGGCGAAAATGAAGAGTGATGAAGAGTGTGCACTGCAGATGGTGTTTTGTTTGGATTGTGGTGTTTGCCTTACTTTAATCAAAATAGAACTTCAAAAACAAATGTGTTTGAATGAATGTTTGAAGGAAAGAAATGAGATGAAACTTCCTCATTACAGACTGGTCACTGGGGGGAGAGATGGCATTCTAAAGATCTGGAACTTTAACAATGGTCAGTGTCTGAAGATACTAAAAAAAGGTGAGTACATTCTAATTCATTTCTCACAGTATAAAGGTGGTGTTAGCAGCATTACAGTGTTCAGGATTTTGGCCTTCTCTCTGTTATATGCTATGTGAGGTGATTTGGTAACACTTTACTGTAGCCCCCTTATGTATGCATTCATAAAGCCATTATTACAGCTTTATAATACATTATAACATCTGTCATAGGAAGTTGTAAACATTATGAACAACAGCATAAGTCATTATAAAGGTAACTATAATTGGCATTGTAGATGACAGGCTAATTTGTTGTTGTCCCTTATGTCAACTGCCTCCATAACACAGGCTATATAACCACTAATGTGCTATAATAGTTTCACATTAACATGTCACACAGATGGGGAGTCCAACGAGGTGTGTGACTGCACCTACCTGACAGTCCACAGAAACACGTGAGTAGAACCAATGATGGATGTGACAACTGTTGATTTGAGAGGAATAATGATTCATCTTAACCTTGTGTAATACATTTTTCCAGGTATGTGATGTCTGTTGGATGGGACCGCAGGATTAATGTCTACTCTGTGAGTATAGACGTGAAGAAGAACTATCTTTATAGTTATAGATAGGCCACATATTTTCTATGTGAATGATATCACTATTGGATTCTATACATTTATTGACTCCAATGACCACTCTTCCCCTTAGGACCTATTCAACTTTATTGCCTTGAGATCTCATTTCCATTTTCATTACCTTCTGCATTTGCCTCGCCAGAGCAGAGACTACCTGAGTGTCTGCACCGGTAGCCATGACAAATTTTAAGATTAGGACTTCACAAAAACACATACAAGACAATCTTTGAAAACCCTTCAAGAGTATATTCTGAATATATTATCAGCGAGGAATATAAACGCCCTAATAAGCTCGCCTGCCTCTTTACTCTGCCATACATAAGTAATACATTTTGAAGTCGTTGAGTGTTTCCTTGGTTACCAACTTACCATGTAGCCTATCTAACCTCACAATCACATTTGTCTCTTCTTCTACACTATTCTTCAGTATAAGAGACTTCTAAGCATTAAAGGAAGAGGTGATATGTTCTGAAGAATTGACTTTCTATAGAATTCCATATTCCATAGCACTTCAGTGATACTCACACTCTTCTAGGCCTGTAGTACCAAAGGTATACGCAGACCTGTCCACAGAGCTGTAATTCCATCCACCGTTGAATCTGAGAGCATCGTTAACATCATAAGAGCTGGTTTTCAAAGACAGTCCTTCTCCATAAGTAACCTCTATAACAGCTTTTTAAATAAAATAACAAACACCACATAACTAGGAGGCATAGTAATCTCGTTCCCAGTCACTTCCGTCCAAATTGTCTGGGGATGAGGTCAGAGGCACAGAGACCAGAGCTGTAGAGATTGGCAGCCCACTTTACCAAGTCACAAAAAGGGCATCAGAGGGATTCAGCTAGAAATACACACATGCCTCATCTCATTTCTAGACTTCAACAATAGATGGCTGGTTGAAGATCCTCATTTCAAAATGTTGACTGCATGCCCTGTATGTTTCCATGCTAGGATTCACCAGACGAGCCTCACCACATCCAGAAGCCTCAGCCCTCATGGCAAGACGATCTGGTGAATAAGGAATGAATGAGGAACATGAATGGGAAACTAGACATGCAATGCCATTCAGAATATATAGGGTTAATCTAGAGTCAGCCCCTCCCTGTCCATATAGTCTTATTCATTGTGATCTAAAAGGGATCTGCACCGGTAGCCATGACAAATGGATCAACTGATCCTAAATCAGTAATCCTACGTTACGGCCCAAGTTGTCAGCCCCAGTTATCTTTGATATACTACTGCAGGTCATGGATGGGGAGCTCCAGTCCTTGGGGGTCTGGTTTTCTCCTTTGCCTGGTACCTAATTCATCCATCATGCCACTGATTCATCCATCATGTCACTGAGTAGTATACACTTGTGTTCTAAGGTTAATGATTTAAATTAGACACTGATTTGGAAGAACGCACCAAAAACCTGCAAACACTCAGGCTTAGAGGACTGCCCATTCCTGCTGTCGACCATTCAAGCTCTTGTTGGCCAGTGATGTAGAGCTGGCGGGGACGAATAAAGATAAAGATACATTTAATAGAATAGAATACAATTAAATTCAATACAATAGAATTATAGAAATGGAAATATAGAATGGACTAGAATTGAATACAATTATAGAATATCATTTAATGGTCTTACTGTGTTGTCTCCAGAGGAGGGGCCACATAGAGGACATCCTGTGTGTGGCCCAGTGTCCCCCCTCCCTTCTAGCCACCAGCAGCTATGACGGGGAGGTCATTGTGTGGAACCTGGTCTCCGGACACATCCAGTGTCGCTTTGCCAGCCCTCTGCAACCTGACTGCTGCCATGCCCAAGGTCAGATCACACTATCAAACCGGAGTGGTTCGCCTGCATGCCATAGAGTGTAGCTAAAGCCTACACTCTCAGAAGAAAAGGTACTGATTTGTACTTAAAAGGGTACAAACGCTTTAGGGTACATCCATTGTACCATTAGTTATGGGTAACGAATTGTACCCTTGCAGTTTGTACCTTAAAAATGACAATAGTGTACCTTTAGAAAAGGTGCAAATTTGCCTTTTTAGGATACCACCACAGTGACAAAGCCATTTGTGCCTTTAAGTGTACACACCACTCCAATTGTCTGAATGTAGCGAAATAAGCAGGTATCTTCGAGCTGGACTCAAACCCAGGTCCAGCACCTGGCAAGACAACAACTTAACCATTACGCCATGAGGCCCGGACTGCTTGATGAGGTAGCAAGGTGTTGGGTGAAGGGCGCTACCATATTAATAAAAGCTCTTGTCAACTGCTCTTATGTTAGCCATTATAAAGACTTTAGACAACCTGAATTAACATAACTATAGAACACTTCAACTGGTACAACACTTCCACTCATGGATGGGTGGCCAAAAAGAGCTAACTGAAAGCCCCGCCCCCACCAAGCCACACCTCTAAAGAGATGGCACAGGTGGATTCATTATTGTTCCGTTGTGTTGGTACAAATATATATACCTTTCTTCAATGCATTGTTAATTTGTACCTTTTCTACTAAGCAAAGGTACAGATCACCACCAATCATTAGTGTGCCCTACATTTGTACCCTGGGAAACAGAAATGCACCTTGACCGTACCCTTTTTTATTTCGAGTATAGAACAATCCTCAAGGTAAATAATTGTTTTTCAAAGCTAAATGAGGAATATGCTGCATAAAGGGACTAAGTTAAAAGGGAATAGGAAAAAAATGCAAACTGTGGGATGTTTATGCCCTATAAGGGATGGATACCTGTGTTCCCAGCATCATCTTCCTGAGGAGCCGAGCATTACATGCTAAGTTCTCCTCTGCTGCATGCCTCCTGTCCTCAGGACCCACAGGTGAGTTTGATACCCGCTGGTACTACCCATAGGAAAATGTATGCACACATTACTTTAAGTCGATTTGGATTAAAGCGTCTGCTTAATGGCATATGATATATTATAAGAAACAAAATGTATTCTAATATATTGTGCAGTGCAATTAACAGAGGAATATGTTCTAATGATGTATTATTATATGTCTTCAAACAAAGGTTGCATTCATTTCTGGAACGTGCTCAACGGTGGGAAATTATTGGCCAACTTCGAGGCAGTATGTGTTACCATGGCAACTTTCCATCTTCTCCTTTTTATGTTAAAACCTATGGATTTTTCTAGAAACCAGCAATAACACCATTTTATTACAGTACCTTTCCTGAACAAGCAATTATAAATTATTACTCAATGTGTATAAATGCTTTGGAATATATTAGTAATGGTAGTAAATGCTTAAAATGCATATTGTAATGCTAACATGTTATAAATGATAGGCTACTATTAATAAATAAGCACCATGCACAATATACAGTGGGGCAAAAAAGTATTTAGTCAGCCACCAATTGTGCAAGTTCTCCCACTTAAAAAAAGATGAGAGAGGCCTGTAATTTTCATCATAGGTACACTTCAACTATGACAGACAAAATGAGAAAAAAAAATCCAGAAAATCACATCTCATCTTCCACCATAATTTGCAAATAAATTCATTAAAAATCCTACAATGTGATTTTCTGGATTTTTTTTCTCATTTTGTCTGTCATAGTTGAAGTGTACCTATGATGAACATTACAGGCCTCTCTCATCTTTTTTAAGTGGGAGAACTTGCACAATTGGTGGCTGACTAAATACTTTTTTGCCCCACTGTATATATAAAATGTTTGAGGCTTTTTTGTGAACGTTTTGAACCAAGTGTAACTAAAGGAGTATGTTCTTCAGTCTAGGTTCCAGCAGCTGATCACTAAACTGGCAGTGACAAAGGAAGACACCTCACTGTATGCGGCTGATCAACTTGGCTATGTCTATGTTTATGACATAAAGACATACGCTCTTGGCTCAGAGAGAACCCCACCGAGAGGTAAGATTGTTTTTTCAACTCGTTAGAACAGGTCTCATAAGAAGAGATCAAAAGACAGCATGATTTATTTCGATCTATGAATTCAAAAAGTAAAAAGCAACTTTATTTATTCAGCTGAAAACTACTGGCGTGCCCATACTGGCAGCATCACTGGGTACGTGCAGCCCCTAATCGGGAACACCCTCTCAAACATAAACAAAATTGTGCTTCACATTTTGCTCATTTTGCTCACTCCCTCCCATCTTTTTACTATCTTGTCCAGGTTGCAGATTGTTGACGATGACCAAGTACTGCTCACCTCGTCTATAGACTGCACTGTGCGCCTGTGGAGTGCTGACGGAGAGTTCATAGGTAGGGTTAAAAATCACACAGGTCTTTTGTCCTGTTGTCTACTCCTACTCTGTATACAAGTTTTATGATTTATGTTTTAGGATTAATGTTCAGTAGATAGAGATATGTTTCGGGGATAGATGCTTCCCTTGTATAGATTATAATTACAAGGGCACAAGACGAGACCCAGATGCAGATTCAGGAGGCAGAAGGTTGGAGCCTTAGATGTTAATTAATCCAAAAAGGGGTAGGCAAGAGAATGGTCGTGTACAGACAGAAAGTCAAAACCAGTTCAGAGTCCAGTAGGTACCGAAGGGCAGGCATAATAGTCAGGCAGGCGGGAATGGAGTCCAGAAAACAGGCAAGGGTCAAAACCGGGAGGACTAGCAAAAGAGAATCGAAAAAGGAGTACGGGGAAAAAAACGCTGGTTGACTTGACAAATATACAAGACGAACTGGAACAGATAGACAGGAAACACAGGGATAAATACACTAGTACAGAGAGACAGGAAACACAGGGATAAATACACTGGGGGGAATAAGCGACACCTGGAGGGGGTGGAGACAATCACAGGAACAGATTAACCAGATCAGGTTGTGACAATAATTGCCAGTGTTATAATTATGGTATTTAGATCAGTTAAACACTACCTTCCTACTACAACTCCTCCTTTGTACTAACATCATCATGCACCTTTTTTCTAACTCTCAACACTGACCAATTTAAAGCAAAAATGATTGAAAGTAACTGAGTTAAAGTACAAATGGTTTCTCTCTTTCTATCTCTTTCTCCTTAGGGACGTTTGGGCAGCGGGACAATTGGAGCATCCACACCCCTTCCTCCTGGAAGCATCCTGCCGTTCCCTATGAGATCCTGATCGACCCTCTGAGTATGCCAGCTCACCGCATCCTGGAGGGAGAGACCAGAGTGTCCGATGTCAATAACGCTGACAACTCTGAGGCCACTAGCACCGAGCAAAAGGTGCGTAAAAAAAAAGGTTGTTTCCGAGCGTCTTCATCAACGCTGCCAGAGTGGAATGTTCAGGGCAAATGTGCATGTACAGGGCAGATTTGGAATCTCTCCCTCTCCTTTTGTTTCTATCCCAATTTCCTCTCTCTATATCATATTATTTTTCTCTCTGTCACTCGCTCTCCTCTCCTTCTCACCTACTCTCTGTCTGTCCCTCTCTCTCCCTCTCTATCTATCTCTCTCCCTCTAGCTCTCCCTACGTCAAAGTCTTCATCTCTCTTCCTTTCCCTCTCAACTTCTCTCTCTTGCTCCCCCTCTGTCAATATCCCCCTCCCTCTCTTCCTTTACCGCTCATCCTCCCTCACCCTCTCTCTCCCTCTAGCTCTCCCTACTTCAATCTCTTCATCAACTTCTCTCTCTTGCTCCCCCTCTGTCAATCTCCCCCTCCCTCTCTTCCTTTACCTCTCATCCTCCCTTCTCTCTCTTGCTCCCTCCCTCTCTCCCTCTATGTCTCTCTCTTGTCTCTCTCTATATGTTACTGATCTGCCTCTTTCGAAATGTAATTGCAGTCCAACTCGCCCAGCAAGCTTAGACACCCTCCACTGTCCTTCAGCGACACAGACATCATGGAGGAGATGAAAACCTCTTGTTACACAGAAGAACATGGGAAACGGTGAGTCAGCCACATTACACACATCATACAGTAAATAGTAGGCAAGCAGATACAGGTCTAGGCTCAGAACACGCCATGGGAATGAATACATTTCTGCCGGCAGTAAATTGTCTGCTATCTCTCACATTTCAGACTCCGACATGAAATATTCAAGCATACTAACAAGCCACCCAATCATGGCGGACCCAAGGCCTACCACACTCTCAAGTACTTTGATATCGTCGACACCCCAGCCACCTGCGAGAGGCCTGATCTTTCCCTGGCTGGCATAGATCCTTTCATGTCCAGCTTTGTGGAGCAGGAGTTGACTGAATTCCAATAAGATCCCAATTGTAACAGGAACTCAAACTGTGACCATAGGTCCTGTGCACCATGAACTCAACATGCTTCAAGGACAGAGGAGTTACAACACCATCACAAGTAATCAGAAGAGCTGAAATGTGAGCTGTTGCACAACTTTAAAGAGTTGCACAGTACTGGATTGATTAGGGGAGACCGGGGTTTGTTGTAACACTTTTTTACTAATTAGTGTATTTCTCAGCACCAGTATATCTTACAAGACTATTTTCAATAAGATTAAGACCAAGGTCTTGGGTTGAATTGGGGACCATTTATATCCTCTTATATTATTCCAACATGGAGTTATAAGCCATTAAACATTCTCTGTCCACTTGTGACAACCTGGGCCCAGATTTACAAAACACTTCTTACGCAAGAATGTAAGAAGCTTCTTAAGAAAAAAAAAGTAAATAAGATAGTTCGTAAGTGCAATTCCTCAACAATATCTTAAGATGTAATGATTTTCTTACGAACTTCTCAAATATCTATTTACAAATCTTCTTAACCTGTCTGGGAACGGAGTTCACAGCCAGTGAAATTGCAGGGCGCCAAATACAAATCAACAGACATCTCATGAATCAAATTTCCCAAACATACAAGTATTAGGCACCATTTTAAAGATAAAATTCTCGTTAATCCAGCCACAGTGTCGGACTTAAAAAATGCTTTACAGCGAAAGCTCCACGAACGATTATGTTAGGTCACCACCAAGTCACAGAAAAACCCAGCCATTTTTCTAGCCAAAGAGAGGAGTCACAAAAAGCACAAATAGAGATAAAATTAATCACTAACCTGATGATCTTCATCAGATGACACTCATAGAACTTCATGTCACACAATAAATGTATGTTTTGTTCGATAAAGTGCATATTTATATCCAAAAATCTCATTTTACATTGGCGTGTTACGTTCAGTAGTTCCAAAATATGCAGTGATTTTGCAGAGAGCCACATCAATTCACAGAAATACTCATTATAAATGTTGATGAAAATTCAAGTGTTATGCATGGAACTTTAGATAAACTTCTCCTTAATGCAACCGCTGTGTCAGATTTTTTTTAACTTTACGTAAAAAGCATAATCTGAGTACAGCGCTCATAGCCCAAAACAGCCAAAATAAATATCCGCCATGTTGCGCAGTCAACATTAGTCTTAAATAGCGTTATAAATATTCACTTACCTTTGATCTTCATCAGAATGCACTCCCAGGAATCCCAGTTCCACAATAAATGTTTGATTTGTTCAAAAAAGTTCATAATTTATGTCCATATACCTCCTTTTGTTAGGGCGTTTGGTAAACAAATCCAAACGCGCGTGAAAGTCCAGCGGAAAGGTCGGACGAAAATTCCAAAATGTTATATTACTGGTCGTAGAAACATATCAAACTATGTATAGAATCAATCTTTCGGATGTTTTTATCATAAATGTTCAATAATGTTCCAACCGGAGAATTCCATTGTCTGTAGAAAAGCAATGGAACGAGAGCTACCTCTCATGTGAAATGCGTGTGACCATCACGTGACTGCTGGCAGACCTCTGACTCATTCCCCTCTCATTCAGCCCCCCTTCATAGTAGAAGCCTCAAACAATGTTCTAAAGACGGTTGACATCTAGTGGAAGCCTTAGGAAGTGCAACATAACCAATATCCCACCGTGTATTCGATAGGGGCTGAGTTCAAAAACTACAAACCTCAGATTTGGTTGTTTGGATTTTCTTCTCAGGTTTTTGCCTGCCATATGAGTTCTGTTATACTCACAGACATCATTCAAACAGTTTTAGAAACTTCAGAGTGTTTTCTATCCAATACTAATAATAATATGCATATATTAGCATCTGGGACTGAGTAGGAGGCAGTTTACTCTGGGCACGCTATTCATCCGGATGTGAAAATACTGCCCCCTATCCCTAAGAGGTTTTAAGATGTTTGTTGCTAGGCTACCGTTTTAGCTAGCTATCAATGACAATCATGTTAGCATATTTGTTACTGAGATTACTGTTCTAAAACATGTTCTTGGGTTTAAAATAATCAATACTGAATCTTTCAGATAAAGTTTGAGTAAATTAAACATGTTCAATTCCTTTCATAAGCTTTTCTCTCACTGCACTGAATTTAATACAAGGGTTTAGCTATCTTAGAATTTAGAACATTTCCAAGAACCTTATTTTCTAGAATCAAATTTCTTCTTAACTTTTTGCTTAAGGGGTTCCGCTAGCTGGACAACTTCCGGTGAAACTGGAGGGCGCGTAATTCAAATAAATTCAAATAAATATTATGGATTATAAACATTTAGGTAGATATAAGTGTCTTATATCGGCTGAAAGCTTAAATTCTTGTTAATCTAACTGCACTGTCCGATTTACAGTAGCTATTACAGCGAAAACATGCCATGCGATTTTGTGGATGGCGCCCCAAGTCAAAATATTTTTCCACCGGCACAGGTTTCATGCATTCATATATAAAGATGAAATATTCACTTACTTTTTGCTATAACATGTAGTGTCATTTTGTTAGATAAAATCCTTCTTTATATCCCAAAAAGTCTGTTTAGTTGGTGCCATCGATTTGAGTAACCCACTTGTTCAACTTGCAGAGAAAGGAATCTGAAAATCTACCCCTAAACTTTGTTTCAACAAGTCAAAATACATTTCTATTTACTCCTCAGATACCCTAAAATGTAATCAAACTATAATATTTATTTCGGAAAGAAGTATGTTCAATAGGAAACTGATTTTAACAGGTGCGTAATTCCTTCGTGGTGAGCGCAAACACGGATTTCCAAGACTGTGTCCTTCTACTAAAACTGTTATTTCTTCCCCCATGGTTTTGTGCGTGTTTGTTCATTGTAAGTTGGTCTGTATTTGTGAGCTTGATTATTTTCCTTCTTGGAATATTTGTTGTTTTGAGTAAAGTTACGTGAATGACTCATCTCTGTGTCCTGCGCCTGATAAAAGTTCTAAAAATAAAATAAAAAAACAATCTGTACAAATTGCCAGACAATAACAAACTTTCTCCACTTTGAGAAATAGGCTTCAGTCCATCAGGCCGTTCTTTTCCTTACCTGCCACATCTAGACGCCTTACAGGGCCTGAGCTACAGGCAGTTTACTTTGGGCACGTCATTGAGGCGGAAATTGAGAAAAAAGGGGTCTAGCCCTGAGAAACATAAGAAATCGCCCAAGAAAATTTCCCAAAACCTTTTCGAAGAATAGCAACTTTGCTTAACTTTCTTCTTAAATCTATAGTTAAGGAAAAAGTGTAATTTAAGAAGAAATGTCTTTTTACAAAGGTTTTGTGAATCATCCTGGGGTTGGTTGTCACACAGTATGGGGTTGGTTGTAACAGTGTTTACTATTTGTTTTTCAGCAACAATCTAACCAATTGACAAAGTTTTGAAAAAAGTAAAGCCTTTATTTATTGAACGTTATTTATGTCTAGCATAATACAAATAAATAAGTAAAAATAAATTCAACATAGTTATATTTGCTTTGACATTGTAGTTCTTACTCAACCCAAATCGTCATATCAATGCTTAATTTAACAAACAACAATAAACATATGATATTTGGATGAAAATGTCATATTTTGATGAAGTGAAAAAAGTAAAGCTGTGAACAGTTGTGTTCAGTCAATTTTATGTTGAAAATAAGGAGTGTGTATGAATGTTGCTGACTCTCAGTCGGAGTCGCATGACTCACAGTTTTGACAAGCAGGTCCGGACCGGACCAAATCTGAACCAATCATAGACATATGTTTGGACAGCACTGTATACAGTAGAGTACAGTAAAGAAAAGTAGTCTAGTCAGTACAGTAGAGTACAGTAGCGTACAGTAGAGTATACAGTGCCTTGCAAAAGTATTCATCCCCTTCATCCCCCGTTTTTCCTATTTTTTTGCATTACAACCTGTAAGTTAATTGGATTTTTATTTGGATTTCATGTAATGGACATACACAAAATTGTCCAAATTGGTGAAGTGAAATGAAAAAAATTACTTGTTAAAAAAAAAGAAAGTAAAATGGAAAAGTGATGCGTGCATATATGTATTCACCCCCTGTGGAAAAGTACAGATCAGGGTTGGGTTATAAAAAAATATCAGAAACTTTGAACATCCCACGGAGCACTATTAAATTCATTATTCAAAAATGGAAAGAATATGGCACCACAACAAACCTGCCAAAACTCATGGACCAGGTAAGGAGGGCATTAATCAGAGAAGCAACAAAGAGACCAAAGATAACCCTGAAGGAGCTGCAAAGCTCCACAGCGGAGATTGGAGTATCTGCCCATAGGACCACTATAAACCATACACTCCACTGAGCTGGGCTTTACGGAAGAGTGTCCAGAAAAAATCCATTACTTAAAGAAAAAAATAAGCAAATATGTTTGGTGTTCGCCAAAAGGCATGTGGGAGACTCCACAAACATATGGTAGAAGGTACTCTGGTCAGATGAGACTAAATGAGACTAAAATGTAGCTTTTTTGGCCATCAAGGAAAACAATATGTCTGGCACAAACACCTCTCATCACCCCGAGAACCCTATCCCATGAAGCATGGTGGTGGCAGCCTCACGCTGTGGGGATGTTTTTAATCGGCAAGGACTGAGAAACTGGTCAGAATTGAAGGAACGACAGATGGCGCTAAATACAGGGAAATTATTGAGGGAAACCAGTTTCAGTCTTCCAGAGATTTGAGACTGGGACTACATTTTAATACTTTCTTCGTACTGGTCTCCCGTGGGAATCAAATCCACAAATATGGCGCTGCAAGTGCTGTGCACTACCAACTGAGCTCTACCGGACATTAAATATTAGTTCATATTTTATTTCATTGCACTAATGCTAGTGACCAATTGCACTCATGCTAATTAGTAACTTCCTTCAAACTGTAGATATAAATAACTAATTAAAATCCAAAATTGAAGTGTTTCAGATACAGTATACAACTGCTACAATAAAGCAGCATTAAGCAGTCTCACAAAGTAGGGCACAAAGTAATTTTGAACAGTATGTAATCTTGTTTACAGAAAAAGCTACTAAACTGGTTCATATTTGAAGTATAAATGTATTTTATAACATATCCAACAAACACTATATATACCAAGGTATGTGGACACCTCTTCAAATTAGTGGATTCGGCAATTTCAGCCACACACGTTGCTGACAGGTGTATAAAATTGAGCACACGGCCATGCAATCTCCATAGACAAACAGTGTCAGTAGAATGGCCTTACTGAAGAGCTCAGTTACTTTCAATGTGGCACCGTCAAAGGATGCCACATTTCCAACAAGTCAGTTCATCAAATTTCTGCCCTGCTAGAACTGCCCCGGTCAACTGTAAGTGCTGTTACTGTGAAGTGGAAACATCTAGGCTCAGCAATGGCTCAGCCGCGAAGTGGTAGGCCACACAAGATCACAGAAAGGGACCAGCGAGTGCTGAAGAAGCAAGCGTAAAAATCGTCAGTCCTCGGTTGCAACACCCATTACCTAATTCCAAACTGTAAAGTTTGATGGAGGAGGAATAAGGGTCTGGGGCTGTTTTTCATGGTTCGGGCTAGACCCCTTCCAGTGAAGGGAAATCTTAACGCTACAGCATACAATGACATTCCTGATAATTCTGTGCTTCTAACTTTGTTGCAACAGTTTGAGGAATGCCCTTTCCTGTTTCTTCTTCAGTGTGGAAGAACTTGACTGGTCTGCACAGAGCCCTGACCTTAACCCCACCGAACACCTTTGGGATGAATTGTAACGCCGACTGCGAGCCAGGTCTAATCACCCAACATCAGTGCCCGACTTTATTAATGCTCTTGTGGCTAATGTTCCATATCAGCAATGTTCCAACATCTAGTGGAAAGCCTTCCCAGGAGAGTGGAGGCTGTTGAAGAGCGTGGAGGCTGTTCTTGCTGAGAGCTCCTGCAACATCCTGGGTCTCCTCTCAGCTTTCGGGTATGTGTCTTCCACAGGCACACCCACTTTCTGCAAAAAGAGAGAGAGAGAGAGCGAGAGAGAGAGAGAGAGAGCGAGAGCGAGAGCGAGAGCGAGAGCGAGAGCGAGAGCGAGAGAGAGAGAGAGAGAGAGAGAATTTGATTAAATGTTTTACATCGCTGCTTTTGGAGTCATTCAGTGATCCATCGTATGACTCGGTACAGAAGCAGCCAATTAGTGATTGCTCTCTGCATTAAGTCCATCAAGGGATTTGGAGAGAATGGTTCTAATAAGTCAAATTACTTATCATCCACTGATGCCCTGTGATGGCCATGCCTAATACCGCCAGATGCCAGCTTAATGCAGGTCAATTAAAACACACTGTATTTACATTGACTGCTAATGAGCGAGAGGAATGTAGTCAGCTAGACAATAACGCTTGCATAAATGTTTTTCGGTTCAGGTAAATTTGATCAAATTAATTGACAATCAAAACATGCCAAGGCAATTAGTAGAAGGAATCTGGGGCACATCGTTAATTGGTTCCAAACAGATGTGCTTATGTGTTGGTAAATGTCGACTAATGATGTCCTACTTGTAGTTGAGCCAGCTTGTCCATATAGGTCCGTTTGTCCTCGTCCTCTCCTTCGTACAGGCAGTTAGTTATCTGTCACAGTCAGCAGCTCTGAGAGTCCCTTTAGCTCCTGAAAAATTTAAACAAACGTGCGATCGCTTCTCTTGGCAAAGAATCTACTACAACCTCTACTAATGTCTATGTTACAGCAAGTTTAATCTGAAATAAGGTTTTGTACAGATAGATTCAGTCTTGTGGATATTGAATGTTTGTAAGGCCAAGTACCATTCTGGTGCATTTCTTAATTTTTTTGAAGAGTGGATTGGGACTTCCTACTAGTGTTAATACTGATAATGTTGGTACTGATAGTGTTACAATACTTCAGTGCTCAAGAACATCAGATGGGCCCTGTCGTGCCAAATAATGTCCTCTAGTCAAAAAGTGTCCCCTCCCTGCGTCACATTGGGATTCGATAAACTATTAGCATCTGTTGCTATATCAACGGTGTTGTGACCTAATGATTTGAATTTCGGAGATCATTACAGCCTACATGACGTTCATCCCCGCTATGCAAACAAGGCTGGTTTTCCACAACAATTCAAACAAGCTGTTTGTAGCTAATAAGATGAAAACGTTACTTCAAACTTAATTGCACTTCATACAATAACAGCTAGCTAGCTAGCTAACACTAGCTATATAAAACTGACTGGTTAGCTGGCTAGCTAGCTGGCTAGCTGACTAGGCAGGCTGAGATAAATACAGTGCTTTCAGAAAGTATTCAGACCCCTTGACTTTTTTCAAATGCTGTTACATTACAGCCTTTTTCTAAAATAAAATATATACACACAATACCCCATAATGACAAAGGAAAAACAGTTTACATTTTTTGGGGCAAATGTATTAAAAGGAAAAAGACCCTTTGCTACGAGTCTCAAAATTGAGCTCAGGTTCACCCGGTTTCCATTGATCATCCTTGAGAGTCCACCTGTGGTATATTCAATTGATTGGACATAATTTGGAAAGGCACACACCTGTCAATATATGGTCCCACAGTTGACAGTGCATGTCAGAGCCAAAACCAAGCCGTGAGGTCGAAGGAATTGTCCGTAGAGCTCCATGACAGGATTGTGTCGAGGCACAGATCTGGGGAAGGGAACACAGTGGCCTCCATCCTTCTTAAATGTAAGAAGTGTGAACCATTAAGACTCTTCCTAGAGCAGGCCGCCCAGGGGAGAAATCAGGGGAGATGAGCCTTGGTCAGGGAGGTGACCAATAACCTGATGGCCACTCTGACAGAGCTCTAGAGTTTTCTCTGTGGAGATGGGAGAACCTTCCAGAAGGACAACCATCTCTGCAGCACTCCACCAATCAGGCCTTTATGGTAGAGTGGCCAGACAGAAGCCACTCCTCAGTAAAAAGGCACATGACAGCGTGCTTGAAGTTTGCCACAAGGCACCAAGATTCTCTGGTCTGATGAAACCAAGATTGAACTCTTTGGCCTAAATGCCAAGCGTCACATCTGGAAGAAACCTGGCACCATCCCAATGGTGAAGCATGGTAGTGGCAGCATCATGCTGTGGGGTTGTTTTTCAGTGGAAGGGACTGGGAGACTAGTCAGGACTGAGGCAAAGTTGAACAGAGCAAAGTACAAAGAGATCCTTGATAAAAACCTGCTCCAGATCACTCAGGACCTCAGACTGGGGCGAAGGTTCACCTTCCAACAGGACAACGACCCTAAGCACACAGCCAAGACAACGCAGGAGTGGCTTCGGGACAAGTCTCTGAATGTCCTTGAGTGGCCCATCAAGAGGCTGAACCTGATTGAACATCTCTGGAGAGACCTGAATATAGCTGGGGGGCAACACTCCCCATCCAACCTGACAGAGCTTGAGAGGATCTGCAGAGAAGACTGGGAGAAACTCCCCAAATACAGGTGTGCCAAGCTTGTAGCGTCATACCCAAGAAGACTCAAGGTTGTAATTGCTGCCAAAGGTGCTTCAACAATGTACTGAGTTATGGGTCTGAATACTTATGTAAATGTGATATTTAAAAAAAATCATCCTTCATGACTGCTACCAGGTAAAACAGAGCCAAGCAACCAGCAGACAGTAGCAACGGATGCTTTGGTTCATTACGTAGGCCAGTCACAACTTAGCAATTTCGACAGCCCTAGCAACGGAAGCTAGAACTCATTGAATCCCATTGTGACACTGGGGGGACACTTTTTGGCCAGGAGTCACTATTTGGCATGACAGGCCCCTCCAGTTTATGTCTGAGGTAGTACACATATTCCTCCACAGTAGTACTCCATATTCCTTGCACCTTTCTCTCTGCAGCTGGTCTTGTATGATCATTTTCCCCCGGCAGCATTCAAAACCAGGTGTTACTCATCCCAGCAATGTCCAAAGTCAATGTTTGCTGTACATGTGAAACACTAACAGACACAACAGAAGAACAAATTAATCAAAATGATTATATAGATGTGATTGGTTAAATTTTACCCTACAGAACACTTCTGTATATCAGTGGACAGTTTTTGTTTTCCACCATTTCCTTTTTTTCTGTCAACTGTTTTTGTTATGGGAGATAGATGGAAACACACATAGGAGTAGGGGGATTTGTAAGAAAACTAAACTAAACTCTCTCCTCAGAAGGCACACAGTCGGGTTGGCTGGACCTCTTTGTCTACCACATGCTGGATATGCCTGCTGTTCGTTGTGTGTATTTAGTCCTAGAAGCACAGTCCCCTGGGAACTAGCTATGACATTTCAGCACATTACCAGCAGGCAAAACTGGTTGAAATTACATAAATTGTCTGAAATTACATACATTGTTTGAAATGACATGATGGTTACATCATTTCAACCAGTTTGGACCAATTCTGCCCAGGGGGTTTTTATATTTTGTCCACAATTAAAAGTCATGGCTCTCTAAAGATCAAGTATAGCATTATGCCTACAGGGTCCGATTGACCTTCATTAAACTGTAGCTTATTTCTGCTGTTATTGCCAAGGCTTTAGCTCAACTGGCTAACACACTCAAGGGACCTGGATTCGAAGCCAGTCAGTCACACTGACGGTGCATTTCCACTGGCAAGCTTTGTACCAGTGTCACCAGTGTTTTGTGTTTCCACCTCTGAGTCCTGGCCCCAAAGAAGTCCAAATGTCTTGGGCCATGGACCTACCCTGACATGGGGCCCAGAGAGGATGTAGTACCGGTCATCCAGGTCTTCTGATAGGTACTGGGGGCTGCTCCACTGCTCTAGGACATTCTTCTTAGGTTCAGACTCCAGGATCTTGCTTGCAAGGTTAGGGGTCCATTTGTTTTTCAATTCAGTAAATTTCAGGAACTTAATTAAAATTCAATGAATGAACTGGGGGTTAAACATTGTTTAATTCATGAAGGGAATTTCCTGAATTGAAAAGTGAATTGACCACACCAACCGTGATCACCGGATACAGCTGCCGAGGACACATACCCACTATAACATTTGTCATCACTTGGACTCTCTCACCTTCACTTTATAATAGATTTCAAAATTGCACTTTGAAGTAAAAAACTACACTACTGTACAATGAAATCACATGATCATGTTATGTTTACCAATCTTTGCCTCTGGTTAGGGCAGAGAAGCTGGGTCTACATAAAAAGCTTCTATTACTGAAGGATTCTTCCTTTATATAACGTGATCACTTGGAGAAAGGAAGGGGAGGGTTTTTTCCAAACACCTCATGATATCTGGAGATTAATATAACACATACCAGCATCTGTTAGGAACAGATTTCCAACCATTTCTGAATCTGTACCATACGGAGCATGTAAAACAAAAACATTTCAATATTGAGACCAATCATTTTCTGAGACACGGATATGTATTTCTGAGTAACTTGCTTACAATGTTCACTCATCACACTCAGTGCTCAAGGAGAGCAATATCGGGAAAGGGATGACATCACTGATGGAGAACTCACGCACACTAATTGCAGGTGAGTGCATAGCACACCCAAAATATAAGCTTGTTTTAAGTCATTCAGCAGACACTCTTATCCAGATCGACTTACAGGAGAAATTATGGTTAAGTTCCTTTCTCAAGGGCACGTCACCTAGTCGTAACCTTACAGTTACATGGTGCAATGTAGCTAGCTACCTAGCCATCCCAGAGAGAGCATTTCTGGTCACAACTTGCAGACTTGTTTAAGTGCTTCTGTGTTTTTTGTTGCTAACCTTACTTTGCTACCTGACAACTTTACGTTTTTTACTAAGCGTCCGGGTTAGAGTCCTGCTCCTTGAAAGCGGCAGCTCTACCCTTTAGCTCAGTGTGGATGTTGCCTGTAATCCATGGCTTCTGGTTGGGGTATGTACATATGGTCACTGTGGGGACGACGTCATCAATGCACTTATTGATGAATCTTATTGATGTCAGTGTCAATGTCAAAATGTCAGTGTCAAATTCCACTGACTGATGCCATAGGAAGAATCCTGGAACATATTCCAGTCTGTGCTAGCAAAACAGTCCTGTAGCTTAGCATCTGCGTCATCTGACCCGTTCTGTATTGAGCGAGTCTCTGATTCTTCCTGCTTTCGTTTTTGCTTGTAAGCAGGTATCAGGAGGATAGAGTTATGGTCAGATTTTGGTATTTGGTATTTTATTCGGATCCCCAATATCTGTTGGAAAAGCAGCAGCTACTCTTCCTGGGTTCCACACAAATAAGTTATCTATATAATACTGTACTTTTTCTTGAATTTGTTCTGGATTTGGGGACTATGAAAAGACCCGTGGTGGCATGTCTGGTGGGATAAGTGTGTTTGTCAGAGCTGTGTGCAAATTGACTATGCAAACAATTTGGGATTTTAACACATTGTTTCACATAAAAGAAGAAGTGATGCAGTCAGTCTCTCCTCAACTCTTAGCCAAGAGAGACTGGCATGCATAGTATTTATATTCTGGGCCAGCTGCAGCTTAACTAGGGCTTTCCTTGCACCATTGGACCACACGACTGGACAAGAATCAAGATTAGACTAAACTAGAGCCTGCAGAACTTGCTTTTTGGAGTGTGGTGTCAAAAAAGCAGAGCATCTCTTTATTATGGCTTGACCTCTCACCATCTTTGCAACCGTTGAATCTATATGTTTTGACCATGACAGTTTACAATCTAAGTTAACACTAAATAATAATAGTAATTTAGTCTACTCAACTTGTTCAACAGCCACACCATTCATTACCAGATTCAGCTGAGGTCTAGCACTTAAGGAATGATTTGTGAAGATATCCCTCTAGTGGGGTGGGGGCTGTGCTTTGGCAAAGTGGGTGGGGTTATATCATGCCTGTTTGGCCCTTTCCGGTGGTATTGTCGGACATGGCCGCAGTGTCTCCCGACCCCTCCTGTCTCAGCCTACAGTATTTATGCTACAATAGTTTGTGTCGGGGGCTAGGGTCAGTCTGTTATATCTGGAGTATCTGGAGTCTCCTGTCTATCTGGTGTCCTGTGTGAATTTAAGTATGCTCTCTCTAATTCTCTCTCCTTTTCTCTCTCTCTCTCTCTCTCTCTCTCTCTCTCTCTCTCTCTCTCTCTCTCTCTCTCTCTCTCTCTCTCTCTCTCTCTCTCTCTCTCTCTCTCTCTCTCTCTCTCTCTCTCTCTCTCTCTCTCTCTCTCTCTCTCTCTCTCTCTCTCTCTCTCTCTCGTCGGAGTGCATGCTGGGAGTGAGTCGTCAAGCAGAGTGTTTGTGAGAGCGAATGGAATTTCTTTTCACTCTATTGGGTTTTGGTATGTACATATATATATATATATATTGATTAGTTTAGTTGTTTTACGGATATATTGTTTAACTATCACTAAGCACGTATAGGGGTGGTGGGATCTTTGAGCACGTATAGGGGTGGTGGGATCTTTGAGGTTGTTTTTTCGCGAGGGCACAACCAGCGGGTGGGGCTGGTTGCAATGGCCACTCGCGGAAATGTAGAGTTTGAAAAACTTAGTCGGAGGCATGGAGTAAAAATTCCTGCTGCGGCTGGGTGTTCAGTGGAAGAATGTAGCTTGGCTGTGGGTGCTATCATTGGGTATGATAGCATCAAATCAGCCTCAAGGATGAATAGCGCTGTAGTGATATTCTTAGATTCAATTGAAAAGGTGAATAAGATAGTTGAGAGGGGTGTTGTGTTGCGGGAGACACAGACGCCGGTATTTCCGCTTATGAATCCTGCGAAGAAAGTTATGCTTTCTAACGTGCCACCATTTGTTAGAGATGAAGTGTTAGAGCGAGAGTTATCTCGCCATGGTCAAATCGTATCTACAATAAAGAAGGTTCTTTTTGGATGCAAATCTCCGTTGTTGAAACATGTCGTGTCTCATAGGAGACAAGTGCATATGATTTTAAAAAAGGAAGGAGATGAACTGAATTTAGCGTTTAGTTTTAAGATTGATGGATTTGATTATGTCTTTTATGCATCTACTGAATCAATGAAATGTTTTGGATGTGGAAGAGAGGGGCATTTGGTGCGTAATTGTCCCGAGAATGAACGCGCTGAGCCTGGTAGTAGCTTTAGTGCGGGTGCAACTAACGTACCACAGCGAAGGGATGAAAATACTACAGGTGTAGGGGAAGAGAGAAGGTGGGCAGATGTGGTTGGAAAAGTAGGAGAGGAAGGCATTGTGGATACGGGGGCAATTGTGGTAGATCAGAACAAAGAGGGAGGGGAAACACTAGGTGAGATTGCGACTGCCGTCGCTGAGGTGGTGTTGGAAAATGAAATTGGAGGTCAAGAGGAGATTGAAATAACGGAAAAAGAAGCGGATGTTTTCAAAATACCGAGGAGTAAAAGGAAGAATTTAAGGGGTGGTGAAGGGTCTAATTCTAAGAGAAAGGTAGAGATGGATAAATCAGGTGAAGATGAACAGGTTGTAGAGATGGGGTTTTCTTCTGGGGAGGATAGCGAGAGTGAGTCATCTGACGCGTCACAACAATATAGTGAGATAGATGGGGTGGAAGGGAGGTATGGGATCGAGAAGATACGTCAATTTCTGAAGTTGACAAAAGGGAAGAAATATATGCAGGATTACAATGTAACTGATTTTTTCCCTGAACGTGAATTGTTTATTGAATCAGCAAAGTTTCTGATGTCAAAAATTACAGGGGGAGGTTTGAAAAGCCCTGAAATTGCTAGACTCAAAAAAGTGGTCACGAGAGTAATAAGTGATGCAAATTCTAAAGAAAATGAAAGAGTTCAGTTGCAGTTTTAACTCTGTAAAGAGATGTGGTGGCTGTATCTTCCTCTGTATTTTTTTCTTATCCATGAGCAGTTTTAAGATCTCTTCTTTAAACGTAAATGGGGCAAGAGATGTTAAAAAAAGAGCCATGGTGTATGAGTTAATGAGGGGAAAGGGAAGTGACATAATTTTTCTACAAGAAACGCATAGTAATTTGGAAAATGAAGTTATGTGGCAACAGGAGTGGGGGGGGACAGTGGTGTGTAGTCATAAAAACTCAAAAAGTGGGGGTGTGGGTATCTTGTTCTCAAAAGGGTTTTTGCCTTTGTCATATGAGGTTGAAGAGGTAGTTGAGGGGAGGTTATTAAAAGTTAGAGCAAGGTATGAAAACATCAATATGTGTCTGATAAATGTATATGCCCCAGTGGTGACAGTTGAGAGGGTATGTTTTTTAGAGACATTATCAAATACCATTGAGAAATGTAACAAAGAAGATTATTTGTTTATTGCTGGGGATTTTAACTGCACAGTTAGTGATTTAGATAGAAATCACCAAGAACCTCATATAGCCTCAAGGACGTTTTTAAAACGCCTTATTGTAACAAATGAACTGTGTGATATTTGGCGGAGTCAACATGGAAGAACAAGGCAGTACACCTGGGCGCATGTGAGAGAGAACATCATCTCTATGGCCAGGTTAGATAGGTTTTATGTTTTTGAGCATCAATCTCAGGTCTGTAAATCAAGTGTGATAACTCCAGTGGGATTTTCTGATCATTGTTTAATAACAGAGGTGGTGTTCATTAACGATGTAAAACCTAAAAGCGCATACTGGCATTTTAATATAACTTTATTGAGTGATGCTCACTTCAGGAATTGTTTCAGTTTTTTTTGGGAGAGGTGGAGGTCTCAAAAGGCCAGTTTTGTATCCCTTCAACAATGGTGGGATATAGGGAAAATCCAGATTCAACAATTTTGTAATCAATACACGGAGAATGTCACCAAGGATATCACCAGATCAATGAAAGCCCTAGAGATTGAAATAGTGGAACTCATGACGTTGGTTGAGACCACAGGAGATCGAGGCCATACTCAGGCCCTCAAGAGGAGAAAAGCTGCATTGGCAGATCTGCTGGGTATCAGAGCACAGGGGGCATTGGTGAGAAGTAAATTTCAGGGCATATCTGAAATGGATGCCTCATCCAAATTTTTCTTTGGTTTAGAGAAAAAGAATGGACAAAGAAAAATTATTCATTGTCTCAAATCAGCTGTTGGACAAGAGCTCACTAGCCCTAGTGAAATTAGAAAGAGGGCAGTAGAGTTCTATGCTGAGCTCTACAAGTGTGAGTACAAAGAGGACAAAACAGTGACACAGCAGTTCTTTGATGGGCTCCCAAAGGTGCCTGCAGAAGCTCAGGTTGAGCTTGAGCAACCATTGTCTTTGCAGGATTTATACACTGCATTAAATGGCATGGAAAATGGAAGGGCACCAGGCATTGATGGGCTTCCCGTTGACTTTTTTAAGTCTTTTTGGGCTATGTTGGGAGAGGATTGGTTAGAAGTAGCTAATGATAGTTTAACCGGAGGGTTACTACCAATAAGCTGCAGAAGGGCTGTCCTCACCCTACTGCCTAAAAAGGGTGACCTGAGGGAGGTGAAGAACTGGAGGCCGGTGGCTTTATTGTGTACTGATTCTAAAATATTGTCAAAGGCTTTGTCCAACAGGCTGAAGGAGGTGATGGGGCAAATCATACATACGGATCAGTCCTACTGTGTTCCTGGCAGGCAGATAGGGGATAACATTTCTCTGATTCGTGATTTTTTGGACGTCTCTAAGGCTATTGGGTTGGATGCTGGTCTAATTTCAATTGATCAGGAAAAGGCATTTGACCGAGTTGAACATCAATATTTATGGCACACGTTTGAGGCGTTTGGGTTCAGCTCTGGTTTTATTGCCATGATAAAGGTGATATATGGTGACATTGAAAGTGTATTGAAAGTTAACGGTGGTTTGAGTGCTCCTTTTAAAGTGTGTAGAGGTATTAGGCAGGGATGTTCTATGTCTGGGATGTTATATGCTATTGCTATAGAGCCACTACTAAATAGCATTAGAAGTCGCATTGCAGGGGTGTGCCTTTCAGAGGATATTCCTCCTATTCGTCTTTCAGCCTATGCTGATGATGTAGTTGTGCTAGTGAAAAATCAAGCGGAGGTGGATAGTTTGAGTCTAATGGTTGATCGTTTTAGGGGAATATCCTCTGCAAAGGTAAATTGGGAAAAGAGTTGTGCTTTACAGATTGGAGAATGGTCTGGAGGGATCATGGTTTTGCCAGGGGGGCTAGAATGGTGTAAGGGAGGTTTTAAGTATCTTGGAGTGTACCTAGGAGATGAGGGGACTATGGAAAAAAATTGGAGTGGGGTGGTTGAAATGGTGGAAGGAAGGATGAGGAGATGGCGTTGGTTACTATCTCGTATGTCATATAGGGGGCGCACTATTATAGTTAATAATGTGATTGCCTCTGCACTGTGGCATCGGTTGTCAGTTTTAGAACCACCATCTGGCCTTCTGGCTAAGATACAGGCAATTATTGTGGATTTCTTTTGGGATAAATATCACTGGGTTCCACAAAGTGTTTTGTATTTGTCAAAAGAGGAGGGGGGACAAGGTCTTGTACATCTTGCTAGTAGGGCTGCTGCTTTCCGGTTTCAGTTTATTCAAAGGTTGCTTTATGGACCGGAAAATGTGGTGTGGAGAGGGGTGACAGGTCTTATATTACAGCGGGTTGGAGGATTAGGTTTAAAGAAGGCTTTATTTCTGGTTGATAGTAGCCAGATTTCTAGGGAGGGAGTACCTCCGTTTTACAGAGGCCTTCTCAGAGTGTGGAGCGTAATGAAGGTGTCCAGAAGAACTTCAGCGGAGTCAGTGCATTGGCTGTTGGAGGAACCTCTGGTGTATGGGGCAAGACTGGATTGTACAACTGCAGCTGTTCCACATTTCTCCAAGATTCTGGTGAAGGGGAAAATCATCACCTTAAGACAGTTAATGGCCATGGCTGGGCCCGCCTTAATGGATGGAAGACGGGTGGCAGAACATTTGGGGATGAGGTCGGAAAGGATTGTCGGACAAATGCTGGGGAGCTGTAGGAAGGCTCTGTCAGCGGAAGAATGGGGTATGCTTAGAAGCCACAAGGAGAAGGTGCAAGATGAAGACGTCTCATTTCCAAAACTAGGGATTACACCAAATATCCCAGAGTCAGAAAGAAAGGCGTTATTGCTGGATTTGAGAGGGTTGGAGGAGGTGGGTTTGGATGAGGTGAATGGGAAGGAATTGTATAGGGGGTGTGTCAAGGTGTTGAATAAAGATAAATTGAAAAATAGAAAAGATACTCCATGGAGGGTAAAATTGGGCATTGATGACAAGGTAAAGCCAGCATGGAGAGCACTGTACAAACCACCGTTACAAAAGGGTACTGGTGATATGCAATGGAGGGTTTTACATGGCATCATTGCAGTTAATGCTTTTGTATCTGTTATTAACTCAGATGTTAGAGATGGATGTCCTTTTTGTAATATAAGAGAAACCATTTTTCACTGTTTTATGGAGTGTGAGAGGATAAAACCTCTATTGGAAATGCTGGAATCTTTGTTTAAAGCTGTAGGGGAGGTTTTCAATAACACTGTTTTTATTTTGGGGTTTCAATATAGTAAACAACAGAAAAGAAAATGTCAAATGTTAAATTTTATTTTGGGACAAGCTAAGATGTCAATTTTTCTGAGTAGGAAACATAAGATAGAAACGGGATATGGGCAGGATGTAAGATGTGTTTTTAAAGGTTTAGTGAAAGCAAGAATAAAAGTAGATTTTGAGTTCTTTTCAGCTGTAAAAGATCTCCTATTATTTGAGGAGAAGTGGGCCTACGAAGGAGCGCTTTGTTTTGTAGAGGAGGGGAAATTATTTTTTGCTGCTGAAATAAGTTGAATGTATGTTATGTATTTATTTTTGTTTAGGAATTACATGTTGTTTCATTTCTGAAAAGGCAGTGTGTCTTTTTATGTTAACACTTGAGTAAAAAATAAAGGTTTTATAAAAACTCAAACTCTCTCTCTCTCTCTCTCTCTCTCTCTCTCTCTCTCTCTAAATAAAATAGTTTTCTATTTGTCACACTGTAAATGTTCCATTGTATTTTTAACAACCCTGATAACGATGTCTGGACTCAGCTATGTTGTTGTTGTCTGTCCCATCATTCCTTTGTTCTGTGAACGTCAGAACAATGCCCAGATCCAAGAACTATTCATGAAGATCGATTATTCTGGCCAGGGGAGGATTGAATGGGTGAGATGATAAGATCAATGTCCTTTACCCAGGTCACAAAATTTCTTTCTTTCTTTCTCTTTCTCTCTTTCTTTCTTTCTTTCTTTCTCGGAGGACCTGAGCCCTAAGACCATGCTGACCATGATGACTCCTTGCTGTCCACCTTGGTTGTGCTGCTGCTCCAGTTTCAACTGCTCTGCCTGTGGCTATGGAACCCTGACCAGTTCACCGGACTTGCTACCTGTCTAAGACCTGCTGTTTTCAACTCTCTAGAGACAGCAGGAATGGGAGAGAAACTGAATGATCGGCTATGAAAAGCCAACTGACATTTACTCCTGAGGTGCTGACCTGTTGCACCCTCTACAACCACTGTGATTATTATTATTTGACCATGCTGGTCATCTATGAACATTTGAACATCTTGGCCATGTTCTGTTATAATCTCCACCTGGCACAGCCAGAAGAGGAATGGCCACCCCTCATAGCCTGGTTCCTCTCTAGGTTTCTCCCTAGGTTCTGGCCTTTCTCTGGAGTTTTTCCTAGCCACCGTGCTTCTACACCTGCATTGCTTGCTGTTTTGGGTTTTAGGCTGGGTTTCTCTACAGCACTTTGTGACATCAGCTGATGTAAGAAGGGCTTTAGAAATACATTTGATTGATTGATTGATTTGTACCAAATACAAAGCTCTTAGTTTTAAAGATGTTCAGGACCATTTTATTACTGGCCACCCATTTCAAAACAGACTGCAACTCTTTGTTAAGTGTTTCAGTGACTTCATTAGCTGTGGTTGCTGATGCATATATGGTTGAATCATCAGCATACATGGACACACATGCTTTGTTTAATGCCAGTGGCAGGTCATTGGTAAAAATAGAAAAGAGTAGAGGGCCTAGAGCGCTACCCTGCGGTACACCACACTTTACATGTTTGACGTTAGAGACGTTTCCATTAAAGAAAACCCTTTGAGTTCTATTAGATAGATTACCATATCGTGGATTCAGAGCTGAGGTTGAAAAGCCATAGCACTTAAGTTTTTTCAACAACAGGTGGTCAATTATATAAAAAATTATATCAAAGGCTGCACTGAATCAAAGGCAGCTCCCACAATCTTCTTACTATCAATTTATTTCAACAAATCATCAGTCATTTGTGTCAGTGCAGGACATGTTGAGTGCCCTTCTCTATAAGCATGCTGAAAGTCTGTTGCTAATTTGTTTATAGAGAAATAGCATTGTATTTGGTCAAACACAATTTTTTCTAACAGTTTGCTAAGAGCTGGCAGCAAGTTTATAGGTCTGCTGTTAGAACCAGTAAAGGCCGCTTTACCACTCTTGGGTACTTTGTCCTCAGGCCTGGAGGGAAGCCAAAGACTTTTCTCTCGGCTCAGATTAAAAATATGACAGATAGGAGTGGCTATAGAGTCAGCTACCATCCTCAGTAGCTTTCCATCTCAGTTGTCAATGCCAGGAGGTTTGTCATTATTGATCGTTAACAATAATATTTCCACCTCTCCCACACTAACTTTACAAAATTCTAACTAGCACTGCTTTTCTTTCATTATTTGTTTTTTTATGCATGAATATAATTGCTCACTGTTTGTCGTGGGAATTTCCTGCCAATGAAATGATCATAAAAATAATTGCCATAATGTCACGAATCCCGCCGAAGATGGTGCCTCTTCCTGTTCGGGCGGCGCTCGGCGGTCGTCGTCGCCGGCCTACTAGCTGCCCCCGATCCCCTTTTCTGTTTCATTTAGTTGTGTCTGATTAGTTGCACCTGTTTTGTGTTTAGTTTGTGATTGTGGGCTATTTAAACCCAGTAAGCCTGCAGGCTTTTGTGTGGGCTTGTTTCTCTGTTCGTTTTGTGGATGTGATATTTTCTGTATTTCTCCGGACTGTTTGTGTCCTGATGTTGGGCCAGTCATTGTATTCGCCTGGTGTTTTGGCGTGACCTACTTTTCTCCGGAATAAATACAGTTGTCCTTTACCCTCTGCTCTCTGCGCCTGACTCCGCACCCACTACTCCTAGAAGTCGTAACACATAATCAAATGGTTTTGTGATGAATAAGCCATCTGATTCGATGAAAGATGGAGTTGAATTTGTCTTTCTGCCCATAATTTAATTTAAAGTACTCCAAAGTTTTTTTTCCATAATTCTTTATGTCATTGATCTTGGCTTCATAGTAAAGTTTCTTCTTCTTTTTGTTGAGTTTAGTCACAATATTTCTCAATTTGCAGTAAGTCAGCCAGACAGATGTCCAGACAGACTTATTAGCCACTCCTTTTGCCCCATCTCTTTCAGCCATACAGTTTTTCAATTCCTCATCAACCCATGGAGCATTAACAGTTCTAACAGTCAGTTTCTTAACAGGTGCATGTTGATCAATAATTGGAAGGAGCAATTTCATAAATTCATCAAGTGCAGCGTCTGGATGCTCCTCATTAATCACATCAGACCAACAAATATTTTTAACATCCACATAAGAGTCACAGTTAAATATTTTGTATGATCTCTTTGGCAATATTTTAGGCCCAGCTGTTGGAACTTTGTATTTTCTGGATATGGCCACTATATTGTGATCACTGCATCCAATGGGTACGGATACAGCTTTAGAACAAAGTTCTACAGCATTAGTAAAGACGTGATCGATACATGTGGATGATCTTGTTCCTGTAGTGTTTGTCAACACCCTGGTAGGTTGATTCATGAACTGAACCAGATTACGTGCGCTGGTTACAGTGAGATGCTTCCTCTTGAGCGGACAGCTTGTTGAAAACCAGTCAATATTCAGGTCCCCAAGAAAGCAGACCTCTCTGTTTACATCACATATACTATCAAGCATTTCACACATATTATTTAGATACTGACTGTTAGCACTTGGTGGCCTATAGCAACAACCCAAAAGAAAAGGCTTTAGATGTGCCAAGTGAACCTGCAACCGCAACACTTCAATAACACTTGACATAAGGTCTTCTCTAAGAATTACAGGGATATGGCTCTGAATATATACAGCATCCCCCCCCCCCCCCCCCCCCCCCATAAGCATTTCTGTCTCTTCTATAAATGTTATATCCTTGCATTGGTACTGATGTATCATCAAATGAATTATCTAAGTGAGTCTCAAAAATGGCTAATATTGTATATGACTGTTATCTGATGTTACATATTAATATGGGCAATTTTCAGCCCTTTCCTGTGTAGCTTATCAGAGATAGACATAATATTGAAAAGAGCAGACAAAGCAAGAGAAAGAAACATACATTCAGCAGTCCATTAATCAATTGGTGTGTGTGTGTGCTGCAGGGTTGAGGCTACGAACCGATAGGCTTGGCTCTCTCATCCCTTCCGGGGTTCTGGAAGGGAGGGTGGACAATGAACCTGTCGTAGCGGATGTAAGCAATTTCTCCACACGCTCTGGCAGCTTTCATGGCTGGGATCAGTTCTTTCCTTTTCTGGTGCACAGAGGGAGAGCGTTGTAGGCGTCTCTGTATGTGGAGTAAAGGTAGTCTAGATTTTTTTTCTCTCCTCTGGTTGCACATGTAACATGCTGGTAGATATGAGGTAAAACGGATTTAAGTTTAAAGTCCCCGGCCACTAGGAGCGCTGCCTCTGGATGAGCATTTTCTTGCTTTTACAGCTTGATGAGGGCAGTCTTACTGCCAGCATCAATTTATGGTGGTAAACAGACAGCTATGAAAAATATAGATGAAAACTCTCTTGGTAAATAGCATGGTCTACAGCTTATCATGAGATAATCTACCTCAGGCGAGCAAAACCTTGAGACTTCCTTAATATTAGATTTTGTGCACCAGCTGTTATTTACAAACAGACACAGACTGCCACCCCTTGTCTTACCAGATATATCCTTACCAATATCCTGTTGGTAGGATAGTCTTGATAGTAGCTCATCCATTTTATTAGCCAATGATTGTGTAACGAGTGCGCTGAGAGTCGGGAAGCAAGTTCAGGGAGTGACTGTTTTAATATATAAAAGAAACAATGATAATTCCCTTAGGTGAGGTGTTATTCTGTAATGAGTGAGCTGAGAGTCAGGAAGCAAGTTCGGGGAGTGTGTTTTAAGAAATAAAAGAAACAATGAACACAAACAACGCACCGACATGAAAACAGAGTCAATGACACCTGAGGAAAGAACCAAGGAGAGTGACAGATATAGGGAAGATAATCAAGGAGGTGATGGAGTCCAGGTGAGTGTCATGAGGCACAGGTGTGCAAGACGATGGTGACAGGTGTGCGGGATAATCAGCAGCCTGATGACCTAGAGGCCGGAGAGGGAGTATACGTGACAGATTGCACTTTGGCTAATAGGATTGATGGTAGAGGTGGATTACCCACTCGCCGTCGGATACTTACAAGGCACACTGACCTACGTCCCCGATATCTCTGTCTCTTCTTCATGTGAATGACGGGGATTTGGGCCTTGTCTGGTGTCTGAAGTAAATCCTTTGCATCCGACTCGTTAAAGAAAAGATCTTTGTCCAGTACGAGGTGAGTAATCACTGTGCTGATATCCAGAAGCTATTTTCAGGTGCCAGAAACATTACGTACAAAATAAGTTACAAATAACGCAAAAAACCACACACAATAGCACAAAACAGCAGCCATCAACTCTGGCACCATCTCATATAAAAATGGAATCTCTCCACACCATGGCAAAATGGCTTCTGCTAAGGCGTGGGAACCTGACCAGCCGTCTGAGGCCTGGGAGCCTGACAAACCTGCAGAGGAGTGGGAGCCTGACGAGCCGGCCGAGGCGTGGGAGCCTGACGAGCCTGCCGAAGGCGTAGGAGCCTGCCGAGCCAAACGAGTCTTGTGAACCTGACAAACCAGCTGAGGCATCCTCGGTAGACTCGGCAACGGACGCTTGACGGGGCAACCAGGTCTTGTAAACCTATCGAGCCACCTGATGCGTGTGAGCCATACACGCCGCCTGAGGCGTGGGAGCCTGACGAGACAGCTGAGGTGTGGGAGTCTGCCGAGCCGGCTGAGGCATTGGAGCCTGCCGAGCCAACTGAGGCATCCCTGGTTGCTCCGGTAGCGGCACCCGGATCCGACATCACCTACACTCACAAAAACCTCCCTGATGCTCCCCCTTGGTGAGGCATTATTCTGTAACATGTACGCTGGGAGTCGGGAAGCAAGTTCAGGGAGTGACTTTAAATAATAAATATCACAAGGAACAAAACATGAAACACGAGTAGCGTACAGACGGACAACGAACAACGGAACAGCAACAATAATGCCAAAGGAAAGAACCAAAGGGAGTGGTTGAGGTGATTGAGTCCAGGTGAGTCTGATGAGGGGCTGATGCACGTAACGATGGTGAAAGGTGTGTGTAATTGTAAGCACTCTAATGACCTCGAGAGCCGGAGAGGAAGAATACATGACAGTATTGCAAAATGAGTAGAAATGTATGAAATGTTTCATAAAATTGCAACCTTTTCTCTCCGCCCCATAGCAAAATATGTAGAAATGCAAGAACTGAACTTTAAGAGGGGGGCCACTAAAATGTTTTGCAGCGAGGTGGTGGGCCCCCCAACCAAATCTCGCTTAGGGACCCCAAAAGGCTAGACCCGGCCCTGTTAGTAATGATGAACAATCAGATTTTTATTTTTTAGAAAAAGTCAAGGGGCGTGAATACTTTCTGAAGGCACTGTATGTTTTGGATTCCAATTCTAGCACACATGATTCAACTAATCAGTAAGCCCTTATGTGAAATGGCTGGGGAGCACCGAAATCCGTTTTGAGAAACACTAACTGTATCATCAAATATGCGGTGTAGTACATGTAATTATGTTGTCTTAAAAGAGAGGGTGTCACACCAACTAGAAACAGTATACCTGACATTGGCGTCTGCCTCTTCTGCGTTGAATGTAGTGCTGACTTCCCTTTTGAAGAACTTGCTGATCTGTGTTTTCATGGAGGGGATTTACGTGTGTGGTTCCTCCGAAGATGTCTTCGAGCTGCAACTGGGCCTTCTCCATCACTGCCACCAGAGGAACACACACGCTCAGGATACAGCTCCTCGAACTTTGCCCTGTTCATCAGCCAATAACGCAGAGTCATTCCAAAAAGGGTCAGGACCCTGGGTCATGTTCAGTAGGGCACACTGTAACAAAACATTTTAAAACCGACTATTTATTTGAACTATGTCACTCCATTTCAGTCCCTTTTCTCCCATTTTGTGCCTACTAATAATGACCTCATGGTGAGTTTTAGAGACTGTGTTGCCATGGCCACACCTGTTCATCAAGTCTTGACTGTGGAGACACAGTGTGGACATGTTCATTTGGCACAAAACAGGTGAAAATGTTTTGCTACAGAGTGAAATTTGGTGAAATGACCTTAAATAATACTTTATTAACTTAAATTTAAAAAAGTATCCTTTTCACTTTCTGTTTCAAAACACTATCTAGTTCATCTTCCCACAGACATCCACATCATCCATAAATCACTCCATGTTTCGAAGGAAGTCTGTTGAAATGCTGCTCATCAACAGTGTTGGGAGGTAGTGAGCTACATGTAGTTCAACTGGTTATTGAACTACATTTTGCAGTAGTTTGGTGGTAGTTAAACTTGATTCAAATCTTGGTAGTGTGAACTCTGCACAGAAATGCTCTTCCAGCAACCAGTCAGTCTCTGCCTCCCAGGTAAGGGGCAAAAGCTGTGGATAAAAATACAGTCAGTGTTATAATGCTTAACAGAAATTAACACACATGTTTTCCTTGAAAGGGAAGTTCAGTATTTTACAACTTAATGTTAGATCGGTCCTCACCCTGAAAGTTGTTTATAGACCAGGAGAAACTGTAATCCATGGTTCGGTTTTCTTTAATAGGTCAATACAAACTTCAGCTAACTTTGGCCAGCAGCAAACCACCCTGCGGTCCCTGGATGGGACACCAGATGCACTTGGACGTGGTGTTGGAGGGCCAGTAGGTGGCACTCTTTCTTCTGATCTAAAATAAATATTCCAATGCCCCAGGGCAGTGATTAGGGACATTGCCCTGTGTAATGCTGTCTTTTGGATGGGATGTTAAACAGGTGTCCTGACTCTCTGTGGTCAATTAAAGATTCCATGGCACTTACAGTATCATAAGAGTAGGGGTGTTAACTCTTGTGTTCTGGCTAAATTACCAATCTGGCCCTCATACTGTCATGATCAGCTAATCATCCCAGCCTCCAGTTGGCTCATTCATCCCTGTAACTATTCCCCAGGTTGTTGATGTAAATGAAACTATGTTCTCAGTCAATTTACCTGGTAAAATAAGGGTAAAATAAAAAATTTGCCACCATTATTTAAAAATATATATAAGTGTGGGAGGTATGCGGTACCTGTAAAAAAAAAGGGCAAATCAACACAATTATTTGGTTTTACGTAAAAAAAATTAAACTGGTACCGCATGCCATCATCACTTCCATTGATTTTACATCAGATTTTATGTTATATAGTGTGTACAGATAGGCTAGCACAGTTAGGAGTTTAAGTTAGACATATTAGCATACCTTACCTGGCTAAAGCCATGTTTCACTTGACTTGTCCATACCTTTAACTTGCCCTGCTGAATGCACAGGCAGACAGTTGGAGAGCTGAATGTCCCACGTCAACAAAGACCACTATCTTGGATTTTACATTGGCTGATGAGAGGTCCTCTTTGTACAGTATATGCCATAATTCAAAGCAACTAGAGGGAGACAGAAGACAGAGGAATATTAATGGTTCCTTGTACAGTATAACTAATTGAGCACTTTGCCAGAGGAGAAGGATCAATTTCCCATGATACCTGCTGTGGTGTCATTGATCAGTCGGAGGCAGTTGAGACCGGCATTAAACGTGCAGAAATAAATATATTTCACTGTGTTAATAATTTCAATATGTTTTGTCCCATTACAAACAACACGAAAATAGGTGATTGGTTAAAGCATTCTATAGTACAATCACTTTCAAGGCCTCTAAAGAATATATAGACGAGTTCACAGCATGTAACCTTCATTATCATTGGGACCTGAACAATTCATCTAGATCAGGGCTATTCAATACGGTCCTCGAGGGCCAAAACACATCTGGTTTTCATTCTTGTCTTCTAATCAGTGACTGATTTAGACCTGTGTTTGTGTGTCCAGCAGAGAACCACATTGTAAATGTGTCAATAGCCAAAATTATTACCAGATTTGTGTCTGCTACCCACAAGTATGTTTTTGGATCTAAATGATACAACAGCACTGTAGGGAGGAAAGTAATGCAGATAGTAACTCAAAAACATGTCGACTGCAGCTGAAATCTCCTCCATTTTTTAAAAATACTTTCTGTTAATTTTTGGAGGGGTGAGTACTAGGCCTAAACACAACATCCAATAAACAATGAACTAATTACAAAAGTCCTGATAGTCTCATTCCAACAGTATTAGGAAATCTCATTACAGTTAACATCTCATGCGTAAAAAGCAGGGAGAAAGAAAACAGGGACCATATTTCAGAGTTGGGTTGTGTGAGGCTACGCTTTAAATACAATTTCATGACGACTAAGTTTCTCATAAGTGTTTTTTAAAGACCTCATCATTGGCAGTGTATAAGATAAAGCAAAAATAATCATAGTAATGGTTGCACAAAAAAACTGTGCAAACCAAGCTCCCAAATATTGAAATGAGCCCCTCCTATAGCTGGTCTTGGTGAGTCTGGCCTGTGTTGGCTAGCCTGTGTTGGGGTGGTGTAGTCCTGTGTGGCTCAGACGTAATGACTGTAGCTACCGAAATCTATTGTATAGAGTGTTATAATAAAATAGGCCTAATTTTATTTTACCTTTATTTAACCAGGCAAGTCAGTTAAGAACAAATTCTTATTTTCAATGACGGCCTGGGAACAGTGGGTTAACTGCCTGTTCAGGGGCAGAACGACAGATTTGTACCTTGTCAGCTCGGGGGTTTGAACTCACAACCTTCCGGTTACTAGTCCAACGCTCTAACCACTAGGCTACCCTGCCGCCCCTAATGAAGCAAGTGTGTTTAGCCTACGTTGCAAAGCTATTTGTGCAGGCTGGTTAAATATAGACGAATAAAGATAGGATAACTGCAAAATGCTGTGTGAATTATTTTTTATTTGATAAGTACAATTGTGCCAACCAGGAAAGACACGGGGTGTGTTATTGTAGCCTAGTAAGCACGACTTTTAACAGTGCAGCATTTGGCCACAAGAGCGCGCCTGAGCCACATTAGTGGCGGTGAACACGCCAAAATCTCCTTTCTCTTGTCCTAAAAATTGTGCACAAAAAAAGCATTCCATTCCAAACACTGTCAAAGCCACACCGGAGGCTGTCAGCATCTCTCTCTGTCTCGCACGATGATCCCTGAAAAGCCAGATGTCGTACACACCGTTGCTTTTTATTTACTTTTTCTGTCGTTCGGTAAGTATTGGTTGATTTACCGTTCTATTTGAAGTTATGCGCATTTTACTCGTGCTTTATGTGGCTGCTTTAAGCAGGGAGTAGAGCAAGCTAAGAATATGGGTTGTTGGGAATCCGTGTTGCACATTGGAAGAGTTAACTTTAGCTAGCCTAGAGATGACTGGACATTGCAAAGATTTGCATCTGGTTAGAAACTCCTAATTGGATTGGCTGCACATTCGTTCACGACCGTTTGTTACATTGTGTCTTTAGTTCTTTGTGAATTGCCTAAACGCATGTTTTTACTAGGATATAACCTAGACTCTGTGGAAGCTAGCGACTGTATTTTGAGTATAGTTTAAACTTCTTGACCAGTGGCATATTCATTACGCCGAATATGTTTCAAAACGTTTATTAAACGGGACCAAAGGAAACGGGGACTGACCGAATGATTTGTCCAATAGAAACTTTCGTTTTGGCTCTGTTTCCGCTTGGTTCTTATACGGTAAACGGTTTCCGTAATGAATATGCCCCAGTGTTTTGCAGGCTGCTGCACGCGCAGCTCGTGGGTGTGAGAGTTGTAGCCTTCGTTCTCTGAGAAATACTTTTACAATTGTATCCCGTTGTATTCTTTGATAACTTCACCCAATAATTCAACGCGATGCATGCATGTGCGACGAATTGCTGACAGCAGCCCAGTGGCTAACTTTAAAATAGCGCGCTATTGCATTAATTCAGGTAACAGATTAACAATACCTAAAGACTGCAGCCAGGCATAATGCATTATGATGTGGTTATGCATCGTAAGACTTGTCATACGAATGTATGACCCATAAGGTCTCCCGAGTGGCGCAGCGGTCTAAGGCACTGCATCTCACATGCTGACCAGACCGGACAAGGCATCGCAAAATAAATGGAGAAATCTGTTATTCAATTATTGCACCCACACTGCTGGCGTGTCCTGCCTCTCCCATCTCCTCATTGTTTTATAGAAGCGGGTACCCACGTGCCATCTCCTCATTGGTTATGCCCACGTGGGTGATTGAAAGACAAACTGTTTTGCCGGTAGTCGTGGTAATACTTTGAAAGTTTAGATGCCAATCACCGTATAAGTTCAAAGATGAAAAAGCCTGGAAGGAGGAGAGATGACAAGAAACGATTCGGTTGGCCGTTTTATGTGTGGATTAATTGTCGGAGTAGAGGACCTTGTGCATTTCAGGTAAAGTAACAACTCAATGTTTATATCCCAGGACAAATTAGCTAGCAACAGCAAGCTAGCTAAATAGGACAAATAAAAAAAAAAATGTTTATGCTTTTCGACCTGTCCCTAAATTAATGTAATTGGTTTTGATATTTTAACCTGTGTGTCGTGATCACGTTTGGTGTAGGGGGACAAAATCAATTTATGCACAATAGCGCACGCGAGCAGCCGGTTTGGGTTCCGTGTCAGTGCTCGAGGCATCACTACAGACAATAATGGTTTGAATCCAGGCTGTTTCACAACCGGCCGTGATTGGGAGTCCCATAGGGCGGTTCACAATTGGCCCAGCGTTGTTAGGGTTTGGCCGGGGTAGGATGCAATTGTAAATAAGAATTTGTTCTTAACTGACTTGCCTAGTTAAATAAAGGTTACATTTTTTAAGTATTAATAATTATCAATTTCAATGGTCCTGACTAAATGTTAAATAAGAACTTATAAAGTATGGAAAATAATGTTTTTCTCTCTGTTATTCAGCAAACCGGGGTTCAAATTAGAGGTCGACCGATTATGATTTTTCAACGCCGATACCGATTTATTGGAGGACCAAAAAAAGCCAGTCCAATTAATTGGCCGATTTAAAAAAAAAAAAAAAATAAAAAAAAAAAAATTGTAATTTTTTATTTTTTTTATTTTAGTTTTTTTTATAAATATGTATGTGTAATAATGACAATTACAACAATACTGAATGAACACTTTTATTTTAACTTAATATAATGCATGAATAAAATCTATTTAGTCTCAAGTAAATAATGAAACATGTTCAATTTGGTTTAAATAATGCAAAGACACAGTGTTGGAGAAGAAAGTAAAAGTGCAATATGTGCCATGTAAAAAAGCTAATGTTTAAGTTCCTTGCTCAGAACATGAGAACATATGAAAGCTGGTGGTTCCTTTTAACATGAATCTTCAATATTCCCAATTAAGAAGTTTTAGGTTGTAGTTATTATAGGAGTTATAGGACTATTTCTCCCTATACCATTTGTATTTCATATACCGTTGACTATTGGATGTTCTTATAGGCACTATAGTATTGCCAGTCCAATCTCAGGATTTGATAGGTGTGAAGTCATAAACAGCTCAATGCTTGAAGCACAGCGAGGAGCTGCTGGCAAACACAGGAAAGTGCTATTTGAATGAATGCTTACGAGCATGCTGCTGCCTACCACCGCTCAGACTGCTCTATCAAATATCAAGTCATAGACTTAATTATAATATAATAAACACACAGAAATACGAGCCATAGGTCATTAATATGGTCAAATCCGGAAACTATAATTTCGAAAACAAAATGTTTATTATTTCAGTGAAATACGGAACCTTTCCGTATTTTATCTAACGGGTGGCATCCCTAAGTCTAAATATTGCTGTTACATTGCACAACCTTCCAATGTTATGTCATAATTATGTAAAATTCTGGCAAATTAATTGCGGTCTTTGTTAGGAAGAAATGGTCTTCACACAGTTCGCAACAAGCCAGGCCGCCCAATCTGCTGCATATACCCTGACTCTGCTTTCACAGAACGCAAGAGAAGTGACACATTTTCCCTAGTTAAAATAAATTCATGTTAGCAGGCAATATTAACGAAATATGCAGGTTTACAAAAAAAAAAAAAAAAGTCCTTGTGTATTGATTTTAAGAAAGGCATTGATGTTTATGGTCAGGCACACATTGGTGCAACGACAGTGATTTTTTTCGCGAATGCGCTTGTTAAATCATCACCCGTTTGACGAGTAGGCTGTGATTCGATGATAAATTAACATGCACCGCATTGATTATATGGAACGCATATAAGTTAGATAACTACACATGGTTGATGATATTAATAGTTTAACTAGTGATTATGTTAAGATTTATTGTTTTTTATAAGAGAAGTTTAATGCTAGCTAGCAACTTACCTTGACTCCCTGCTGCACTCGTGTAACAATTGGTCAGCCTGCCACTCAGTCTCCTCGTGGAGTGCAATGTAATCGGCCATAATCGGTGTCCAAAAATGCCGATTACTGATTGTTATGAAGATGTGAAATCAGCTCCAATTAATCGGCCATGCCGATTAATCGGTCGACCTCTAGCTCAAAGACTATTTGAGTTCTTTAAAATACACTACATGACCAAAAGTATGAGGACACCTGCTCATCCAACATCTCATTTGAAAATCATGGGCGTTAATATTGAGTTGGCTCCCCCTTTGCTGCTATAACAGCTTCCACTCTTCTGGGAAGGCTTTCCACTAGATGTTGGAACATTGCTGCGTGGTCTTGCTTCCATTTAGCCACAAGAGCATTAGAAAGGTCGGCACTGATGTTGGTGATTAGGCCTGGCTCGCAGTCGGCGTTCCAATTCATCCCAAAGGTGTTCGATGGGGTTGAGGTCAGGGCTCTGTGCAGGCCAGTCAAGTTCTTCCACACCGATCTCGAGAAATGATTTCTGTATGGACCTCGCTTTGTGCACGGGTGCATTGTCATGCTGAAACAGGAAATGGCCTTCCCCAAACTGTTGCCATAAAGTTGGAAGCACAGAATTGTCAATAATGTCATTGTGTGCTGTAGCGTTAAGATTTCCCTTCACTAAAATTAAGGGGATTAGCCCGAACCATGAAAAACAGCCCCAGACCATTATTGCTTCTCCACCAAACTTTACAGTTTGGAACTAGGTAGTTGGTGTTGCAACCGAGGACAGATGATTTTTATGTGTTTCAGTACTTGGCGGTCTCGTTCTGTGAGGTTGTGTGGCCTACCACTTCGCAGCTGCGCTGCTGTTGCTCCTAGACTTTTCCACTTCACAATAACAGCACTTAGACTGGACCAGGGCAGCTCTAGCAGGGCAGAAATTTGACTAACTGACTTGTTGGAAAGGTGGCATGCTATGAAAGTGCAATGTTGAAAGTCACTGAGCTCTTCAGTTAGGCCATTCTACTGCCAATGTTTGTCTATAGAGATTGCATGGCTGTCTACTCGATTTTATACATGTCAGCAACGGGTGTAGCTGAAATAGCCAAATCCACTCATTTGAAGATGTGTCCACATACTTTTGTATATCTAGTGTAATTTGAGGGGAGGTTTCCTGGACACAGATTAAGCATGGTCCTGGACTAAAAAGTCCTTTCAATGGAGATTCTCTATTGATCTTGATTTTTAGTCCAGGAATAGGCATAATCCATGTCCAGGAAACCGCCCTCGAGTGTTTGTCAGGTGGGCAGTGTTTTGCTCTTTTGGGACTTTTCTATTGGTTCCATTGGAACAGGCAGGCTCATTGGAAGATTCAGGCACAGCTAAAGCTTTTGAAATGATTTAAAGGCCCCCACCAGAGTGCAATGTGGCCCCTATTTCAGTGTAACTTCTGTCCTAGAGCGTAAATTGTCGTTTTTAGGTTCTACCTCTGAAGAATGACGCAGGCTGCTAATACATATTCACAAATTGGGCGTGGGAACGCTGTGGTGATTTCTATCTCCAAAAAAACTGAAACTTGACAAATGATCCAAAGGATGATTTATAATTTGCTGGTAAAAAAGTGGCGGTGCTAAAACACACCCCATACTTTAATTTGTTCCATGGCTCAGGCAGCCAAGTGTAGACTACTACACACACGCGACAAGCTGTTTGGCTTAGCCAAAGATGATCTATTATATTGCTCCGCTCAGTTGCGACTTGTGAAGATGGAAGTACTTTGCAGGTGTTTATGATTAATAAATAATGCCATGCTGGTGGGTGGCAACATTCAAATGAAACACAGCCCCGAAAAGAAAGGTAGACTGTAAAGTAGTTGCATGTCATATCATAGGGGAAACGCATGGCATTGGCATGAAAAAGATCAGAAGTTACCCCTTCGGATTTCCCACTTCAACCTCAATATATCATACTTTGACTAAAGCAATGACTTATTGACTTATCCTTGTGTAACATCATGGGTAGGCTAAGATATGGGCATGGAAAAAAAGTGAATTTCTGCTCTTGTGGGCGTTTAATCATATAGGATTTGGTCTGCTTTTCATTATTCACCATAGTGGTTACAGATTGTTGTTACTAACAGCCTCATGAACATTAATGTAATTGTTGAATGGCATAAGTGAGTGGAATAGATGTTACATGAATTCATCTGTAATACCAAAGGTTTATAGACTAGCCTATTGTATGGGCAACCAACTCGCTGGCCTTGTCTTTAGTGTCCATCCTGAGATTGAAAGATTGGGAGTTCGATCCCTGGCCGAGTCATACCAAAGACTGTAAAAAATGGGACCCGATGCGTCTCTGCTTGGTACTCAGCAGATAGATTGGCCGAGGTAAGGTCCTGCGATAGACTAGCATCCTGTCCAGGGGATATACTTGTACATCAAGCTGCCTCACGCTACAGAAACAGTATATGGTTCCTGCTCCTATGAGCTGTTCCGTCTCCTACCTGCTTCTATTGTATGGACAGATCATTGCCTTGCTGTGGTTCAAGCAGATCTGTGGATGCATAGCCTGGCTGACCGGACTCACGTGGTACACTGGTCTGGACAAGAGTCCATTTTTTGGCGCAATATTCACACAGAAATTGGCTTGAGCTTTGATTGGTTCAACAATAAATAAAACCTGGGGGGGGGTGGAGAACTCTCCTTGTTTGGATTTGAAAACCCAACAGTTGTATTGGAAGGGGGCAGCACTCGGTGTGTGTAGTTGTCCATGTGGGTGTTTAATTAAGTGAAAGGGGAACTAATCGACACTTCACTCTATTGTTTTGTTAACTGCTGTGTCTCAAGCCACTATCATCCAGGGTCCAATTTATATGAATAGAAAACCCTGAAAGTTGTAAAACATTCAACCAAACAATGCATGTACCGTGGGACTATATTATGGCTGAAGGTTTTAGCCCTGAAACCTTGAGTGCTAAAGGCCTGTTTGTGGTTGGTGCTCAGAAATCAGCTCTCATCATGTTGGTGACTGTTGAGAGCAATCATGTCATATAGGTTACTGTATAATGCATGTTTATATACAGTACAATATGATGCGTATCAGGGTAAGGGTCAATTACAATATCAATTCAGGCAGTAAATTGAAATGCATTTCATGAATTGAGAATGGACAATTATTTTCTATGAGAATTTGTCAATTCAGGAATTCAATTACTTTAACCGCTGAATTGATTGATTTGAAAATCACGAACTCCAACCCCGATGCACAGAATTAGACTAGAGTAACAATAGAGTAAAATATTTCCCTATGATAGGAGTCAGGGTGAAAGAGGAAGATAGTTTAATCAGAGGAGCAACTGGATATGTTCGACCCTTAATTTCTGGTGATACCGTCAGTGTTTTGCCATAAAAGCTCATGGCTCTTTCCTCCATCCTAGTATAGAACCCAGAGTAGTTCAAGGCTCATCTTCTTGACCAGCAGCATGATTCATTCTATATATTTACCTTGACGTGTGTGTGCGTGCGTGCGTGCTACCAACCACGAACGACATGACGGTCTCACAAAATCAATACATTTTCATGAAATAGGGCCTACCTTGTTGGTTTTTCCCTGACCTTAACACTAACACTGAATGTTCATATTCCTAGTCCTCTCACTGGGGGTTAAAGGTGAAAACAGTTCTAATAAGGTGGCATTCTTAAGGTTTGCTGTTGCACTGAGAAAGGAAAGGGCAACCAGCTGAACAAATGTTGTCGTCACAACCAGTAAGAGGAAATGGCTTTGAGGCACAGGAGGTCACGCATGCATGAAATGTGGTGACACATGAAAAGCTTTCAAACAAAGTTCCCCTCGCTCTCACATACTGACCACATTGCACACACCATCGCACGCAACTTGATTTTGTCCACCCACACCAGACGTGATCAGGACACGCAGGTTGAAATATCAAAACAAACCCGGAACCAATTATATTAATTTGGGGACAGGTCAAAAAGCATTAAACATTTATGGCAATTTAGCTAGCTAGCTTGCTGGTGCTAGCTAATTTGTTCTGGGATATAAACATTGGGTTGTTATTTTACCTGAAAGGCATAAGGTCCTCTACTCTGACAATTTATCCACAGATAAAACCATCAACCAAGTTCCTTTCTAGTAATCTCTCCTCCTTTCTTTAGGCTTCTTCTTCTTTGGACTTGATATGGCGGTTGGCAACCAACTGGAGAGTGGACCTCAGTTCACCTTTCAATCACCCACGTGGGTAAATGCTCCTAAAAACCAATGAGGAGATGGGAGAGGCAGGACTTGCAGTGCTTTGAGCGTCACAAATAGAACCAAGTTCTATTTGAGTTCCTGGCCTACGCAGACCAGCGCTATTCCCTTTGATATTTTAGCAATCTGTCTCATTGCAAGTGAATTGGGAAAGTGAAAACAGCAAGGCTAGCCTAATTATACTGCGGGTTGTGTAGTGAGGTCCTTTCGGCAGTAGCACTTGTGGCATGCAGGCAGCGCACGCCAAGCTGTCTTTTGCCTATCTTTCTCTAGGGACCTCCATGAAAGATAGCAAGTTGCGACAGATGTATCAGAATGGGGAGTGAACTTGGATGTGTTCCTACAGGAAGCTGCGATTCGAGCCAAATGTTGCATTTTTAATCCTAGTTGATAGGATTGAGAGCCTGGAAGACCAGATGAGAATGTTGCAGACAGTCTTTCTGGTGGAACCCAGATCGTTTGTGTTACTTACTCTGATTAATCCATCATTAAGTGGATTTTAGACCGCTTCCCATTTCTCAACTATTAATCAAGATTGGGATTTCGCTCTCCGAACTTTTGTAGTTTGTCTTTGGAATAATTTACATGCAACTGTAACACCCCTTCTCTCTAAGCCAGTGAACAGGCACAAGACAAGGTTTAGGTGAATTTGGCCTCCTCTCTGCTGAGGGAGATCTTATTAAAAACCCATATAAAAACCCTTATTTAAAAAAAAATATATTTTCGAGATCCTCTTAACAATCATATGAAATGGTCCGTACGATACGTTTTGATATCATTTTGCCATTTCATAATTTTGTTATTTGGCCATTCACGTCAGGTTTATGATAATTTCATAGTGGGTAAAGTGATACTTAAGGATTTTGGCAATGAAGCCCTTTACAGTATCTACTTCCACGAGTCAGATGAACTCATGGATACCATTTTTATGTCCCTGTAACCTGTACGGAGGTAGTTATGTGAGCCAATGCTATTTAGCGTTAGCGCAATGACGGAGTCTATGGTATCTGCTAGCAGTTACCATAGACCTCTAGTCTACGCACCAACGCTAGTTAGCAACTTCCTTCAAACTGCACACAGAGACACAAAAATGGTATCCACAAGTTCATTTGACTCTGGGGAAGTAGATAGAGGGCTTCAAAATGCTGAAGTATCCCTTTAAAGTCCTGGTCTGCCCACCCACTATATCTAACTATAAGAGGAGCTAATACAGTCATCACTATGGACATCATTCAGCTCTACTATGTCGGCTGTAATGAATTGCTCCCGCACAGTAGGAATTAAGTGTGTCAGTTGTATTGTAGCTACTGTGTGATTGAGCTGTACTGTGGTAGGTCTATAGAATTGTATGATAGTGAATTATAGGATCTCTATGGGTAGGTCTGTGTGTGTGTCACCCGTACTGGAGGACTGTGTGTTTGTGTTTCAGCCTTACTGTAGGACTGTGTGTGTCAGTGTATTTCAGCCATATGGTAGCACTGTGTGCTACATTGTTCCTTTAATCAGCTGTTCTGAAGGCCCCCCTCCAGTAAAACCATGTTCCTGTTCGGCCTGGTAATAACTAAAGCCAAACAAGTTTCTTGTGTGTGTCCGCACGGCAAGCATTTGTACATTCTCTATGCCAAAACAGTACAGAGTTACTGTAGTAACTCTCCTTTCTAGTCATCTTGAAACAGCTAGTTCTAGTCTTGAAGTCACTTAGGGGAAATTCAACGGTAATAGAATTACGCTTTGACTCAGATATTTCACTGTAAAATCAATGCCAAACAAAAATCATTGATTTCAAAGTTTAATAACCCATACAACTCTATGCACAAGGACTACTTTGAACAATTTACACAGTATATTTTACAATAACACATTTACTGGATGATCTGTGCAGATGCAAAGTTTGGTAACAGAATTATGGTAAAATCTCCCTCAGTTTTTTATGCGACCACGTTTTCAAAAAATCTGTTCCGAATTAATATTCAAAGATGTCTGCAGAAAGAATGAGGTGGTGTCAGCTATAGGGCTGTGACGGTCTTGGAATTGGAGGTTACAGTAATTGGCCAGGCCAATATACACGGTCAATGACATAACTGTTAAAGGTTGGCGTTTATTTCTGCAGCTTCTCTATTACCATTACACATCGTTATTATCAGTAGCATTTCATTATTTTTATTACCTTATTACCTCTAAATATTAGTCTCGTATACAAATTTAAGAAATGTCAGAAAGGAGAGGATTGTCACATTTTCATATTGACACAACTTAACACAGGCTATCGGCCTCAAAACAAACGTGCAATTTCGCTATTGCATTACACACTGGTTTCTTTCCCTTTTCATTTATTTTTCGTATTGTTTCTGATGTGTCCATTTTGTTTAAATGTGTGTTACTGTTGTCTTAGGCTTTTAAGACCCTATGTAAAAAATAACATAAAAAATAAATTCTGTTTGTACACTTGTTTACATGGATGCTTCTTAATAAAACGTATTTTAAACCAGCCATTACACTTTGTTATTATCATGCCATTTCATTATTATTATTCAGGTTATTAATAATAAATATTAATTTACAAATTAAGAAATTTCTGGTTGGACAGAATTTGTCACATTTTCGTATTGACACAGCATGACATAGTCAAAATAAAGATATATGCCCACCTTGTCCTTGTCTGTTAACTTTTCTGTATATAACATTTTTCAATCTGGATCCTATTTTGATGCTAAAACCATTCCCATGAAGTCTGATGTGTTTTTCCCCCACTTTAACCTAAATATTTGCATAACTTCACAAACCCTACTGTTGCTGCCATTTGATGGCAGTGGCATTGGCATATGTTCTTCAAAGAGAGCATGATGTAATGGGCGGCAGGTACCCTAGTGGTTAGAGCGTTGGACTAGCGTTGGATCGAATCCCCAAGCTGACAAGGTAAAAAATCTGTCGTTCTGCCCCTGAACAAGGCAGTTAACCCACTGTTCCTAGGCCGTCATTGAAAATATGAATTTGACTTGCCTAGTTTTAATAAAGGTTAAATTTTTGGGGGGAGAAATAACGTAGCATAAGTTCCTGGAAATATGCCTTTTATCAGATCATGCTAGGAGCGTCCAGACAGGCTACTTTATGAAACTTTCTGAATGGACGTATAGGCCTATATTGTTACAAATGAAGAGTCACCCATGATTCACCAAACAATATTTTGAAAGAGGAAGCAAAGTATTTTAAGCATATGTTTTCATTTCAGTCTCCATCTCCACTAACTGAAGTTAATTGTAAGGATTTGTTTCTATTATTAATGTAAAATTTAACAGCTGTACAGAAAGACTCATGTGAAGGCTAAATTACAGAGCTGGAACTTCTTGATGCATTTAAAGCCTGTAAGTCCGAAATAACTCCAGGGCTGGATGGCATACCAGTTGAGGTCTACAAAACCTTTTTTGATGTACTCAGAGGACTGTTATTAGCATGTTTTAACCACTCTCATAAAAATGGTAGGTTATCAGATACTCAACAAGAAGGTCTGATTTGAATTGCTTAAACAGGACTCAAGTGATTAAATATGAAGATCCAGTCCATTAAAACATTTGGAGGCCACTTACTCTTTAGTGTTGATGCAAAAAATTCTAGCATAGAATTATGCATAGAATTAAAAAGGTATTGCCAGATATTATTCACCCTAATCAGTTTTTTTTTTTACCTGGATGATACATTGGAGATAATATAATACAAGTACTGGAAACAATATAGCACTATTAAATATAGCTGACTTTGAAAAGGCCTTTGATAAAGTACGAATGGAGTTTATATATATATAATGCCTGGAATATTTACATTTTGGAGAATATCTTATACAATAAGTTAAAGTTATATATAGTAAACCTAGGTGTGAAATAGTAAATATTGGCTAGTTCTCAGAAAGTATTCAACTGTCAAGAGGAGGAAAACAAGGTTGTCCACTATCGGCATATATATTTATTATGGCCATTGAAATGTTAGATATTAAAATCAGATCCAACAATAATATTAAGGGGCTAGAAATCCAAGGCTTAAAAATAAAGGTGTCATTGTACGCTGATGCAACCATCCCAGCTCTGCAGATGTTGCTGCAAAGAGACAGAATCATTTGTTTTGGTACTGTCCTTATGTAGCTTTTCTACTGACTCTGAAAAACACCAAAAGAAAGATGCCCAGGGTCCCTGCTCATCTGCGTGAACGTGTCTTAGGCATGCTGCAAGGAGGCATGAGGACTGCAGATGTGGCCAGGGCAATAAATTGCAATGTCCGTACTGTGAGACGCCTGAAATTGCGCTACAGGGAGACAGGACGGACAGCTGATCATCCTCGCAGTGGCAGACCACTTGTAACAACCTCTGCACAGGATCGGTACATCCGAACATCACACCTGCGGGACAGGTACAGGATGACAACAACAACTGCCCGAGTTACACCTGGAATGCACAATCCCTCCATTAGTGCTCAGACTGTCCGCAAAAGGCCGAGAGAGGCTGGACTGAGGGCTTGTAGGCCTGAGGGCAGGCCCTCACCAGACATCACTGGCAACAACGTCGCCTATGGGCACAAACCCACCGTCGCTGGACCAGACAGGACTGGCAAAAAGTGCTCTTCATTGACAAGTCGCGGAATTGTCTCACCAGGGGTGATGGTCGGATTTGCGTTTATCATTGAAAGAATTAGCATTACACCGAGGCCTGTACTCTGGAGCAGGTGTGTCACAGCATCATCGGACTGAGCTTGTTGTCATTGCAGGCAATCTCAATGCTGTGCGTTACAGGGAAGACCTCCCCCCTCATGTGGTACCCTTCCTGCATTTTCATCCTGACATGACCCTCCAGCATGACAATGCCTCCAGTCATACTGCTTGTTCTGTGAGTGATTTCCTGCAAGACCGGAATATCAGTGTTCTGCCATGGCCAGCGAAGAGCTCGGATCTCAATCCCATTGAGCACATCAGGGACCTGTGGGATCGGAGGGTGAGGGCTAGGGCCATTCCTCCCAGAAATGTCTGGGAACTTGCAGGTGCGTTGGTGGAAGAGTGGGGTAAAATCTCACAGCAAGAACTGGTCCAAATCTGGTGCAGTCCATGAGGAGGAGATGCACTGCAGTACTTAATGCAGCTGGTGGCCACACCAGATACTGACTGTTACTTTGGACTTTGACCCCCCCTTTGTTCATGGACACATTATTCAATTTCTGTTAGTTACATGTCTGTGGAACTTGTTCAATTTATGTCTCAGTTGTTGAATCTTGTTACGTTCATACAAATATTTACACATGTTAAAATAAATGCAGTTGACAGTGAGAGGACATTTATTTTTTTGCTGAGTTTAAATGGGGGATTGGAAATTATGCAGACAATTACATTCATGAAAGCCACAATCTATAGGCCTATAGAGAGAATCAGCCAACTCACACAAGTACATCCCCATAAAAGGACCCGTCAATCAAAGCTACCAGCGTATGTCAGACATGAGAGAACATTTTTACTCTTCTACTTAAAACGTATAAAGAAACCAATGCTTACCTTAGACTTTCCAAAAGTAGGCTATACGATGACAAGACAAGTATGAAGTGGAGAGAGGGCTATGCGATAGTATGAAGATGAAATTGATCATTAAAATAGAAACAAATACACGCAACATGTCAATGACAGCTGTGACGTCACTGGCCGTTGAGTAGTCTATAAATAAATAAAATATCCTGTATGAAATTATACCATGCCAGGTTGGAGAGTGTTGTCAAATTGTCCATTTGACACAACAATAGCGCATTATTGGCCTCAGAGCCAGAACAGCCTTGTCTTCTGCTGTTGAAGACACATCCAACCTTTTTTTAAACCAGACTTATTTATTAGCAAGCAATGAAAACGTGGATTGTACAGTGCCTTCAGAAAGTATTCATACCCCTTGACTAATTCCACACTTTGTTGTTACAGCCTGAATTCAAAATGGATTAACTGTATTGTTTTCTCACCCAAATACACACAATACCCTATAATGACAAAGTGAAAACATGTTTTTAGTTTTTTTTTTTGCAAATGTATTGAAAATGAAATACAGAAACATCTAATTTACATAAGTATTCACACCCCTGAGTCAATACTTTATGGAAGCTTTGCCAGCGATTACAGCTTTTAAAAATTCTAACATTTGTAAAACAAAGAAACCACTAATATATATTGAATAGCTAATTATTCAACCCCCTGAGTAAGTACATTTGGCAGTGATTACAGGTGTGACTCTTTCTGGGTCTCTTTCTGAGTCTCTAAGAGCTTTCCAAACCTGGATTGTACAATAATTTCCCCATTATTCTTTTCAAATTCTTCAAGCTCTGTCAAGTTGGTTGTTGATTTTCAAGCAGATTTAAGCCAAAACTAACTCGGCCACTCAGGAACATTCACTGTCTTCTTGGTAAGCAACTCCAGTGTAAATTTGGCCTTGTGTTTTAGGTTATTGTCCTGCTGAAAGGTGAATTAATCTCCCAGTGTCTGGTGGAAAGCAGACTGAAGCAGGTTTTCCTGCTTCTATCATCTATTGATTCAAACATGCTCTTAAACTTTCCTGACTGGCTATAGAGGACACCTAACTGATGGACCCAAGAAAGGGAATCCCGGATCAGTGGGGAGGCTGAGCAGCCTAGAGGGCTAATGCCTGCTGCCTCCTCACAATTGCCTCTTGTGTATTTTCCTGCCATGTTTGAGGCATCATCGTAACTCTGCCCACATAAGCCAGACATGGGAAAATTGAGCCTCAACAACACATCAGTTGCCACTTTCGCAATTCCCTCGCCTGTTGTCTCCGACACCCTGTATAGCCCAATAAACTCCTTGTCCAAGGTCATGGTCAACATAACGCAGACAGACACTCTCCTGTTCAGCACCAGAGACAACTTGAGTACCATCAACAATTACTGAAAATTGTACAATCGGAAGAGACCTAATCTCAGCTGCAATGCCTCAAATGACTGTATTGGCCACAATGTTCAGAATTTCATTCTGTGCTTTGGGGCCTGTGTACATTTTGGTACGCTCTGTTAACCACTTCAGTACAATGGGATTATCCTCTTCTGCCCTAAGTTTCAAAAGCTAGTATAAATTCCCACTGTCATCCGTGTGGCCTCTAAAGGCTTGTACCTGTCTTTCTACGTGCCGCACCAAACTTAGAATTTTCATCAAGCAACGCCTTGCGTCCTCTTGCTGTTTACCCCACGCGCTAGATAACTGGGCACTGATTGGATTTGCTGGTGTGCTGTTACAGTTACAAAGTGGCAGTGGGTTTGACAGTTTTGATGTGCTGTGAATTTCTCAATGGCTTTTCTCCAGTTCCTAAATCCTGCACTAATGAAGGCAGCATCCGCTCTTTGGCCAAAAGATGGCTGGCTTGAAAACCCTTGGCTACAGTGAACACAACACTCCTTTTATTGCTGGATTATAATGTAGCCAGGGGAAATCGCCAAACCATCTCTCTTGAAACATAAATTGTGGGTGTGGTTGATATGGTTTTGTGCCATCACTGAGGTAACTGGACAATGCTGTGCCACTGTCCCCTATACTGGTGCTGCTTGCAACAAGGTTGACACCTGGTCCTGCCGTGGCTGTGACACTGTCCTCTGAAGTCTCTCTCCCTGGCTCTTTCACCACCCTCACTGACTCAGTCTGTCTCCTAGAAAATAAATGAGGTGTTTGCCATACTCCTAACTACCGGTACCCAAAACTACACAATTAATCACAACAGCAATATCATTGCCTTAAACTGGTGACTGAACCAACATTAGTTTAAGTTGAGAGTGGGGGTATCCATGGCATTGTTCAATTATGTCCCTATTTTGCAAGTCTAAAAAAGAGGGAACCTTTCATAATGTTGTCAAACAAAGACTCAACAAACTTACCTGAGACTCCCTGTCCCTGCCAGTCTGTCCCTGCCAGTCTGTCCCCAGCTCTGCTGTCTGTGTGCCATCTGTTGCCTGCTCTGCCTAATGGCATCATTATGAAACATTCCCATTAGCATTTCACTTCTTTCTTATGAACATTTAATCAACTAGTCTTTGAGATATCAGGCTACTAGGGTTCTTACTTTTCATTTTGGTGTACTGAAAAATTATCTCATGTCTCTTTTTTCTGACATTTTTCAACCTTGCTGGCTGGCTGGCTACACACACACACACACACACACAGACACATACAGTGTGCAGGTTATTTACAGTATGAGATGGGCTTCGATCTACCAGGTAGCTAGCTAATCAGCAAGCAAATGTGAAACGGATTGCAGTGACAAGGATTTACAGCTGTATATGAGTTCACCATTTACACGACGTATGCTGAAACCTTTTGCAATTTTAATATAGTTTATGTTTTCGTTTTATATTGGCTCCCACAATATCTGAATTTGCAGAGCTAGCGAGCACCAATTCCGTTACTGTGGTGTTTGCTATAATCTTTGCTATCATCAGTTTACTCCAAGATCGGCACACAGGTTTAGCTTTTGCAACGAGACCATTAAAGATATTTAAGACAATACTCCCGAGTATAGTTCTGTTCAAATTGTATTTATTTTTTTATTTTTTTTATTTTTTGAATTTTACCCCTTTTTCTCCCCAGTTTCGTGGTATCCAATTGTTGTAGTAGCTACTATCTTGTCTCATCGCTACAACTCCCGTACGGGCTCGGGAGAGACGAAGGTTGAAAGTCATGCGTCCTCCGATACACAACCCAACCAAGCCGCACTGCTTCTTAACACAGCGCACATCCAACCCGGAAGCCAGCCGCACCAATGCGCCGGAGGAAACACTGTGCACCTGGCCACCTTGGTTAGCGTACACTGCGCCCAGCCCGCCACAGGAGTCGCTGGTGCGCGATGAGACAAGGACACCCCTACCGACCAAGCCCTCCCTAACCCGGGCGACGCTAGGCCAATTGTGCGTCGCCCCACGGACCTCCCGGTCGCGGCCGGTTACGACAGAGCCTGGGCGCGAACCCAGGGACTCTGATGGCGCAGCTGGCGCTGCAGTACAGCCCTTAACCACTGCACCATCCGGGAGGCCCAGTTCTGTTCAATTTTGAGTTCAGTTTATCGTTAAACTTATCAGCATGCACTACAGCTGCATGCTGATCTTGGAATAAACTGACGATAGCAAAGATTCCATCTTTGACCATGCCACATAAATGGAATAGGTGCTAGCTAGCTTGCTAGCTAATGTTTGCTTTAGTTTGCGCCATCGGTTTGCTCGCTAGCTCTGCAAATTCAGCTATTGTGTGTGTGAACCCTACCAACACAAAACATCGCTATGGAGCGATTGACTGGATTAACCTCACGTTAGCTACATGCATTGAGTCCCTTTCAGACGGTAGACACGAACACTCTGTCACCTTGCCAGCTAAAGAACACAACATTGCATTGCTAGCTTCTCTCATTGACTCGAATTCAAACTGCAAACACTGGTTGATGTTACTGTAGCTAGCTAGCAAACATCAGCTAACTGCTAGCTAACATAAAGATTGACCTATAATTCAATGCAGCGAAAATTAAGACAGGTGATGGTTATAAATGTGTTTTATTGTATTGAGTGGTAGAAGTAGAGAAATGTTTAACATATCCTTTGTTTGAACTACTTACAGGAGGTCAGCCACCAATGACAGACTGTCAGATTCTCACACATGCACAGTACCTGCATCATGTGCCACTGCTGAGGGTGGGAGGCAGTGTATCAAACCATTGTGAGGCAAAGGGAGAGGGGTCGCAATGTTTAGAAACTTAAAAACGCTCTATTAAGTGTCTATAATCAGCACAAGTGCTTTCATTGCGTATTATTAATATATTTGTTTAATTAAATAGTTATGTTTACAGTGATACAGTGGGGCAAAAAAGTATTTAGTCAGCCACCAATTGTGCAAGTTCTCCCACTTAAAAAGATGAGAGAGGCCTGTAATTTTCATCATAGGTACACTTCAACTATGACAGACAAAATAAGAAAAAAAATCCAGAAAATTACATTGTAGGATTTTTAATGAATTTATTTGCCTTGGTCAGGGAGGTGAACAAGAACCTGATGGTCACTCTTACAGAGCTCCAGAGTTCCTCTGTGGAGATGGGAGAAACTTCCAGAAGGACAACCATCTCTGCAGCACTCCACCAATCAGGCATTTATGGTAGAGTGGCCAGACGTAAGCCACTCCTCAGTAAAAGACCGCTTGGGAGTTTTCCAAAAGGCATCTAAAGGACTCGCAGACCATGAGAAACAAGATTCTCTGGTCTGATGAAACCAAGACTGAACTCTTTTGCCTAAATGCCAAGTGTCACATCTGGAGGAAACAAGGGGCACCATCGGTCAAGCATGGTGGTAGCTGCATCATGCTGTGGGGATGTCTGTCATCGGCAGGGACTGGGAGACTAGTCAGAATTGAGGGAAAGATGAACGGAGCAGCTTTGCACACTCTTGGCGTTCTCTCAACCAGCTTCATGAGGTAGGCACGTGGAGTGCATTTTAATTAACAGGTGTGCCTTGTTAAATTGTGGAATTTCTTTCCTTAATGTGTTTGAGCTAATCAGTTGTGTTGTGACAAGGTAGGGGTGCTATACAGAATATAGCCCTATTTGTTAAAAGATAAAGTCCATATTATGGCAAGAACATCTCAAATAAGCAAAGAGAAACGACAGTCCATCATTACTTTAAGACATGAATGTCATTCAAGTCGAAAAATGTCAAGAACTTTGAAAGTTTCTTCAAGTGCAGTTGCAAAACCATCAAGCGCTATGAAGAAGCTGGCTCTCATGAGGACTGACACATGAAAGGAAGACCCAGAGTTACCTCTACTGCAGAGGATAAGTTCATTAACCTTTCTGATCTCCCCATCCCGGATCCGGGATTGTGAATACAGACTCAAGCTCATTACCATAACGCAACGTTAACTATTCATGAAAATCGCAAATGAAATGAAATAAATATGCTAGCTCTCAAGCTTAGCCTTTTGTTAACAACACTGTCATCTCAGATTTTCAAAATATGCTTCTCAACCATTGCAAAACAAGCATTTGTGTAACAGTATTGATGGCTAACGTAGCATTTAGCGTAGCATTTAGCATTAGCATTCAGCTGGCAACATTTACACAAAAAAACAGAAAAGCATTCAAATAAAATCATTTACCTTTGAAGAACTTCAGATGTTTTCAATGAGGAGACTCTCAGATAGCAAATGTTCAGTTTTTCCTGAAAGATTATTTGTTTAGGACAAATCGCTCCGTTTTCTGCGTCACGTTTAGCTATGAAAAAACCCCTGTATCCAGGATTGTGTAAATCTATCAGCAAGCTCATTAGCATAACACAACGTTAACTATTCATGAAAATCGCAAATGAAATGAAATAAATATGCCATCTCTCAAGCTTAGCCTTTTGTAAACAACACTGTCATCTCAGATTTTCAAAATATGCTTCTCAACCATAGGAAAACAATAATTTGTGTAAAAGTAGCTAGCTAGCGTAGCATTTAGCGTTAGCATTTAGCGTTAGCATTAGCGTTAGCATCCAGCACGCAACATTTCAACAAAAACATAAAAGCCTTCAAATAAAATAATTTACCTTTGAAGAACTTCAGATGTTTTCAATGAGGAGACTCTCAGTTAGATAGCAGATGCTCAGTTTTTCCAAAAAGATTCTTTGTGTATTAGAAATAGCTCCGTTTTGTACATCACATTTGGCTACCAAAAAAACCCGAAAATTCAGTCCTCAAAACGCGAACTTTTTTCCAAATTAACTCCATAATATCGACTGAAAACATGGCAAACGTTGTTTAGAATCAATCCTCAAGGTGTTTTTCACATATCTCTTCGATGATATATCGTTCGTGGAAGTGTGCTTTCTCTCCTGAATCCCAGGAGAAAATGCCCGCACCTGAAGATTACGCACAAATTTAGACAAAGGACACCGGGCGGACCCCTGGAAAATGTAGTCTCTTATGGCCAATCTTCCAATGATATGCCTACAAATACGTCACAATGCTGCCGACATCTTGGGGAAACGGCAGAAGGTCTAAGCTTATTCCTGTCGCATTCACAGCCATATAAGGAGACATTAGAAAACAGAGCTTCAGAAATTCTGCTCATTTCCTGTTTAACGTATCATCTTGGTTTCGCCTGTAGAATGAGTTCTGGGGCACTTACAGACAAAATCTTTGCAGATTCTGAAACTTCAGAGTGTTTTCTTTCCAAAACTGTCAAGAATATGCATAGTCGAGCATCTTTTCGTGACAAAATATCGCGCTTAAAACGGGAACGTTTTTTATCCAAAAATGAAATAGCGCCCCTAGAGATGCAACTGGTTAAAGTTAACTGCACCGCAGATTGCAGCCCAAATAAATGCTTCACAGAGTTCAAGTAACAGACATATCTCAACATCAACTGCTCAGAGGAGACTGCATGAATCAGGCCTTCATGGTCAAATTGCTGCAAAGAAACCAGTATTAAAGGACACCAATAAGAGGAAGAGACCAAGAAACACAAGCAATGGACATTAGACTGGTGGAAATCTGTCTTTTGGTCTGATGAGTCCAAATTTGGGATTTTTGGTTCCAACCGCCGTGCCTTTTTGAGGCGCAGAGTAGGTTAACGGATGATCTCCACATGTGTGGTTCCCTGGTGGTTCCCACCAGGAAGCATGGCGGAGGAGGTGTTATGGTATCGGGGTGCTTTTCTGGTGACACTGTGATTTATTTAAAATTCAAGGCACACTTAAACAGCATGACTATCACAGCATTCTGCAGCAATATGCCATCCCATCGGGTTTGCGCTTAGTGGGACTGTCATTTGTTTTTCAACAGAACAATGACCCAACACACCTCCAGGTCGTGTAAGGGCTATTTGACCAAGGAGAGTGATGGAGTGCTGCATCAGATGACCTGGGCTCCACAATCACCGGACCTCAACCCAATTGAGATGGATTGGGATGACTTGGACCGCAGAGAGAAGGAAAAGCAGCCAACAAATGCTCAGCATATGTGGGAACTCATTCATGACTGTTGGAAGCATTCCAGGTGAAGCTGGTTGAGAGAATGCCAAGAGTGTGCAAAGCTGTCATGAAGGCAAAGGTTGGCTACTTTGAAGAATCTAAATTATAAAATACATTTTGAGTTGTTTAACACTTCTTTGCTAACTACATGTTTTCCATATGTGTTATTTCATAGTTTTGATTTCTTCACTATTATTATACAATGTAGAAAATAGTAAACATAATGAAAACCCTTGAATGAGTAGGTGTGTCCAAACTTTTGACTGGTACTGTATAAAAAAGGTGGCTGTTTTGTCTTGTATTTAAGTGTTGACAGCCAGTAGACACCATGTTTATATTGGAGAAGGTGGCGTGTTTAAATAGTGATGCATTAACGTTGATCATGTTGTGAAATTGTCGTTGTTTTCTGATGGTTGTAGGATATATTTGGAAGTAGGATATATTTGTTGTCTTAAGGGGGGAAGGTGATACGAGCTTTGGTTTTTCCATTTATATTTTGAGGTTGGACGTTAGCAAGTTGGGCACACCGATTGGTGTCACCTCGTTAGTCAGTATATGTTACACCTGTGCTGCCTTGTCATCTCATATGTCAGAAGGTGTTTCACTTGTGCCGGCACAGGTGAGATTTAAAATCGTCTGGCTCAGTGCTTCAGTTGGTTTGAGTGATGTGGAGGGTTAACACCTTAAGTTGGCTCTCCTTTATTGGTTCTTCCCTGTTTTCATTTTGCTCCACATTTTTTGGTTTGCTTCCTGTCTTTTAAGTTTGTGAGTTTTAATTTTGTTTGCCTTCTCTTGGGCAAATTCTGCCTTTTCTTGGGCCCTCAATGTGGGTGTATTTTAGGTCCTAGTTGTTGTTGCTAGTGGACACCCCCATGAGTGTCTTTCAGAAGCCCTCCTAGAACTGCACTTGTTTTGTTTGTTGTTGGTGACTCTTTGTTAGTCCCTGCCCTTCTGTTTGAGTGACAATTTTTGGTTTCTTGCTTGGAAATGTAACAAGGATTAAAAAAAATGGCATTCTTATCTGAGCACTTCAGGTGTTTTCGATAAGAAACTTAAATGTTTGTTTTCCATGTCCTATTTTTATTTTCCATGCCCTAATGAACATCTGAGAGTTACTGGAGAATTTACAACTTTTTGTAAGAACATAGTATATGGGATTGATTTTAAGAAATTTAGCTTAATTCATTTGATTATTATTGTTTCTTTACCAAGAAAAACAAAACCCTCAGGACTTCCGTTAGGAAAATATGGCGCTGTACAACGTGACTGGCCCAACCGGAGATTCAGTGAAAATAATAATCTCATTGATTTATCAAGACCAGTCCCCATGCTTGTCTCAGAGCAGTGTGAAACGGTGCTGAAATAGTTAACCACACGCGGGTAGGCTATTGCTTCAAATCATATTATAACAATTGGATGACTTTGGGTGTTCCAGTAAGCAACTCTTTGTTGCCTTCATTAGTCTACTTTATTCCAATATTTCTGTCATTCAGTGATATTTATTCCCATAATAATTCGTTATGGATCCAGATGTGGTTAGAAAACAATGCATTTGGTTAACTCGGTAAGGGTATATTTTCCTGCTGATAGGCCATCAAGGTTGGATAGAATGATATAATTGTTCAACAAGCGTTTTGTACTCATAAATTCATATTTCATGAATCTTGGCTCAAGAATTCTGTATAATTCACCATATTACAATACATTCACTCCATTACAATTAGCTGCCATGTCTTTAACATGAAACAATACCGCGGTGCACCATAATTTGCAAATTTCCTCATTATTCAATTGAGGAATAAATCTTTAGTAGTTGTAGGTAGAAACGATTGACTCATTCTCAGTGTACATAATGTGTGTGCTGGTTGATGAAATTAATCTCCTGTGTGGCTCAGTTGGTAAGAAGATGTCACTAGCAATGCCGAGGTTGTGTTTCTATTGCCACAGATACACATACTCTAAAAATACATATTCCAAAAAAATGTAAGCAATAAGGCACGCGTTGGTGTGGTATGCAGCCAGGGATGTTCTTAGGCACAACGCAACGCCAATCACCATTCCGAGCTCGAACCACCGTTTATAATATGGAATCTACAACACAGATGTGGAAAATGTTTAGAGGTGTTAAGTACATATAAAGTATAAGCCAGGCCTGGGAAATTCCAGTCCTCGGGGGCCTGATTGGTCTTACACTTTCCCCCCATCCCTAGCAAACACACCTGATTTAAACTAATTGCATTTGTAACTGAAGTTCATGATTTGGTGATTATTGGAGCTTGGTTTGTTTACTGGGACTGGGGAAAAAGTGTGACACGAATCAGGCCCCTGAGGACTGGAGTTGCCCAGGCCTGTGCTAGGCAGTAGTATATTCATAAGGCTATATTCTGTGTCCTGGCTGGCTTCTCCTCAGATTAGGGCTCCGGCTTCTTAATCAACACCTCTCTCTTTATCTCTCTCTCGCTCTGTGTGTTTGAGCCTCGGAAGGCTATTTTACACAATACGGGAAATGTGACTCTTCAGCTCTATCTTGTAATTGCATGTAGATATGAAGCTGTTAGAAGCCCCAACACACACACAGCCAGCTAATGTTGAATTGACTAGTATAGAAATATATTCTCCAAACTGCTGTTTTGATCCTCAGTATTGATTTGGAATCCTAATGTGACGGCCCCTTTTGCCTTGAATCGATAGAGTTAAAATTGGATATAGGCTTCCCATGGTCTAATTGCAAACTTTCATAGATGAATGGTGGTGCACACAGACTGCGTACTATCAGAAACAAACACAGACACACACGGGAAAGAGCTTCCTCCCTGAGGGTCTGTTAAATCTCCTGGTAACTAACCTTTCTGCTATGATGGGCCCCAATGATGTTTCATTAGGCAGGTTCCTCTATACTGATTAGAGTCGTGACTATAAACCCCTCTCGGGACAATATATATCTTTGGTGCACATTTCTGTCAACCAGCCTAAATGATTTGACTTGCCTAGTTAAAGGTTAAATAAAATAAATAAACAATTCATTGTCAGGCTTTCAGTGATTTCAATGTCTCATTTCGATTTGTCATTTCCTTTTCTCCCTTTTTCTCCCTCATTCATTGAAGTTCCTGCCAACATTGCCACCAGCAGCTCAAGACAGGTAAGGATACTTTTTTTGGTTAATTGCGTCATGGTGCCACAATTATGCTAATTTCACTCAGATTTAATTTGGGTGCCTGTTACTAATTTGGGCTGATTGGTATGCTTCTCATATTTCTACCCGGTTCCCTCATCAACCCCTATTAAAGGTTTTGATTTCTTAAGCAACCTCAATCAAACCCAAAGATGTTCTCTTCTCTATCACCCGCTTGATCAATGGCCTCCTGGTCAAATCACCGCTATCACTACAAATCCATACCCTTTTTATCTCTTATTTTTGTCGCCCTCAAATAGTGGATCTTTAACTGTTGCTCTTGCTGTTCTTTTCCTTTTTTTGTTTTCAATCAGTCCTGTGTACTCGCCTCTCAATAAATAATGAGGGTGTTCAGTCACTATAATTGTTATCAGTGTGAGGGGAACTCTGACAGAAGCGCTTGTGGCTGAGCTGCTTAGCTTCACACTGTCTCCCCCGAAATTCTCTTTGTTTACCTTTGTCAGCAGTTTCTGCCTCCCCCGTTCTCCGCCTCCCCATTTTGTCCTCCCCCATCTACGTTCACAGTTTTATATAATATTTTTTTATTTGACTTTTATCAGTTTAAAACGGTGCCAGGCAGAGGAAAAAAATCACAAGGTGTAAAAAACTAGAGTGGAATCTAAAGGAGGGTTGTCTCTTGTTTGCATTTGTCAATGCGGCTCGAGCTGCAGTCACAGCCAGCAGACTTTCATCACTGGTTTAAGCTTCAAAGGATCTTTATTTGACTCCAAACTTTGTTTGCTTTGAGAATCCATTTCACTAACCACAAAAAGTATTTTTATGCGAGTAAAGTCCTACCTTATTAAACACAATCACGACAGCTGGGATGGAAACAGGAAGTTTCGGGACAATTTGATAAATGCCAACAGATAATTTGTTTGTTCGACATGGTGGGATCGTTTTATGTCTGTAAAGTTAATTATGGGAGAAATGAAGGTGGAAACACCTTTATGCGCAAAAATGTATATACTGAACAAATAATATAAGTGCTACATGCAACAATTCCAGGAATTGATGAGGTGTTTGCTATGGGGATGACCAGTGAAATATACCTGCTGGATCGCGTGCTATGGGTGGGTGTTGTTAAGGTGACCAGTGAGCTGAGATAAGGCGGAGCTTTAGCTAGCAAAGACTTATAGATGACCTGGAGCCGGTGGGTCTGGCGATGAATATGTAGCGAGGGCCAGCCGACGAGAGCATACAGGTCGCAGTGGTGGGTGGTATATGGGGCTTTGGTGACAAAACAGATGGCACTGTGATAGACTGCATCCAGCTTGCTGAGTAGAGTGTTGGAGGCTATTTTGTAAATGACATCGCCGAAGTCGAGGATCGGTAGGATAGTCAGTTTTACGAGAGTAAGTTTGGCAGCATGAGTGAAGGAGGCTTTTTTTGCTAAATTAATTTTAATTTAGGGTTGGAGATGTTTAATATGAGTCTGTAAGGAGAGTTTACAGTCTAGCCAGACACCTGGGTATTTATAGTTGTCCACATATTCAAGTCAGAACCGTCCAGAGTACTGATGCTAGTCAGGCGGGCGGGTGCGGGCAGCGATCGGTTGAAAAGCATCCATTTAGTTTTATTAGCTTTTAAGAGCAGTTGGAGGCCACGGAAGGAGAGTTATATGGCATTGAAGCTCGTTTGGAGGTTTGCCCCACTGTATATCTCACTAGGGCAGGGTTTTTCAACCTAAATATATCCACTAGTTCTAATGTATCAATGATCTTTGTGATCCCCTTCAGGGCTTGAGGGTGATAGTGTGTAGAGTGATTTCCTTTACGATCTATTGAGGTACTTAAAACCGCATTATCATCTCCCACCATAATAATAGATTCATGTGTTGCTTGTGAGCTCAATAGATTATTATATATATTTTAGAAGTGTGGATCATCATTATTTGGCCCATATAGATTAATTAGCCAGATCCTTTTTTGGGCCAATAGCATATTCCAAAGGATCCTTCTTCCTTGAGGATCTGTTTTCAGTTTGCACAATTAGATCAAAATTGTTGTTAATTAATATAATCACTCCTTTTGAGTTTCTTTGCCCATGACAAAACAATTTCTCCCTCCCAGTCCTTTTCCCACCCAATCTCATCTATATTTGTAAAATGCGACATGATGATTGTGTCCATATAGGTGTACTATAATATTTGCCCTGTTAAGCATACTGTAGCTGCAACTGTGTAAACCTCCAATTGTTCTAATATTCCACCCACTAAAACCTCCCCTTTATAGCTGTACTATAATATTTGCCCTGTTAAGCATACTGTATCTGGAACTGTGTAAACCTCCAATTGTCTTTAATATTCCACCCACTAAAACCTCCCCCATATCTAGGTCTGTTGTCACTAAGACCTAAGAAAACTAACCAAATAGCATGGAGAACAGTCACTAAAATAAAATAATAATAAATAATATTATTCTAATTAATAAGAGCACAATATTATAGTTTCATGCTTATATTAAGTAAGTCCTAGCAAAGGCTATGATCATGTCAGCCCAGTCTTGTCAGTTCATTGGATCCAACAAGTAAAAATAAGTCTTAGTCATCACACTACCCATAAAGGGAAAATCATTTTAACTCACAATCGACCCTGACACAGCCATGGCATGATAGCAAAGAATACATGCAGTACTTCGGCTGTTTTACACACACCGTTGAAGTTGGAAGTTTACATACACCTTAGCCAAATACATTTAAACTCAGTTTTTCACAATTTCTGATATTTAATCCCAGTAAAAATTCCTTGTTTTAGGTCAGTTGGCATCACCACTTTATTTTAAGAATGTGAAATGTCAGAATAATAGTAGAGTGATTTATTTCAGCTTTTATTTATTTCATCACATTCCCAGTGGGTCAGAAGTTTACATACACTCAATTAGTATCTGGTAGCATTGGCTTTAAATTGTTTAACTTACTTGGGTCAAACGTTTAGGGTAGCCTTCCACAAGCTTCCCACAATGAGTTGGATGAATTTTGGCCCATTCCTCCTGACAGAGCTGGTGTAACTGAGTCACTGGGAATGTAGGCCTCTTTGCTCGCACACACTTTTTCAGTTCTGCCCACACATTTTCTATAGGATTGAGGTCAGGGCTTTGTGATGGCCACTCCAATACCTTGACTTTGTTGTCCTTAAGCCATTTAACCCTCATGATGCCATCTATTTTGTGAAGTGCATCAGTCCCTCCTGCAGCAAAGCACCCCCACAACATGATGGTGCTACCCCCATGCTTCACGGTTGGGATGGTGTTCTTCGGCTTGCAAGCCCTCCCCCTTTTTCCTCCAAACATAACAATGGTCATTATGGCCAAACGGTTCTATTTTTGTTTCATCAGACCAGAAGACATTTCTCCAAAAAGTACGGTATTTGTCCCCTTGTGCAGGTGCAAACCGTAGTCTGGCTTTTTAATGTTGGTTTTGGAGCAGTGGCTTCTTCCTTGCTGAGCGGCCTTGTTATGTCGATATAGGACTCGTTTTACTGTGGCTATAGATACTTTTGTACCTGTTTCCTCCAGCATCTTCACAATGTCTTTTACTGTTGTTCTGGGATTGATTCACACTTTTTGTTTTTCCCCATGATGTCAAGCAAAGAGGCACTGAGTTTGAAGGTAAGCCTTGAAATACATCCACAGGTACGCCTCCAATTGACTCAAATAACGTCAATTAGGCTATCAGAAGCTTCTAAAGCCATGGTGTCATTTTCTGGAATTTTCAAAGCTTTTTAAAGGCACAGTCAACCTATTGTATGTAAACGTCTGACCCACTGGAATTGTGATACAGTGAATTATAAGTGAAATAATCTGTGTGTAAACAATTATTGGAAAAATTATGTGTGTTGTGCATAAAGCAGATGTCCTAAAACTATAGTTTGTTAACAATACATTTGTGGGAAAACAAGTTTTAATGACTCCAACCTAAGTGTATGTAAACCTCTGACTTATATATACAGTTGAAGTCGGAAGTTTACATATACTTTGGAGTCATTAAAACTCGTTTTTCAACCACTCCACAAATTTCTTGTTAACAAACTATGGTTTTGGCAAGTCGGTTAGGGCATCTACTTTGTACATGACACAAGTCATTTTTCCAACAGTTGTTTACAGAGGATTTCACTTATAATTCACTGTATCACAATTCCAGTGTGTCAGAAGTTTACATACACTAAATTGACTGTGCCTTTTAACAGCTTGGAAGATTCCAGAAAATGATGTCATGGCAAACATCTCAAGACATCAGTCATGAAGTTAAAGCTTGGTTGCAAATGGGTCTTCCAAATGGACAATGACCCCAAGCATACATGGCTTAACCTTTCTAGCGCATGCAGTCCGCTTGCGACCCACCTCAACAACATCCGGTGAAATTGCAGTGCGCGAAATTCAATTTACAGAAATATGAATATTTAACATTCATGAAAATACAAGAGTTATACATCAAATTAAAGCTTAACTTCTTGTTAATCCAGCCGCTGTCTCAGATTTCAAAAAGGCTTTACGGCGAAAGCACACTATACGATTATCTGAGGATGGCGCCCCGCATACAAAAGCATGAAAAACATATTTCAACCAGGCAGGTGCGCAACGAAAGTCAGAAATAGTGAAATATTAAATGCCTTACCTTTTGAAGATATTTTGTTCGATAATGTCCTTCTTTATATCCCCAAAACTCCGTTTAGCTGGCGCGCTTCAGTCAGTAATCCACCCGTTTCCCTCCTCCAAAATGCATACAAAATGAATCCCAAACGTTACTAATAAACTTCTCCAAACAAGTCAAACAATGTTTATAATCAAACCTCAGCTACCCTAATACGTAAATAAAAGATACAATTTAAGACGGAGAATCGTTATTGTCTTTACTGGAGATAAACAATAAAGAACGCACTCCCATCCATGCGCATGAAAACACTACAGGCAAAATTGGAGCCACATAGAAAAACTACAAATTCTAGCTAATTTTTCCAAAAACAAGCCTGAAACTCTTTCTAAAGACTGTTGACATCTAGTGGAAGCCCTAGGAACTGCAATCTGGGAGGGTTTGGCCTCATAATAAACATGAAAGCAATTGGAAACAGTGGTAGGCTGAATTGTTTGGTTTTTTGGGATGGTTTGTCCTCAGGGTTTTGCCTGCCATATCAGTTCTGTTATACTCACAGACATCATTTTAACAGTTTTAGAAACTTTAGAGTGTTTTCTATCCACATCTAATTATATGCATATCCCAGCTTCTGGGCCTGAGTAACAGGCAGTTTACTTTGAGCACGCTTTTCATCCAGATGTCAAAATACTGCCCCCTAGCCCAAAGAGCAACATCTCAAGACATCAGTCAGGAAGTTAAAGCTTGGTCGTAAATGGGTCTTCCAAATGGACAATCACCTCAAGCATACATCCAAAGTTGTGGCAAAATGGCCTAAGGACAACAAAGTCAAGGTATTGGAGTGGCCATCACAAAGCCCTGACCTCAATACTAATAGAACATTTGTGGGCAGAACTGAAAAAGCGTGTGTAGGCAAGGAGGCCTACAAACCTGACTCAGTTACATCAGCTCTGTCAGGTGGAATTTGCCAACATTCACCCAACTCATTGTGGGAAGCTTGTGGAATGCTACCCGACACATTTGACCCAAGTTAAACAATTTAAAGGCAATGCTACCAAATACTAATTGAGTGTATGTAAACTTCTGAGCCACTGGGAATGTGATGAAAGAAATAAAAGCTGAAATAAATCGTTCTCTCTGCTATTATTCTGAAATTGCACATTCTTAAAATTAAGTGTTGATCCTAATTGACCTAAGACAGGGAGTTTTTACTAGGATTAAATGTCAGGAATTGTGAAAACTGAGTTTAAATGTATTTGGTTAAGGTGTATGTAAACTTCTGACTTCAACTGTATATATGTGTGTGTGTGTGTGTGTGTGTGTGTGTGTATATATATATGAAATGAGTGGTGTATATATAACACTAGGTCTCAGCATCAGCAGGTGTCCTTGATTGGAATGCACTTATTAACCAGGCTCTGGAAGACGTGGCTGTCAGCTGACTCACCATTAACCCCAATTTCAATAATATTGAAATGTACAACCACTTTCTCTCCAGGCCTCTCCTCGACGTAATGCCCCTGATCTTTCTCCACCCCTTTAACCCCAATTTTTATATAGATTGCAATAGATGTATTATAGATGTGTAGTATGTATGCGATGTATAGGCTGCATCCCAGAATGGCACCCTATTCCTATAGGTCACTACTTTGGACCAGAGCCCTATGGGCCCAGAGTAGGAAATAGAGTACCACTCTCTCCAGCCCTGTCAGTGCCATGGGTGAGGGCTATACAGATACATCTTCCCATGTCGACAGACACTGCAGATTAACAGATTACAGTCAATCAGTCCTCCATTTTGCTACTAGCCATGTTTTGAGGCTAACATTCGATGGGTGTCAGAGTTAGTCAGCCTCCATCTCAGTCTCTCTCTGTTTCTCTTTATCTCTGTATCTTCACTGCAGTGGCCGACACTCTCACTACTCCCCTGCTCGATGGATAACCACTCCAGGCGGGAGAGAGAGACGGTCAAGGAAGAAATGTTTTACTGAGAGATGTATCTAAGCCTACGAGATGGGTTGAGTGTTGTGGACTCAGTGTAATGTGTTTCTAACACCACAGGTTCCTGCAAAATGGCTGACAACCTCCTGTCAGATAGAGAGACAGACGGAGTGCTATCTATGCTCCAGCCCTGGCTGGCAGCAGACACGGGCTCCAGACGCTGAGAAAAAAAGCAAAAGGAGCCGATCGACTACAGCTCTGAGCCGAGAATAATCCATCTCTGGGATAATGGTGAAAATGCTGCTGGATTTGACCTCAGCGCTCTCTGCCACTGTCCATCAAATAATTTACTGTGAGGGAGATTTGCACGACAGTGTTATGCACTCCTGGAATGGGCTCTGAATGGACTGGCGTTTCTTTGCTTTAACAATGCCATACAGATAGCAACTGTACATCGCCTTCAATCAGCAATACTCTGTCTGCCGACTTTGTGCTAAACGCCTGCAGGGGGGTGAAATTACCACCACAGACTTTTACTGAAGCCAAGCAGAGGAATATTCAGATCGCTTAATTGCTTTCCTGTAATAACAGATGAGTATAACTATTCAGTTCTCCAAGTGACTGGAGAGTATTCTCAGAGTGATGGGTCAAAGGTTGTCTGTTAACTAAGCCCTTAGATCGCACATTGTTATTTTTAACCTTTATTTAACTAGGCAAGTTAGGTAAGAACAAATTATTATTTACAATGACAGCCTACACCGTCCAAACCCAGACCAGGACGACACTGGGCCAAATATGCGTTGCCCTGGTTGCAATTTTTTTCAGCCCAGTACTCAGTTACCTTCAGACGACTTCCCTGAAGCTTGTGTGCGTCGCAGAGCAGAACAACTGACACCTTTGTGTTTGTGAGAGTCTCCAGTTTCGATATGGTAACGTATTAGTTTGTAGCGCCAACGGTTCAGTCTGGACAGTTGGTTTTGTGAGAATACCTCTTCAAAATGAGGAAATCTGCGACAGAGTTCAGACCAATGCCGTAAAGCTTGTGGATATTGTAAAGCAAAACAACCGACCCTGTAGTCTTAGTGAGTCATCTTTCAATTGTGGTGACTTATGAGTTTGTAGCTCACATGTTTTGAGTATTACAGACAGTTTCAACAGTTTTCAGCTGTGCTAACATAATTGCAAAGGGGTTTTCTAATGAACAATTAGCCTTTTAAAATTATAAACTTGGATTAGCTAACACAGGAACACAGGAGTGATGGTTGCTGATAATGGACCTCTGTATGCCTATGTAGATATTCCATTAAAATCTGCCGTTTCCAGCTACAATAGACATTTTTACTACATTAACAATGTCTACACTGTATTTCTGATTAATTTGATGTTATTCTAATGGACAAAAAACAAAGACATTTCTTAGTGACCTCAAACTTTTGAACGGTAGTGTACATACATACACATACCTACATACATAGAAATATACACACACACAAACCCTTCCACTCCCGCCTAATTGGAGTAAACAAATAAATAACAACACTTAGGCTTCTACTTCCAGCTTAAACATACTATATACATTTTACAGACACAATCTATTTTACAATAGTTATATTTTGTTTGTTTTTAGTGCCTCCATCTCTCCATTCAGTTTGATTTCTATTTGACAAATATTTTTTACTGTGCTATTTCACCAAAGTTCTGAACCGATTTACATTTTCCGTACACGGTATATTTTACATGTGTTATCTTGTTGTTATTAGTCCCACCCTTCAGCTCAATTCAACCCCTCCCATCTATCTCTTAACACCATCCATATTGGATTTCTATTTGCCATATATTTATGCCGCTAACTTTATCGGCGGAAATAGGGGATTGAGCTGCAGCCACTACAAGAAACGGTAAGTTTGTAGCATCAACACATTCAATATTCTAAATGATGTCTCCGTGTGACTCTAGGGGGTTTAATACCCGAACATCTCTAAAACTAAGAGCATTGTATTTGGTTCAAATCATTCCCTAAGTTCTAGACCTCAGTTGAATCTGGTATTGAAGGGTGTGGCTGTTAAACATGTTGAGGAAACTAAATTACTTGGTGTTACCTTAGATTGTAAACTGTCATGGTCAAAACATATAGATTCAATGGTTGTAAAGATGGGGGAGGTCTGTCCGTAATAGAGATAATCTGCTTTTTTGACACCACACTCCAAAAAGCAAGTTCTGCAGGCTCTAGTTTTGTGTAATCTTGATTCTTGTCCAGTCGTGTGGTCCAGTGCGGCAAGGAAAGACCTAGTTAAGCTGCAGCTGGCCCAGAACAGAGCAGCACGTATTGCTCTTCATTGTAGTCAGAGGGCTGATATAAATACTATGCATGCCAGTCTCTCTTGGCTAAGATTTGAGGAGAGACTGACTGCATCACTTCTTCTTTTTATAAGAAAAATGAATGTGTTGAAAATCCCAAATTGTTTGCATAGTCAACTTACACACAGCTTTGACACACACTTACCCCACCATAACCCCAGGGGTCTTTTCACAGTCCCCAAATTCAAGAAAGCGTACAGTATTACATAAAGCCATTATTGCACGGAACTCCGTTCCATATCATATTGCTCAAATAAACAGCAAACCTGGTTTAAAAAAACAAACAGATAAAGCAACACCTCACGGCACAACGCCTCTCCCCTGTTTGACCTAGATAGTTTGTGTGTATGTATTGATATGGAGGCTGTGTGTGCCTTTTTAGTTCTGTCCTTGAGCTGTTCTTGTCTATTAATGTTCTTTATTATGTCATGTTTTGTGTGGACCCCAGGAAGAGTAGCTGCTGCTTTTGTAGCAGCTAATGGGGATCCTGATAAAATACCAAAAACCTTATCTGTATTACCCACCTGTCCTATTTTTTCTCTCACTGCAGTCTCACAGGATTGGGTCTTGGGGCGAACAACAGAAACGAGAGGCCACACTCACACTCTGTCCATTTAGTGGCAGCACCTGTCTAACCAGTCAATGTATCATCGTCCTCACTTTGATTCACTCTGTGGCAGAGCAATAATCTGCCATCTCTCTTCTGCTTTCAAGGCTGTGCTGCTGCTAAGGGAGACTGAGAGAGACCACTGTCAGCTTGTGTGTGTGTGGGGGGGTTGATGATAGTGGGGGGGGGATCGGTGCTTGCATGCGAGACTGGGTCTCTGGCACAGATGGAATCATGGCTCCTGCTCTGCTCGGGCTCATCTGTGACAACTGTGAACTCCATCTGGGGACACAGTGAAGGACAATGGCCTTTTCACCTCATTGGTATTCCGGGGCGTTTTGAACTCATTACTGGCTTTATAGTGTTTCACCACTGTCTGTCGAAGCACTGCTGCAACACGTTATATTTTACCTGGAAGGCTGCAGCAGAAGCAAACTCCTTTGTCGGCGACTCTTTCGCACGCGACTGGCTGGGGGACAACGCTTGTGCGTTGGTGGCTCCATGCACTCGTGAATGCCCTCGTATCTCTTCCGTGTGGAAAATCGCTTAACCTGTCTGAAGGCTCTCATATATATATATATATTGGTTAACTTATGCCCTTGGATACATTTGTTCATACGGGCAGAATATTGTATAAAATAATCAATGAAAATGTACTGCATTTATCTTTCTTTTAGACAGAATAAATTAAACAGGGTTGGATGAAAACTAGATTTCTTTAAATAACATTAATCTACTAATACATTCATTAATAAAATAAAGATGTGCACATAATTAAATGTTACTTCAACCTTGTAATAATTAGTAGATATAGAATGATATTTTCTTGAATAGGCTTAGCTTACTCAAATATCACAATTGTCTTTAGCAAGAGCTGTGCAGATTCATTCATTTTCAACACATGACAGATTATAGATTCTGATTGCACTGCTGTTTGTGAGAGTATTACATGCTGGCCACACTGCTCGGGTCGCAAAAAAAATAATATTTACCAATACATGTTATTCAATCATTACACCCACACTGCTCGCACGCGCCAAAGAACATCTGCGTAGCCAGGCACTAAAATAGAACTTGATTCTATTGATGATGCTTGGTGCGCTGCAAGTCCCACCTCTCCCATCTCCTCATTGGTTTTTAGGAGCATATTCCCAGGTGGGTGTTTTAAATATGAACTGAAGTCCACACTCCAGTCCAGTTGTTGGTGGTAATGCACCTTAAAGTTAGTTGTCAACCGCCATTTAAAGTCCGAAGAAGAATCCTGAAGGAGAGATTAATAGAAACAAACTTGGTTGATGGTTTTATCTGTGGACTAATTGTCGGAGTAGAGGACCTTGTGCATCTTTAGGTAAATAACAACCCAATGCTTATATCCCAGGACAAATTAGCAAGCAACAGCTAGCTAAATTGTCATACATGTTTAATGCTTTTCGACCTGTCCCCAAATGTTTTGATATTTCAACTTGCGTGTCCTGATCGTGTCTGGTGTGGGTGGACAAAATCAACATGCATGCTGCCTGGTCAGCATGTTAGGATATAGTGATTGGCACCAGTAGCCTATGCAAAGTCTGTATCAATAGGCACTGCACGTAGGAACCTGTCCATACGACTGTGAGCTGATTGTCAGCATATACTGAAGTCAGGTGCAGAGAGTTGTGATCAGGCGCACACTTTATTCGGGAGAAGCAAACAACAGACGGACGCAACAGTGTCCAACAAACCTCCGGCCAAAGGCAAAGGTGCAAAGCGCGACAAAGTCACATACGATCAAAAATGTTTAACAATTAAACATACTCCGGGGGAAAAAACAGCTAGGCGCGTCAATACAAAACACTTAACAAAACAATCTCACACAAAGACATAGGGGGAACAGAGGAATATGTATTTGCAGTTGATTAGGGAATGTAAACCAGGTGTGCGGGGAACAAGACAAAACAATAGAACAATGAAAAATGGAGCGGCGATGGCTAGAAGGCCGGTGACGTCGACCGCCGAACGCCGCCCGAGCAAGGAGGGGAGCCGACTTCGGCGGAAGTCGTGACACCAGTTGTGAATGTTCTGAAAACTTATCTGAATACAAAACCCATCGACCCCTTATGGGCCATCAGCGGGACAAAATTATGAGATGGAGCGCTATTAACTCTAGCACTGCTTCATTCACTGCTTCAAATGTTCAAATTAATATTTTAGGCAACACCATATTTTTTTCCACGGGCACAGAAATCCAAAATGATGTATGCAACTGCAAGATTGAATGTTTCTTATCGAAAGAATCGCCTGACTTGCGTTGTTCTTCAATAGGCTAAGCTTAGGCTAATAGATTTACTTATTGGGTGTGCATTTGGTATCCAGCTGTTTACTTAGGCCTAGTGATATTGTCAAACATCAGCTGATCCATGACATATTTTTCTCAAAGACAGTCAAGTGAAAACAGCTGTAATACGCCTATAGCATGCAATGGAAAAACAGCCAGTGCGGGAAAACGGTGGTTGGTTGAATGTCCAAAATATTTTGATGTCTTGTTCGTTGCACCAGTGAAGACAGTTGTCATCCACTTTGGATCTAATGTCCCTACATTTGTTTCTGGTATTGTCTGCTTGATTTACAGCAAGGTCTCTAGAAGATTGAACAGAGAAAGCATCAAGGTGATGAGTTCATGCTTTCATATGTTTCTGTGTGTTGGATGGGACACTGCGTCTAGGCTACTGTGTGCAATTGTGTAGGAGAGGCAATTGTGCGAACACCCAAGGTACATCCTTCGATTTTTATTTTAGTTTATTAGTATCCCCATTAGCCGACGCCAATGGCGACAGCTAGTCTTACAGGGGTCCGACCCATAACGTAAAACACATTACAAACAAAATACAATTTACATACATATAAAAGCATTAACGTGTGTGCATCTATCAGTTACACATACAGTGCCTTCAGAAAGTATTCATACCCCTTGAGCTATTCCACATATTGTTATGTTACAGCCTTAATTCTAAATTAATTTGGAAAGAAATGTATCACCCATCTACACACTATTCCCCATAATGACAAGGTGAAAACATGTTATTAGACATTTTTTCAAATGAATTGAAAATTAAATACAGAAATACCTCATTTAAGTAAGTATTCACACATTATTGTGAAGTGGGAAAGTCTAGGAGCAGCAACGGTTTAGCTGTGAAGTGGTAGGCCACACAAGCTCACAGAACGGAACCGCCGAGTGCTGAAGCGCATAGTGTGTAAAAATCGTCTGTCCTAGGTTGCAACACTAACTACCGAGTTCCAAATTGCCTCAGGAAGCAATATCAGCACAAGAACTGTTCGTCGGGAGCTTCCTGAAATGGGTTTCCATGGCCGGGCAGCCGCACACAAGCCTAAGATCACCATGCGCAATGCCAAGCGTCGGCTGGAGTGGCGTAAAGCTCGCTGCCATTGGATGCTGTAGCAGTGGAAGTAGCAGAGCCCTCGGAATATAAACCGCAACAGCTCCCCATATGCATTTCTGTATCTTCTGTAGATGTTATATCCTTGTATTTCTACTGTTGTATCATCAAAGGAATTATCTAAGAATTTCTGATAAATTGCTAATATAGAGCATGAATGTTATCTGATGAATAAGGTTCATGAAATCAATAACTTGCGAATGCTACATATATTAATATAGGCTATTTTAGCTAATATGGAAAATAACAAACAAAGCAAGAGGGAAAAATGTATACATTATCCAGCAGTCCAACAATCAGTTGGTGTTTGTAAGTTTGTGTGTGCTGTGAGGTTGAAGCTACGAGCCCACATGCTTGGCTCTCTCATCCCTTCCAGGCTTTGACAATGAGCCTGTCAAATCAGATGTAAGCAATGGCCCCACACGCTCTGGCAGCTTTCATGGCTGGGATAAATTATTTCATCTTCTGGCGCACAGATTCAAGATAGTCCTTCAGGAAGAAGTATGTTCCTCTCTAGTTCTTGTCTCTTTCCAGAACAGCTACCTTGTCCTTGACCACTATCAGCCTGGGCCTGTCACCTGGGCCGGTGGTGGGTTTTCGAGTCCTGAGTGCGTGCTCCATCTCAATCTTCCTGTGGTCCATCTTCAGTTTCTCAGTTATCATTTCCCTAATTTCCAGATTTCATGAGGAGATTCTGAAATTCCGTCTTCAACAATGTTGTTCCTCCTTCATTGTCCCTTGAGATAATCTGATTTCTCTGTCGTTATCATGGATTCACATACAGAACTGTTGTCCTCTCTCAATGACTTACAGATTGCTGTCATGTTGCTGTTCTCCGATTTAAGCTCATTGAGCTCAACCTGGAAGAACTGCAAACTGTTCAGGTGCTGGACCCCTCTGGTCAGACCGTCTATTCTTTTATTAGTTGAATCCACAATTATTTGGACACAACCCTATTTTCTTGATGTTGTAATAGCAGCTTGTAGAACTCTTTTTGTTTGTTTAAAAGATTCTTCACCAGTGATAGTGTCAGGCTTCGAAGAGTGATGTGTGTGGAGTCAGGTGCAGAGAGCAGAGGATTCGGAAACACCATTTATTCCGGAACAATCACAGCGAACCAAAGAGGGTAACGCCGAACACAGGCATCAAACACTCCAAAATGTACAACACCGGTACATACGCTGTACAGGGGAAATAAATGACAGGACACTCCTGTACCAAAAACAGCTAACAAGCCCGCACAAACACAGGCAGGCTAACTGAACTTAAATAACCCCAACCCAAAACCCCAAACAAGGAACAGGTGAAACCAATTAGACCAAACGAAAAGGGGAAAAGGGATCGGTAGCAGCTAGTAGACCGGTGACGACGACCGCTAAGCGCCACCCGAATGGGAAGGGGAGCAACCTTCGGTGATAGTTGTGACAGATAGAGAGACACCACTGTCCTCAACAGTACTCCCACCGGCTTTGGTCTTTGTCACGGTAGCAATGTAGTCTACGCTGTTACTCCTTGCAATTCCAGACAGGGCAGGTCTCAGGGCAGATGCAAACAGCAACAAACAGCAGGGATTCAAACAGTCACACTCCCGGGACAGTTCGTGGTCCTACCCGCAAGTGCTGTGGGCTGTGTGCAAGCTGCTAAGGAAACGTGGCTAGCTAGCTAACGTAAGTTAGAAGCTAGGCTAGCATCTACGCCAACAAGGGAACAATGAGCTACTTCTCTGGAGCCAAATAAACCTGTGATATGGTGAACAGCCTACACCTTAATGTGATGTTATACTTTATGTACAGTACCAGTCACAAGTTTGGACACAGGGTTTTTCTCAATATTTTCTACATTGTAGAACAAGAGTGAACACATCAAAACTATGAAATAACACTCATGGAATCATGTAGTAACTAACGTGTTAAACAAATCAAAACGTATTGGGATTCTGACAAGGAGCCACCCTTTGCCTTGATGACAGCTTTGCACACTCTTGGCATTCTCTCAACCAGCTTCATGTGGTAGTCACGTGAAATGCATTTCAAAAGGTGTGCCTTGTTAAAAAGGTGTGCCTTGTTTCTTTCCTTAATGTGTTTGAGCCAATCAGTTGTGTTGTGACAAGGTAGGGGTGGTATACAGAAGATAGCCCTATTTGGTGAAAGACCAAGTCCATATTATGGCAAGAACAGCTCAAATAAGCAAAGAGAAACGACAGTCCATCATTACTTTTAAGACATGAAGGTCAGTCAATCTGAAACATTTCAAGAACTCTCATGAGGACCGCCACAGGAAAGGAAGACCCAGAGTTACATCTGCTGCAGAGGATAGGTTCATTTGAGTTAGCCTCTGAAATTGCAGCCCAAATATATAACAGACACATCTCAACATCAACTGTTCAGGGGAGACTGCATGATTTTTGGTTCCAATCTCTGCATGTGTGGTTCCCACCATGAAGCATGGAGGAAGAGGTGTGGGGGTGCTTTGCTGCTGACACTGTCAGTGATTTATTTAGAATTCAAGGCACACTTAACCAACATGGCTACCAGAGCATTCTGCATCGATACGCCATCCCTTCTGGTTTGCACTTAGTGGGACTATCATTTTGTTTTTCAACAGGACAATGATCCAACAAACCTACAGGCTGTGTAAGTCCTATTTGACCAAGGATAGTGATGGAGTGCTGCATCAGATGACCTGGTCTCCACAATCACCCGACCTCAACCCAATTGAGATGGTTTAGGAGTTGGACCGCAGAGTGAAGGAAAAGCAGCCAGCAAATGCTCAGCATATGTGGGAACGCCTTCAAGACTGTTGGAAAAGCATTCCAGGTGAAGTTGGTTGCGAGAATGCAAAGAGTTTGCAAAGCTGTCATCAAGGCAAAATATATGTTTTGATTTATTTTACACTTTTTTGGTATCTACATGATTCCATATGTTAATTTCATAGTTCTGACATCTGCACTATTATTCTACAATGTAGAAAATACTAAAAATAAAGAAATACCCTTAAATGAGTAGGTATGTCCAAACATTTGACTGGTACTGTATGTTGACAATTTATTTGAATGTAAGTCATTTAGGTCAATTTTGGCAAAAGAAAGCCACGAGAAAGATATACACGTTTCAAGGCATACCATTGGAACCGGAAACAACCCGTTTGACTCAGATATTGTAGACAACTTTCTGTTATTCAGGACATTTAATGACAACAAATGAGTAGCCTAGTGGACCTATAAACAAAATGAGTTGGTGAATTTGAATGATGTAAATAATGATAAGAGCCCAGTAACAGATGGACTCCGATCCCTTTAATCATGGAGGTTATTGTTACTTTGTGCCAAAATCAATGTTTCCATTTCTATCGTCATGTGACAGATGTTTCCATTTCTATCGTCATGTGACAGAGTATCTCTTAAATTGAAACGACCAAATGGCTGCCTTTTACCAGATCCGAATACTTTCGCATTAAATGTTTATTTTCATAAATTAGGTAGCCTATGCTACAAAATATAATATTCTGCCCATATGAACACACTTGTTTTAGGCCATTGCCTAAAGAACAGCTACATGATTTAATTAAAAGCAGGAAAAAGACACAACATTGTTTCACATTCTTTAATAAAAGACTCAAACACAAACAGCCAATAGGCTACAGCTCGCTTAAGTTTTAACAGCCAAATATGCTTAAGGAAACTCGGTGTCTTGACGACGTTGAGTGTGTGCGCGGGGGCAGGGGTCTGTATGGAGCTTAGTACCTTCCACAAAAGTTTTGCTTGACAAAAAGACACGTGAACGTCTGTGTATATAGAATTGTCATCAATGGTGTATAATACAATTAGGTGGGAGCTTTTGTGTGTGTGTTAATGCGCATGTGTGAATTGGAAATGTGTTTTTTTTCTCTTGGAGAGTGGTGTCATGGCCAGGGTCTGACATTTTCAACAGCGACCCTGGAGTAATTAGGGTTATGTACCTTGCTCAAACGCACATCGACAGATTTGTAACCTTCTCAGCTCGGGGATTCGAACCAGCAACCTTTTGTTTACTGGCCCAACGCTCTAACCACTGTTCTACTTCCTAATTTCTCTACGCCACAGTCCTTCAGTCTAGCAGTGCATTTCAAAACACAAATTCAACCACAAAGACCAGGGATGTTGTCCAATGCTTCGCAAAGGGCACCCATTGGTGGGGGAAAAAACTAACATTAATTATCACTTTGAGCATGGTGAAGTAATTAATTACACTTTTGATGTTGTATCAATACACTCAGTCACTACAAAGACACAGGTGTCCTTAACTTGGTTGCCGAAGAGGAAGGAACCCGCTCAGGGATTTACCATAAATCAAATCAATCAATCACATTTTTTTGTAAAGCCCTTTTTACATCAGATGATGTCACAAAGTGCAATACAGAAACCCATCCTAAAACCCCAAACAGCAAGCAATGCAGATGTTGAAGCACGATGGCAGGGAAAAACTTTCTAGAAAGGCAGGAACCTAGGAAGAACCCTAGAGAGGACCCAGGCTCTGAGGGGTGGCCAGTCTTCTTCTGGCCATGCCGGGTGGAGATTATAACAGTACATGGCAAAGGAGACACTGTGGCCCCGTCCGACTATACCCCCGGACAAGGCCAACCAGGCTGGATATAACCCATGGGAAGGAGCAAGCCCATGTAATCCTTTGTAGGTTATCAGTAAAACCTTGAAATCAGCCCTCCTTAACAGGAAGCCAGTGTAGAGAGGCTAGCACTGGAGTAATATGATCAACTTTTGGGGTTCTAGTCAAGATTATAGCAGCTGTGTTTAGCACTAACTGAAGTTTATTTAGTGCTTTATTTGGGTAGCCGGAAAGTAGAGCATTGCAGTAGTCTAATCTAGAAGTGACATCATTTTTGGACAAAGTTTCTGATTTTTGCAATGTTACGTAGATAAAAAAAAAGCTGTCCTTGAAACAGTCTGTATGTTAGTCAAAAGAGAGATCAGGGTCCAGAGAAACGCAAAGGTCCTTTACAGTTTTATTTGAGACGTACAACCATCAAGATTAATTGTCAGGTCCAACAGAAGATCTCTTTTGTTTCTTGGGACCTCGACCTAGCATCTCTGTTTTGTCCAAGTTTAAAAGTAAAAAAAATTGCCTGAATGTCTGAAACACAGGCTTCCAGGGAAGACAATTTTGGGGCTTCACCATGTTTCATCGAAATGTACAGCTGTGTATCGTCCACATAGCAGTAAAGCTAACATTATTTTCCCGAATGACATCACCAAGAGGTAAAATATATATTGAAAACAGTAGAGGTCCTAAAACGGAACCTTGAGGAACACCGAAAAGTACAGTTGATTTTTCAGAGGACTCTAACCATCCACAGAGACAAACTGATATCTTTCCGACAGATAAGATCTAAACCAGGCCAGAACTTGTCCGTGTAGACCAATTTGGGTTTCCAGTCTCTCCAAAAGAATGTGGTCATCGATGGTATCAAAAGCCGCACTAAGGTCTAGGAGCACGAGGACAGATGCAGAGCCTTGGTCTGACGCCATTAAAGGTAATTTACCACCTTCACGAGTGCAGTCTCAGTGCTATGATGGGGTCTAAACCCAGACTGAAGCATTTCAGGAATGCAGTGAGTTGTTTCGCAACAGCTTTGTCTAAGATTTTTGAGAGGAATGGGAGATTTGATATAGGCCTATAGTTTAAAAAAAATATTTTCCGGGTCAAGGTTTGACTTTTTCAAGAGAGGCTTTATTACTGCCACTTAGTGAGTTTGGTACACATCCGGTGGATAGGGAGCTGTTTATTATGTTCAACATAGGAGGGCTAAGCACAGGAAGCAGCTCTTTTTCAGTAGTTTATTTGGAATAGGGTCCAGTATGCAGCTTGATGGTTTCGAGGCCATGACTGATTTCATCAATGTTTCAAGAGATATAGTATTAGAAAACTTGAGTCTCTCCCTTGATCCTAGGTCCTGACAGTGTTGTGCAGACTCAGGACAACTGAGCTTTAGAGAAATATGCAGATTTAAAGAGACGTCCGTAATTTGCTTTCTAATGGTCATGATCTTTTCCTTAAAGAAGTTCATGAATGTATCACTGCTGAAGTGAAAGCCATCCTCTCTTGGGCAATGCTGCTTTTTAGTTAGCTTTACGACAGTAACAAAAATTAATTTAGGATTGTTCTTATTCTCCTCAATTATGTTGGAAAAATAGGATGATCGAGCAGCAGTGAGAGCTCTTCGATACTGCACGGTACTGTCTTTCCAAGCGAATCGGAAGACGTCCTGTTTGGTGTAGCGCCATTTCCGTTCCAATTATCTGTGAGCTTTCTTCAGAGCTCGGGTATTTTCTGTATACCAGGGAGCTAGCTTCTTATGACAAATGTTTTATAGTTTTTGGGGGTGCGTCTGCATCTAGGGTATTACGCAAGGTTACATTTAGTTCCTCCGTTAGGTGGTTAACCGATTTTTGTCCTCTGACGTCCTTGGGTAGGCAGAGGGAGTCTGGAAGGGCATCAAGGAATCTTTGGGTTGTCTGTGAATTTATAGCACAGCTTTTGATGCTCCTTGGTTGGGGTCTGAGCAGATTATTTGTTGCGATTGCAAATGTAATAAATGGTGGTCTGATAGTCCAGGATTATGAGGAAAACATTAAGATCCACTATTTATTCCACGGGACAAAACTCGGTCCAGAGTAGGACTGTGGCAGTGAGTAGGTCCAGAGACATCAAATCAAATGTATTTATATAGCCCTTCGTACATCAGCTGATATCTCAAAGTGCTGTACAGAAACCCAGCCTAAAACCCCAAACAGCAAGCAATGCAGGTGTAGAAGCACGGTGGCTAGGAAAAACTCCCTAGAAAGGCCAAAACCTAGGGAGAAACCTAGAGAGGAACCAGGCTAGACATGTTGGAAAAAGTTGTGGCTAATCTAACACAACACATCACTGAGTACCACTGTTTATATTTTCAAGCATAGTTGTGGCTGCATTATGTTATGGGTGTGCTTGTAATCGGCAAGTACTAGGGAGTTTTTAAAGATAAAAATAAACTGACGAGCTTAACACAGACAAAATGCAATTAAATCCATATTAATCACACTTTGTAATACAATAAAATGTGGAAAAAGTCAAGGGGTGTCAATACTTTCTGAAGGCATTATATATTTACCACAATCATGGGGGCTGTTCCAGAAAGCTGGCCAGCTGACTGTCCAGAATTATTTAAAATAACTTAACATTGACAAGGTAGAATTGACTTGACCACAACAACCACTATACAAATGTAGCTTTCTTTATCAACCGCAAAAACCATAAGACAGGTGAGTCTCAGTCACTTCCTGTTGAAAGCAGAATGAGGGAGAGAACAAGGGAGAGCTATATTTGTTGTTTTGAAAGTGTATTGTAAAGTTTCTTAGTAGCTAGACAACTTTTTGTTTGTTTGTATCCCACAGCTCCGTTGGCATCAGTTGCTGGGACTGCTACTCTCTGTCCAGTAATCCTGCCGACCAGGAGCTATTTGGCGTAGCAGCTAACCTAGCTGCCTATCAAGCTAGCGAGATTTCTTGGGTGCTTGAACGCAGCCCATAGCATGGTTAGCCATTGTGTCTAGGACCGCGGATGTCCAGGGTTTGTGGCTGTCTAGATCTCTTCTGTTTGTTGTTTTTAATCTTCGCTGTGACTTGCCCTGTCTGGAACTGCAAGGAGTAACAGCGTAACCTACATTACTAGCTACCATGACAAAGACCGAAGCCGGCGGGACTACCGTTGAGTACAGTGGTGTCTCTCTATCACAGGTGAAGGATCTTTTAAACAAACAAAAATAGTTATACAAGCCAGTTGTTACAACATCAAGAAAATTGCTTGAAGTGTTTTGTCCAACTACGGGTGGATTCAACTAATAAAAGAATGGGACGACCTGACCAGAGAGGTCCAGGGCCTGAAGAACAGTTTGCAGTTCTCCTAGGGTCAGCTCGATGAGTTGAAACCGGAGAACAGCAAGATTACAGCAATCTGTAAGACATTGAGAGAGGATGTTGATGGACGATCAAGGCAAAACAACATGGTTGTGGATGGAATTGAAGAATCTCCACATGACAAAGTGAGGGATATGATCTCTGAGAAATTAAAGATGGACCACAGAAGAATTGAGGTGAAGGACTGGAAAACCCATCACCGGCCCAGGTGACAGGCCCAGGCCGATAGTGGTCAAGTTCCTGAGGTTCAAGCACAAGGTACCTGTTAGGGAAAGAGTCAAGATCTTGAGAGAAACCTACTGTATATCTTCCGCAACAAGGTCTATCCTGAAGCTGTGTTCCAGAAGAGGAAATAACTTATCCCAGCCATGAAAGCTGCCAGAGCGCTACGACAGGCTCATTGTCCACCCTCCCTCCCAGAAGCCTGGAATGGAACCCATAGCCAAGCCTGTGGGTTCGTAGCTTTAACCACAAAGCACACAAACACACTCACCAATTGATTAATGACCTGCTGAATGTATATATTTTTTGTTTTGTTTTTTTGTTCGTTTCCAGATCTCTTATTTTATATATATATATATATATTAGTACTTTTTCTCCCCAATTTGCAGTTAGTCTTGTCCAATTGCTGCAACTCCCATACTGACTCATGATAGGCAAAGGTAGAGAGCCATGCGTCCTCCGAAACACAACCCTGCTAAGCCACACTGCTTCTTGACACTCCTCGGAAACACGTATAACTGGAAATGAAAGTCAACTTGCAGACGCCTGGCACGCCATAAGAAGTCGCTAGAGCGCGATGGGACAAGGACGTTACGGCCAAATCCTCCCCTAACCCAGACAATTGTGCGCCGCCTCATTGGTCTCCCAGTCACGGCCGGCTGTGACAAAGCACTAAGGTAACCTGCCTAAATGACTTCCCAACCTGTAGCACTATCGTCTGTAGCCATGAAGTGCTTTGAAAGGCTGGGCATGGCTCACATCAACACTGTTATCCCAGAAACCCTAGACCCAGTCCAATTTGCGTTCCGCCGAAACAGATCCACAGATGATGCAATCTTTATTCCACTCCACACTTCCCTTTCCCACTTGGACAAAAGGAACTCCTACGTGAGAATGCTATTCATTGACTACAGCTCAGTATAGTCAATGCTCATCATTAAGCTAATGATCCTGGGACTAAACACCTCCCTTTGCAACTGGATCCTGGACTTCCTGTTGTGCCAGGATAACAACCTTTCCCTCAATGTGATCAAGACAAAGAAGATGACTGTGGACTACAGGAAAAGGAGGACAGCCCCCATTCTCATCGTAATGGCGCAGGTTAAGAGCTTCAAGTTCCTTGGTGTCCACATCACCAACAAACTATCGTGGTCCAAACACACCAAGACATTTGTGAAGAGGGCACGATGAAGCCTATTCCCCCCCAGGAGACTGAAAAGATTTGGCATTGGTCTCAGATCCTCAAAAAGTTCTACAGCTGCACCATTGAGAGCATCTTGACTGATTGCATCACTGCCTGGTATGGCAACTGCCTAGGGTAGTGTGTACGGCCCAGTACATCACTGGGGCCAAGCTTCCTGCCATCCAGGATCTCTATACTAGGCGGTGTCAGAGGAAGACCCTAAAAATTGTCAGACTCCAGCCACCCTAGCCATTGAACGTTCTATCTGCTACCGCATGGCAAGTGGTACTGGAGCGCCAATTCTAGGTTTGTGAGGCTTCTTAACAGCTTCTACCCCCAAGCCATAAGACTCCTGAACAGCTAATCAAATGGCTACCCAGGCTATTTGCATTGTGCCGCCCCCTCTTTTATGCTGCTGCTACTCTGTTTATTATCTATGCATAGTCACATCACCCCTAACAACATATTACCTCCATTACCTGTGCCCCCACACATTCACTCTGTACCGGTACCTCCTGTATATAGCCTCACCACTGTTATTTTACTGTTGCTCTTTAATTATTTGTTTATTTAAATTGTATTTTTACTTCACTTTATTTATTTTTTTAAACGGTATTGTTGGTTAAGGGCTTGTAAGTAAGCATTTCACCCTAAGGTCTACAACTATTGTATTCAGAGCACGTGAGAAATACAAATTGATTTGATGTAAACAAAACTACTTTCTTGGGGACCTGAATATTGACTGGTTCTCATCAAAAGCTGTCCACTCAAGAGCAAGCTTCTCATGGTAACCAGTGCCTGTAATCTGGTCCAGGTTATAAATCAATTTACCAGGGTGTTGACAAACACTACAGGAACAAGATCATCCACATGTATCGATCACATTTTTACTAATATTGTGGAACAATGCTCTAGCTGGTTCCGTACCCATTGGATCACAGTGATCGGCTGATGGCCTAGTGGTTAGAGCGTTGGGCCAGTAACCAAAAGGTTACAAGGTAAAAATCTGTTGTTCTGACCCTGAACAAGGCAGTTAACCCACTGTTCCCCGGTAGGCCGTCATTGTAAATAAGAATTTGTTCTTAACCTCTTGATCCTACTTGAGACGCAGACGTCTCAAGTAGGCACCTGGAAATGCAAATGCGCTACGCTAAATGTACTCGTTAAAACTCAAACGTTCATTAAAATACACATGCAGGGTATTGAATTAAAGCTACACTCGTTGTGAATCTAGCCAACAAGTCAGATTTTTAAAATGCTTTTCGGCGAAAGCATGAGAAGCTATTATCTGATAGCATGCAACACCCCAATATACCTGAAGGGGACGTAAACAAAATAATTAGCGTAGCCGGCGCTACACAAAACGCAGAAATAAAATATAAAACATTCATTACCTTTGATGATACTCTTTGTTGGCACTCCTATATGTTCCATAAACATCACAATTGGGTCTTTTTCCCGATTAAATCCGTCCATGTATGCCCAAAATATCCATTTGTATAGCCTGTCTGGTTCAGGAAAAAAGCTCTCTTCCAACACGCAACGTCATTTTTTAAAATTATATAAGTTGCCTATATTCTTTGACAAAACACTTCAACCTACTTTTGTAACCCAACTTTAGGTATTTGTAAACGTTAATAAGCGATCAAATTGATCACCGGGCGATCTGTATTCAATAGCAGCTACTCAAGAAAACAATGTCAATTTTTCTCTCTTCCAAAATCGATTGCTGTAGGCTGGATGGAATGAAGGATCTATTTGTCATGACACAAAGGATTTTTGTCAATGAAAATGACGTTTTTGGCTACATCGTGTGGAAGCTGTAGGAATTGCATCCTTGGCCCTATTAATTTTGGTGCCCCTTAAACAATACATGCAAGTGGCGCATGGATATATTTTTCAGTTTTCAGTGACCAGTTTTTCTTGCGCTTTTCGATGAAACACACGCTCTGTTATAGTCACAGCCGTGATTTAACCAGTTTTAGAAACTTCAGAGAGTTTTCTATCCACACATACTAATCATATGCATATACTATATTCCTGGCATGAGTAGCAGGACGCTGAAATGTTGCGCGATTTTTAACAGAATGTTCGAAAAAGGAGAGGGTAGACTTAACAGGTATACAAGGTAAAAATCTGTTGTTCTGACCCTGAACAAGGCAGTTAACCCACTGTTCCCCGGTAGGCCGTCATTGTAAATAAGAATTTGTTCTTAACTGACTTGCCTAGTTAAATAAAGGTTAAATAAAAAATAAATAAAATAATTGTGGCTATATCTGTTACGGTGCGTGAATGAGGACCCAAAAGCGAATTAACTTAAACAGAGCTTCTTTAATTACCAAACATAGGTAGGCTCAGACGGACCGGCAGATTCCGACAGGACAAGACAAGGTTACAGCAAACATGACGACAGTCTGGTTCAGGCATGAAACACAACAAACAAGAATCCGACAAGGACAGGAACAAAAACAGAGAGAGATATAGGGGACTAATCAGAGGGAAAAAGGGAACAGGTGGGAAAAGGGGTGACGAGGTGGTTAGGAGGAGACAAGGCACAGCTGGGGGAAAGAGGGGGAGAAAAGGTAACCTAACAACGACCAGCAGAGGGAGACAGGGTGAAGGGAAAGGACAGAGACAAGACACAACATGACAGTACATGACAGTACCCCCCCACTCACCGAGCGCCTCCTGGCGCACTCGAGGAGGAAACCTGGCGGCAACGGAGGAAATCCTCGATCAGCGCACGGTCCAGCACGTCCCGAGAGGGAACCCAACTCCTCTCCTCAGGACCGTACCCCTCCCAATCTTCGAGGTACTGGTGACCACGGCCCCGAGGACGCATGTCTAAAATTCTACGGACCCTGTAGATGGGTGCGCCCTCGACAAGGATGGGGGGGGGGTGGGGGAAGACGAGCGGGGGCGCGAAGGACGGGCTTGATGCAGGAGACATGGAAGACCGGGTGGACGCGACGAAGGTATCGCGGAAGAAGAAGTCGAACTGCGACAGGATTAATGACCCGAGAAATACGGAACGGACCAATGAACCGCGGGGTCAACTTGCGAGAAGCCGTCTTAAGGGGAAGGTTCTGAGTGGAGAGCCAAACTCTCTGACCGCGACAATATCTAGGACTCTTAGTTCTACGCTTATTAGCAGCCCTCACAGTCTGCGTCCTATAACGGCAAAGTGCAGACCTGACCCTCTTCCAGGTGCGCTCGCAACGTTGGACAAAAGCCTGAGCGGAGGGGACGCTGGACTCGGCGAACTGAGATGAGAACAGCGGAGGCTGGTACCCGAGGCTACTCTGAAAAGGAGATAGCCCGGTCGCAGACGAAGGAAGCGAGTTGTGGGCGTATTCTGCCCAGGGGAGCTGTTCTGACCAAGACGCAGGGTTACGAAAAGAAAGACTGCGTAAGATGCGACCAATAGTCTGATTGGCCCGTTCTGCTTGACCGTTAGACTGGGGGTGAAAGCCGGAAGAGAGACTGACGGAAGCCCCAATCAAACGGCAAAACTCCCTCCAAAATTGAGACGTGAATTGCGGACCTCTGTCCGAAACGACGTCTGACGGAAGGCCATGAATTCTGAAAACATTCTCGATGATGATTTGTGCCGTCTCTTTAGCAGAAGGAAGCTTAGCAAGGGGAATGAAATGAGCCGCCTTAGAGAACCTATCGACAACCGTAAGAATAACAGTCTTCCCCGCTGACGAAGGCAGTCCGGTGACAAAATCTAAGGCGATGTGAGACCACGGTCGAGAGGGAATAGGAAGCGGCCTGAGACGGCCGGCAGGAGGAGAGTTACCGGACTTAGTCTGCGCGCAGACCGAACAAGCAGCCACGAAACGACGCGTGTCATGCTCCCGGGTGGGCCACCAAAAACGCTGGCGAATGGAAGCAAGCGTACCCCGAACGCCAGGGTGGCCGGCTAACTTGGCAGAGTGAGCCCACTGAAGAACGGCCAGACGAGTAGGAACGGGAACGAAAAGAAGGTTCCTAGGACAAGCGCGCGGCGACGGAGTGTGAGTGAGCGCTTGTTTTACCTGCCTCTCAATTCCCCAGACAGTCAACCCGACAACACGCCCCTCAGGGAGAATCCCCTCGGGGTCAGTGGAGGCTACTGAAGAACTGAAGAGACGAGACAAAGCATCAGGCTTGGTGTTCTTAGAGCCCGGACGATAAGAAATCACGAACTCGAAACGAGCGAAAAACAGCGCCCAACGCGCCTGACGCGCATTAAGTCGTTTGGCAGAACGGATGTACTCAAGGTTCCTATGGTCAGTCCAAACGACAAAAGGAACGGTCGCCCCCTCCAACCACTGTCGCCATTCGCCTAGGGCTAACCGGATGGCGAGCAGTTCGCGGTTACCCACATCATAGTTACGTTCCGACGGCGACAGGCGATGAGAAAAATACGCGCATGGGTGGACCTTGTCGTCAGAGAGGGAGCGCTGAGAAAGAATGGCTCCCACCCCCACCTCTGACGCGTCAACCTCGACAACGAACTGTCTAAAGACGTCAGGTGTAACAAGGATAGGAGCGGATGTAAAACGATTCTTGAGGAGATCAAAAGCTCCCTGGGCGGAAACGGACCACTTAAAGCACGTCTTGACAGAAGTAAGGGCTGTGAGAGGAGCTGCCACCTGACCGAAATTACGGATGAAACGACGATAGAAGTTCGCGAAGCCGAGAAAGCGCTGCAGCTCGACGCGTGACTTAGGGACGGGCCAATCAATGACAGCTTGGACCTTAGCGGGATCCATCTTAATGCCTTCAGCGGAAATAACGGAACCGAGAAATGTGACGGAGGAGGCATGAAAAGTGCACTTCTCAGCCTTCACAAAAAGACAATTCTTTAAAAGGCGCTGGAGGACACGTCGAACGTGCTGAACATGAATCTGGAGTGACGGTGAAAAAATCAGGATATCGTCAAGGTAAACGAAAACAAAGATGTTCAGCATGTCTCTCAGGACATCATTGACTAATGCCTGAAAGACAGCTGGAGCGTTAGCGAGGCCGAAAGGAAGAACCCGGTATTCAAAGTGCCCTAACGGAGTGTTAAACGCCGTCTTCCACTCGTCCCCCTCCCTGATGCGCACGAGATGGTAAGCGTTACGAAGGTCCAACTTAGTGAAAAACCTGGCTCCCTGCAGGATCTCGAAGGCTGAAGACATAAGAGGAAGCGGATAACGATTCTTCACTGTTATGTCATTCAGCCCTCGATAATCTATGCAGGGGCGCAGAGACCCGTCCTTCTTCTTGACAAAAAAAAACCCCGCTCCGGCGGGAGAGGAGGAGGGGACTATGGTACCGGCGTCAAGAGCTACAGACAAATAATCTTCGAGAGCCTTACGTTCGGGAGCCGACAGAGAGTATAGTCTACCCCGGGGGGGGGTGGTTCCCGGAAGGAGATCAATACTACAATCATACGACCGGTGTGGAGGAAGAGAGGTGGCCCTGGACCGACTGAACACCGTGCGCAGATCGTGATATTCCTCCGGCACCCCTGTCAAATCACCAGGCTCCTCCTGTGAAGAAGAGACAGAGGAAACAGGAGGGATAGCAGACATTAAACATTTCACATGACAAGAGACGTTCCAGGAGAGGATAGAATTACTAGACCAATTAATGGAAGGATTATGACAAACTAGCCAGGGATGGCCCAAAACAACAGGTGTAAAAGGTGAACGAAAAATTAAAAAAGAAATGGTTTCACTATGATTACCAGAAACAGTGAGGGTTAAAGGTAGCGTCTCACGCTGAATCCTGGGGAGAGGACTACCATCCAGGGCGAACAAGGCCGTGGGCTCCTTTAACTGTCTGAGAGGAATGTCATGTTCCCGAGCCCAGGTCTCGTCCATAAAACAGCCCTCCGCCCCAGAGTCTATTAAGGCACTGCAGGAAGCTGACGAACCGGTCCAGCGTAGATGGACCGACAAGGTAGTGCAGGATCTTGAAGGAGAGACAGGAGTAGTAGCGCTCACCAGTAGCCCTCCGCTTACTGACGAGCTCTGGCCTTTTACTGGACATGAAGTGACAAAATGACCAGCGGAACCGCAATAGAGACAGAGGCGGTTGGTGATTCTCCGTTCCCTCTCCTTAGTCGAGATGCGGATACCTCCCAGCTGCATGGGCTCAGCACCCGAGCCGGCAGAGGAAGATGGTAGTGATGCGGAGAGGGGGGCGACGGAGAGCGCGAGCTCCTTTCCACGAGCTCGGTGACGAAGATCAACCCGTCGCTCAATGCGAATAGCGAGTTCAATCAAGGAATCCACGCTGGAAGGAACCTCCCGGGAGAGAATCTCATCCTTTACCTCTGCTCGGAGACCCTCCAGAAGACGAGCGAGCAAGGCCGGCTCGTTCCAGCCACTGGAGACAGCAAGAGTGCGAAACTCAATAGAGTAGTCTGTTATGGATCGATTGCCTTGACATAGGGAAGACAGGGCCCTGGAAGCCTCCTCCCCAAAAACAGATCGATCAAAAACCCGTATCATCTCCTCCTTAAAGTCCTGATACTGGTTAGTACACTCAGCCCTTGCCTCCCAGATTGCCGTGCCCCACTCACGAGCCCGTCCAATAAGGAGAGATATGACGTAGGTGACACGAGCAGTGCTCCTGGAGTAAGTGTTGGGCTGGAGAGAAAACACAATATCACACTGGGTGAGGAACGAGCGGCATTCAGTGGGCTCCCCAGAGTAACACGGCGGGTTATTGATTCTGGGCTCCGGAGATTCGAAAGCCCTGGAAGTGGCCGGTGGATCGAGGCGGAGATGGTGAACCTGTTCTGTGAGGTTGGAGACTTGGGTGGCCAGGGTCTCAACGGCATGTCGAGCAGCAGACACTTCCTGCTCATGTCTGCCTAGCATCGCTCCCTGGATCCCGACGGCTGAGTGGAGAGGATCCGAAGTCGCTGGGTCCATTCTTGGTCGGATTCTTCTGTTACGGTGCGTGAATGAGGACCCAAAAGCGAATTAACTTAAACAGAGCTTCTTTAATTACCAAACATAGGTAGGCTCAGACGGACCGGCAGATTCCGACAGGACAAGACAAGGTTACAGCAAACATGACGACAGTCTGGTTCAGGCATGAAACACAACAAACAAGAATCCGACAAAGACAGGAACAAAAACAGAGAGAGATATAGGGGACTAATCAGAGGGAAAAAGGGAACAGGTGGGAAAAGGGGTGACGAGGTGGTTAGGAGGAGACAAGGCACAGCTGGGGGAAAGAGGGGGAGAAAAGGTAACCTAACAACGACCAGCAGAGGGAGACAGGGTGAAGGGAAAGGACAGAGACAAGACACAACATGACAGTACATGACAATATCCAGTACTTTAAATGAAATTCATTCAACTCCATCTTTCATCGAATCATATGGCTTATTCATCACAAAACCATTTGATGTTGCCAATTATTTTAATGATTACTTCCATCGTATTCATGCATTTAAAACTAATAATGAAAGAACAACATTGCAAGTTCCAATTTTCTAAGTTAGTGTGGGAGATGTGGAAAAATTGTTTCAGAAGGAACGGTACTGGGAATGGTAGCTGACTTTTATTTTTAATCTGAGCCTAGAGGAAAGTCTTTGTCCGCAGGCCTGGAGGGAAGCCAAAGTAATTCTGCTACCCAAGATTGGTCAAGTGTCCTTTACCGATTCTAACAGCAGACCTATCAGCTTGCGGCCAGCTCTTAGCAAACTGTTGGATTATTTGTTGTTGACCAAATACTATGCTATTTCTCTGTAATCAAATTAACAACAGACTTTCAGAAAGCTTATAGAGAAGGGCACTCACCATGTCCCAAAAAAATAATTATTGTGTTATGGCTTTTCAACCTGTCATATCGTGGATTTAGAGCTATCTATCTAATAGAACCCAAAGGGTTTTCTTTAATGGATGCTTCTTTAATGTCAAACATGTAAAGTGTGTTGCACCACAGGGCAGCTCTCTAGGCCCTCTATTTTCTATTTTTGCCACTGGCATTAAACAAAGCATGTGAGTATGCTGATGATTCAACCATATAAGCATCATTAACCACAGCTAATGAAGTCACTGAAACCCTTAACAAAGTGTTGTAGTCTGTTTTGGAATGGATGGCCAGTAATAAACTGGTCCTGAACATCTTTAAAACTAAGAGCATTGTATTTGGTACAAATCATTCCCTAAGTTCTAGACCTAAGCTGAATCTGGTAATGAATGGTGTGGCTGTTGACCTTGTTGAGGAGACTAAATTGCTTGGCGTTACCTTAGCTTTTAAACTGTCATGGTCAAAACTTATATAATCAATAGATGTAAAGAGTCTGTCCATAATAAAGAGATGCTCACCACACGCCAAAAATCAAGTCCCACAGGCTCTAATTTTGTCTTACCTTGATTAGTGGGCAGCAGGTAGCCTAGTGGTTAGAGCGTTGGCCTTGTAACCAAAAGATCGAAGATCGAATCCCCGAGCTGACAAGGTAAAAATCTGTCGTTCTGCCCCTGAACAAGGCAGTTGTTCCTAGACCGTCATTGAAAATAAGAATTTGTTCTTAACTGACTTGCCTAGTTTAATAAAGGTAAAATAATGAATAAATAATAATTAATTAGTGTGTGGTCAAGTGCTGCAAGGAAAGACCTAGTTAAGCGACAGCTGGCCCAGAACAGGGCGGCACCTCTTGCATTGTAATCAGAGGGCTGATTTTAAATGTTACGCATGCCAGTCTCTCTTGGCTAAGAGTTGAGGAGAGACCTACTGCATCACTTTTTATTAGAAACATTGTGTTGAAAATATTCTAAGAATCAGGGGATGGGATGGGATGATATAATATATAAGTAATATATAGGCTATTCATCTCATATAAGGCAGTCTAAGGATGTTAGCGTCTCTCCTTAGAAACGAGCTTCAGAGGAAAGCAGTATGAAGATTGAGAAACCCATGGGCCTGACAGACTTAAGCTACTGAGCCCAATTAAAGCCAATGTCTTTTTATCCACCAATGGCACTGAATTAAATCAGCTCTGGATGTATCTTGTCTTCCGATGCATAAATCTGTGTCTCACTCTGATCACACCCAAATCTGACAACACAAAGTACATGCAAGTGAACAAGCATCATGGAAGATTTATCATTCTTTTGCTGCCTGCCGCTTGTCTTCAATTTTAGCATCCTATTATTCAAATGCCTCTGCTATATACAGTACTTGTTAGACTCATATTAAGGTTTGATGAATATTATAGGGAATGAAGGGAATAGGGAGAAGCAAGTGACAGGTGAGTCAAAGGGAGGTTCTGTTGTAACAGGGGTCAGGCAGCAGCTCAGCCAGGGTTAGGACATCTCTCTCTCTCTATGAGCTAAATGAACATCTCTGGTCGGTGTTGTTCTAATAGTTCTTAGTGGTCATCTCCCGAGAGAGGGTAATAGATGGCTTTCCTCTGATGGCTCCGTTGACTGTCCTCACCCCTCCCCTGGTTGCCCCGGTGATGCCAAAACGAGGCGCCACACCCGCCTCACTTTGAATTTACGACTTGTTTAAATTGTGCTCCTCTCCAAAGGGACCTGCCGAGCCCAGGAGGGGAGTAATTGTTAGTCTAGAGGTAGTCATAAATCAAAACATTTCTTACTCTCTCTCCTCATTATCTGTTACCGCTCTGCTTTTGCTGCAGAATTCCTGAGACTTACCAGAACTGTAGGCTATACAGTCTTCCTTCCTCCCCAAAGACTGAAACATGTCTTCTTCTGAAAGATGGGAGGTGAAAAGACTCTTCAAAGCTGTGATTGATTTCCTCATTCTTCCATGGTCTGTTGCAGGCAGCTACAGGTTGACAGCCACGGTGCAGGAATTGCTCTCTGACTGTGTCTTAATTGAGCCGAGTGCTGGTTTGTTTTGTTACATTCAATTGAAAAGTCAACCGTGCCAATAGGCCTCTTAATAAGTCTTTCCCTATCTCTCTCTCTCTCTCTCCTCAGAACCTAGATGCAAATGAAGTCCTCTATGACAGCCAACCTGGTGAGTCTCATTGATTATTCCCCATTCAGCTAGAAATGGTTCAATAGAAAGGACCACTTTTAAAGATGCAGTAAGTATGAATTTATTTAGCTGTTTGCTAATCAAATCTTCTGAAATGTCTCACTTGATTCAACCAATATTGTATGCATTATGATTGCACTGAACAATACCTATTTACCTGTTGTTATAAGACAATGTAGTACAAAACGAAAGTGTAACAACGGAACTGCCAACTTCCTGAATCAGAAGCCAATAGGGGGTGAAAATGAAAACCAAACCCAATTGCAATCCCTAGCAGAGTTAGACAAACAACTGGGCAGTGAAATAAGAAAACAAGTTGCTGCTAGCCTAGCAGGGGCGCTCCAATCCCTCCCCAGCCCGTAACATTGAACAAAGTGATTTCTCTCCTGGAAAAGCTTCTCTCAAACCAGGAACATTTCACTGTTCCTGACAATTTATGTTTCACGAGAGCCCAAGCAATTCCCCAGTGTTTCTCCAGATCAAATATGAAGACACTACACATCTCCAGTCAGAACAGGCCTTGCACAAACTTTTTCCCCCTGGCACATTTTCTGGCTAGCGCCCACATTGCCTTCATTGTTGTTTTCCTTACAAATTATAACTTTGCACATGTTTGCGTTCCTATCAAAGTAAGTGCCTTGTTTTCTGTATATCGTGTTGTTGTTTCTACTGTAAAATACTATATGCTACATACACAAAGTATTCAGACCCCTTTTCCACATTTTGTTAATTTAGTCTTATTCTAAAATTTATTAAATCATTTTTCCCCCTCATCAATCGACACACAATACCTCATAATGACAAAGCACAATTTATTTTGCAAATGTATAAAAATCTGAAATCACATTTAAATAAGTATTCAGACCCTTTACTCAGCACTTTGTTGAAGCAGCTTTGGCAGCGATTACAGCCTAAAGTCTTCTTGGGTATGACGATACAAGCTTGGCACACCTGTATTTGGGGAGTTTCTCCCATTCTTCTCTGCAAATCCTCTCAAGCTCTGTCAGCTTGGATTGGGAACGTCACTGCACAGCTATTTCCAGGTATCTCCAGAGATGTTCGACCGGGTTCAAGTCTGGGCTCTAGGTGGGCCACTCAAGGACATTCAGAGACTTGTCCCGAAGCCACTCTTGTGTTGTCTTTGCTTTGTGCTTAGGGTCGTTGTCCTGTTGGAAGGTGAAAATTCGCCCCAGTGTAAGGTCCTGAGCCCTTGGGGGGCAGGTTTCATCAAGGAACTCTCTGTGCTTTGCTCTGTTCATCTTTCCCTTGATCCTGACTAGTCTCCCAGTTCCTGCCGCTGAAAAACATTCCCACAGCATAATGTTCACCTTTTATGCTTGAGAGCTCTAATACAATAGCTCTGATGAGGGTAGGTCGCCAGGAAGCTGAGCTCTGGGGGAGCTCTGGCCGTCTGCCGGCTTGCTCACTCAACTGGGTCGGAAACAAAAGAAGACGAAAGCAACTTTATAATGCCTTAATTTGGCACTTTAGCCGAGTGGAAACGCACACAGACACTTATCTGAACAAATCAAACTATCTGGCACTTCCATTGTTATTTGCTCTGTCACACCAGGGAGGCTAAGCTAGTCTGACAGCGAAGGATATTGTTTGTGGGGTTGGAATTCGAGAAACTGCTAATTGCAGGGGCACAACTTTCACTGGGGATGGGGGGTTCAGACAATTTGGATTTAAGACCGCGTGGACACCACAGAGCGGGCTGACATGCTTTGTGAAGGCAAAGCTTCTGGAAGGCTGGCTGGACCAGCACGGGGGAGTTGAGCATAGTTCAATGTGTATGTTGCGCTCTTTCACCTTAAAAGGAAGCAGAGCAGAAACTGGGTACTCTTTAGTTGACTGATGTACAGTTGAAGTCGGAAGTTTACATACACTTAGGTTGGAGTCATTAAAACTTCTTAGGGATAGGGGGCAGTACTTTCACGTCTGGATGAAAAGCGTGCCCAAAGTAAACTGCCTGCTACTCAGGCCCAGAAGCTAGGATATGCATATTATTAGTACAGTAGATCTAGATGGAAGACACTCTGAAGTTTGTAAAACTGTTTGAATAATATCTGTGAGTATAACAGAACTGATTTGGCAGGCGAAATCCCGAGCACAATCCGCCCTGGGATTTTTTTTTATTTTTTTAGGTCAATCTGTTTTCCATTAGGTTTCTATGGTAAGCCCTTTTTAATAGGAATCTGCTTGCAGTTACTATGGCTTCCACTAGATGTCAACAGTCTTTAGAAATTGGTTGATGTTTTTCTTTTGAGAAATGAAGAAGTAACCTTGTTCTTTCCATGTGTCAATCCAGGTGGACTCTAGTCTTTTGGTGCGCGCGACCTGGAATGCGCTTCACTTTGTTTTCGTCCGGTATTGAACACAGTTAATCCCGTCTTAAATTTGATTGATTATTTACGTTTTAGGATACCTACATTTGGATTAGGAATGTTGTTTGAAATGTTTGGACCAAGTTTACAGTTAACTTATTATATACTTTGTAGTCATGTTGGGCGAGTTGGAACCGGTGTATTTTCTGAATCAAAGGCGCCAAATAAATGGACATTTTGGAGATATAAAGAAGGAATTTATCAAAGAAAAGGACCATTTGTGATGTTTCTGGGACATTTTGGAGTGCCAAAAGAAAAAGATCTTCAAAGGTAAGGCATGAATTAAATCGTATTTCTGACTTTTGTGTCACGCCTGGCTGGTCGAAATATGATTTTCATGTGTATGCGGGGTGCTGTCCTCAGATAGTCGCATGGTCTGCTTTCACCGTAAAGCCATTTTGAAATCTGACACTGGGGCTGGATTAACAAGAAGTTCAACTTTATTTTGATGTATTACACATGTATGTTTTCTGAATTTTTATTATGAGTATTTCTGTTTTTGAATTTCGCGCCCTGCAATTTCACTGGATGTTGTCAAATCAATCCCGTTACCGGGATTCGAGCGGGAAGGGATCACTAAGAAGTTAAAACTTGTTTTTCAACCACTCCACACATTTCTTGTTAACAAACTATAGTTTTTGCAAGTCGGTTAGGGCATCTACTTTATGCATGACGCAAGTAATTTTTCCAACAGTTGTTTACAGACAGATTATTTCACTAATAATTCACTGTATCACAATTCCAGTGGGTCAGAAGTTTGCAACTTAGTTGACTGTGCCTTTAAAATAGCTTTAAAATAGCTTGAAAAATTCCAGAAAATTATGTCATGGCTTCAGACGCTTTTGATAGGCTAATTGACATAATTTGAGACAATTGGAGGTGTATCTGTGGATGTATTTCAAGACCTACCTCTTTGCTTGACATAATGGGAAAATCAAAATAAATCAGCCATGACCTCAGAAAAATAATTGTAGATCTCCACAAGTCTGGATCATCCTTGGAAGTCATTTCCAAATGCCTGAAGGTACCATGTTCATCTGTACAAACAATAGTACGCAAGTATAGTACGCAGTCGTCATACTGCTCAGGAAGGAGACGCGTTCTGTTTCCTAGAGATGAACGTACTTTGGTGCGAAAAGTGCAAATCAATCCCAGAACAACAGGAAAGGACCTTGTGAAGATGCTGGAGGAAACGGGTACAAAAGTATCTATATCCACAGTAAAACGAGTCCTATATCGACAAAACCTGAAAGGCCGCTCAACAAGGAAGAAGCCACTGCTCCAAAACTGCCATTAAAAAACCCAGACAACAGTTTGCAACTGCACATGGGGACAAAGATCATACTTTTTGGAGAAATGTCCTCTGGTCTGATGAAACATAAATATAACTGTTTGGCTATAATGACCATTGTTATGTTTGGAGGAAAAAGGGGGGTGTATGCAAGCTGAAGAACACCATCCCAACCGTGAAGCATGGGGGTTGTGGGGGTGCTTTGGTGCAGGAGGGCTGGTGCATTTCACAAAATAGATGACATCATGAGGAAAGGAAAACTATGTGGATATATTGAAGCAACATCTCAAGACATCAGTCAGGAAGTTAAAGCTTGGTCGCAAATGGGTCTTCCAAATGGACAATGACCCCAAGCATACTTCCTAAGTTGTGGCAAAATGGCTTAAGGACAACAAAGTCAAAGTATTGGAGTGGCCATCACAAAGCCCTGACCTCAATCCTATAGAAAATGTGTGGGCAGAACTGAAAAAACGTGTGCGAGCAAGGAGGCCTACCAACCTAACTCAGTTACACCAGCTCTGTCAGGAGGAATGGGCCAAAATTCACCCAACTTATTGTGGGAAACTTGTGGAAGGCCACCAGAAATGTTTGACCCAAGTTAAACAATTTAAAGGCAATGCTGCTACCAAATACTAATTGAGTGTATGTAAACTTCTGAGCCACTGGAATGTGATTATTACTAACAGCTGTTGTTGGAACAGAAATGTTTTGTAGCCTTTGTTTTTCCATTTTCAGAAGTAAATGAACTTGGCTAGCTTTCGCCAGTTGATGTAACTTGGCTAACGTTAGCTATTCTTTTTGCCTATATTACAGTAGACCTGAATCAAATGATGAAACCATCGGCCAACAATTGAAGATTGATATTCTGACGTTTTTTCAGTGCAATGTGAGTTTAATTAGTCAGAATGGCAATGTAACGTTATTGATCTGTCAGTTTCCCTAGCTAATTACCTACTTTTCACACGGACACAGTAATAAACTGCTGTAATGTTACAGATTTCACTGTCATGATGCACAGTAGAGGTCTGCGCTGGACCAATTTCTTTATCCCGCTCCCGCCCTCACCTGCTGGCCTTCTGTCTGACACCCACACACTACGCAAGAACTGGTCCCAAACCCAACCGCAGTCCCGCAATGTTATTTTAGGCATATGTGACTCAGCACTCTTGCCGGCCATGGTCCCAGCAATGTTACGCCTTATAAGTAATATCAAATGCGCAAAATCAACTTAAGAAATTAAAATACCAGAGATTCTTACATAGCCCTTATATTGTATTACTGGGCAATATCAGCCAATATGCTATATGTAGTTTGAAGAGAGCAATGCTGGAAAGTTGCACTTTCTCTTGAGCTATTTTTACAGCCTACATTTTAGGAGATGTAAGGTTTTTAGACAGAGAAATATGGGTGATCAATATTTAGGCCTATTTCTAGGCAATGTAGTAAGCTATGGTCTAATTATAGGCCTATTTAGGAAGTACATTTCCTTGGAAAGAGAACTGCGCTGTGCTTCTCTGCTCATGCATAGGCTACATCCTACTCTATTTAATTGAGACCACACACACCTGATCTCGCAGGTAGCTACTGAACTGGAAGCAGCAAGAATAACGACAGCGACACTTGCCTTATTTAGCATAGCCCTATAGGATATAGCCTATCTTTTAGGAGGACAATTTGCAGGCAGAGACAAATCAATGGGCAATCAATATTTATTCAAAATGAAAAAGTGTGTTGCTTGCTCACCATAGTAGTCTAACCTATTGTAAAATCAACAAAAAAAGAAACATCCCTTTTTCTGGACCCTGTCTTTCGAAGATAATTTGTAAAAATTAAAATAACTTCACAGATCTTCATTGTAAAGGGTTTAAACACTGTTTCCCATACTTGTTCAATGAACCATTAATAATTAATGAATATGCACCTGTGGAACGGTCATTAAGACACTAACAGCTTACAGACGGGAGGCAATTAAAGTCACAGTTATGAAAACTTAGGACACTAAAGAGGTCTTTCTACTGACTCTGAAAAACATCAAGAAAGATGCCCAGGGTCCCTGCTCATCTGCGTAAACGTGCCTTAGACACGCTGCAAGGAGGCATAATGACTGAGGATATGGCTAGGGCAATAAATTGCAATGTCCGTACCGTGAGACGCCTAAGACAGCTCTACAGGGAGACAGGACGGACAGCTGATCGTCCTCGCAGTGGCAGACCACGTGTAACAACACCTGCACAGGATCGGTACATCCGAACATAACAACAACTGCCCGAGTTACACCAGGAATGCACAATCCCTCCATCAGTGCTCAGACTGTCTGCAATAGGCTGAGAGAGGCAGGACTGAGGACTTGTAGGCTTGTTGTAAGGCAGGTCCTCACCAGACGTCACTGGCAACAATGTCGCCTATGGGCACAAACCCACCATCGCTGGACCAGACAGGACTGGCAAAAAGTGCTCTTCACTGACGAGTCACTGTTTTGTCTCACCAGGGGTGATGGTCTGATATGCGTTTATCGTCGACGTTACACTGAGGCCTGTACTCTGGAGCGGGATCAATTTGGAGGTGGAGGGTCCATCATGGTCTGGGTCGGTGTGTCACAGCATCATCGGACTGAGCTTGTTGTCATTGCAGGCAATCTCAACGCTGTGCATTACAGGGAAGACATCCTCCTCCCTCATGTGGTACCCTTCCTGCAGGCTCATCCTGACATGACCCTCCAGCATGACAATGCCAACAGCCATACTGCTCATTCTGTGCATGATTTCCTGCAAGACAGGAATGTCAGTGTTCTGCCATGGCCAGCGAAGAGCCCGGATCTCAATCCCATTGAAGTACGCCTGGTACCTGTTGGATTGGAGGGTGAGGGTTAGGGCCATTACCCCCAGAAATGTCCAGGAACTTGCAGATGCCTTGGTGGAAGAGTGGGGTAACATCTCACAGCAAGAACTGGCAAATCTGGTTCAGTCCATTAGGAGTTTTTGAATCGTGTTAAGTTTGCTGAAAATAAATGCAGTTTACAGTGAGGAAACTGTTCTTTTTTGCTGAGTTTATGTGCTCATGTTGCCTTTTCCTTTTCAATGATGATTACATTTTTTGATTGCACTTCGACTCACGTTGGTTGAGTGCCCTCCACTTTTTTTCCATTGTCAACATTTATTTACAGACAGTGTAGTAAACTACAGTGTAATCATATTGAAGTTAACTGCCACGTGATTCTCCGCCTATGTAGGCAGCCTACTCTATTTCAATGAGAGAACACATACTAGGAACACTTGAGCTCTCATGCCCAGCAAAAATGCAGACTGCGCTGCAATGATCTCTGTTGGGACCCGCAGCCCTCTAGTGCAGTCAGTACACAACACTATGCTCATCATGTATTAGCAGGATCAGATGATGACAGGGGTCCCAGCAGGATAAGACAGCCAGGGGAAGACCAGTCGACGGAGGTCAGGTGAATTTAGCTGTATATTAAAAATATCAGTGAATGACACAAAGTTCCATCTTGAATTGATGGGTAGCTAGAGGAAAGCAGTTTAAACTTAAAGCTACAGTCTGGGATCTGGGAATAATCGTAAGTTCAATTATTGAACAACTGATTATATTATTGGATAATATGATGTATAAATGTACACCAAGGTAATCATTTGTCATGCTTCATCTTAGGAGGATCATATGACGGTTTCAGCAGGGTCAGGCAGCCAGAGAAGACCAGTCTGACGGAGCTGAGGTGAATTTTTGCAGATACAACACTTTATTCTCTCTGTGAAGAAAACATTAGATAAGCCAGAACCTATTTTAAGGCAAACCCCCAAAGTTGATTTCCAAACTGTATCAAGGCTTTTCCTGATGACACAAAACATGTAAAAACAAATTTGAGGAAGACCTGGTATAAACTGTTTGAATGCCCAGTCATGTTCATGTAATCTCAGACATAAATTACTGCAGTTTAAGGCCATCCATAGAAAGTCCTATATGCCAGTGAAACTGAATTACATGGACTCAGAAATGTCATTCCTCTGCTGAGGTGTAAAACACAAAAGCGGACCAATTTGCATATGTTATGGTCTTGTGAAGGCTGGCGGAATTCTGGCAAACAGTATGTTCTTTTATCTCTGCATGTCTATAGATTCTCCCTGTTTTTGTTTGCTTGGAAATGTTGATACTGGAGACTTATCTGAAGAAACTGTGCAACCAAGCAAATATATCGGCTAAGAAATGCATTTCCATGAATTGGAAGGTTGGTTATCCTCCCACAATGTCAAGTTATGTATCACTAGCTTTGATTTATTACAAGATTAAATATATACTGGGCAACTTTCATAAGGTCTGGATGCCTAATATGGAATACATTATGTTGTTGGGTTGTCTTGCTAATTGCCTATAATTTCCACCTGTTGTCTATTCCATTTGCACAACAGCATGTGAAATGTATTGTCAATCAGTGTTGCTTCCTAAGTGGACAGTTTGATTTCACAGAAGTGTGATTGACTTGGAGTTACATTGTGTTGTTTAAGTGTTCCCTTTATTTTTTTGAGCAGTGTATATACATACACACACACACACACACACACACACACACACTGAGATCATGTGACAGATCATGTGAAACCTAAATAAAGTCCACCTGTGTGCAATCTAACTAATTATGTGACTTCTAAAGGTAATTGGTTGCACAATATCTTATTTAGGGGCTTCATAGCAAAGGGAGTGAATACATATGCATATACCCCTTTTCAGTTTTTTATTTTGTCAATTGTTTTTTTTAAACATGGTTATTTTTCAAATTTCACTTCACCAATTTGGAATATTTTGTGTATGTCCAGTACATGAAGTCCAAATAAAAATCAATGCAACAAAATAGGAAAAACGCCAAGGAGGATGAATATTTTTGCAAGGCACTGTATTCCACCTCAGTTTCACTTCCATTCACTAAACTCTACTAATCAACTCAATCAAGGGATATTATGTAAGCACTTGTGAGACGCAAGGCTCCCCTGCCCAGTGCTTAGCCTCTGAATGACAAGAGAGACTAAAATTAGTTCACAGTTAACACAAAAAGATCAGCCCCAAAATGAATAACAAAGACTTCTGTGTTTGGGAGAAATTGTGCTCTTGTTTCTTTTCTCTCTGGTAGTCAAGATCATTTAAACAGTACTTTATGTTGCCCTCTCCTACTTGCTGCAATTACATTATAGGCAACATTATTTTTTTTTATACATAACCAGGTAAAGGTTTGGACACACCTAATCTTTCCAGGGTTTTTCATTATTTTTACTATGTTCTACATTGTAGAATAATAGTGAAGACATCCAAACTATGCAATAACACATATGGAATCATGTAGTGACCAAAAAAAAGTGTTAAACAAATCAAAATCTCTTTGATATTCTTCAAAGTAGCCACCCTTTGGCTTGATGACAGCTTTGCTCCATCTATCTCTCTGATTTGAACAGACACAGGCCACTGACCTTTAAATCTCAGCAGTTGCTAAAGGCTTTCTGCTGTGCAATGCGAGTCGGTTAGGCTAATGAAGATACTGCAAGTTAGTGTTACTTCCCCGCAGAGTACCATTGTAGAGATTAAAGAGGAACAGCCAGAGCAGGGCTTGAGCCAGCAATCCTGCAGTTATAGGGAACATGCCCCATCTACCACCTGTGCTATAAGGGCTGCTTTCTAGGACACAGATTAAGCCTAGTCCTGGACTAAACTTTGTAATCATTGTTTTTTGTTTTCAAGTGAAATGTCTAACTGTTTTGAGCAGGGTTTCCCAAACTCAGTCCTGGGTCCATTTAACAAACCATACGACTCTATGCACAAGGACTACTTTGAACAATTTACACGGAACATTTGACAAAAACACATTTACTTGAACAATGCAGATGCAAAGTTTGGAAACAGAATGACGGTTTGTGCCATGTGTGTCTTTATTCTGTTACCAAACTTTGCATCGGAGCAGAAAATCGGAGTTTCTGTTACCGTGGAATTTCTCCATACAGTAGTTACAGACTGATTATTATTTAACTTCGATTAAGCTGATAATGCTACAAGGGCCTCAGGGGTCACAATAGAGCTAAATCTGTGAGATCAGGACTGATTACATTGATGTACCCTTACCCTATGAAAATATGCTTCATTCTAGTCCTAATGTCTAACACCCATCAGAAATTTGTAAAATGAAATGCAGTAAAAAAATCTACAAAAATATTTAAAATAGTGGTTTAACAATGTATTAAGCCAAATATATATTCTAGACAATACACGCATGCTTCTGAAATGTGGTTCACGAGCTCCAATACATTGACTGAAAAGTGATATGATTTACCATACATTGGTAGACGCATAAGTAATTGTTGTCCTCTTTTAGACAAATAAAAGGGGAAACTTCCCTTTCAACAACTCATACAGTGGTTCCTAGCCCATTACATTACACAGGAAGGCATCTTCTGTACGGGGGATTAAAGGAAGGCATCTTCTGTACGGGGGACATCAACACACATCGCG